>NW_028186756.1:3120641-3162174 GCF_003343005.1 Rhea americana
AAATCCCAGAACAAAACAAAGGGTAAACTTAATCCAAACAAATCCTCGAGTGACTACTGCTGAACTTCCAAAAGCTCAAAGTTGGTAGCCAGAATTTGTAAGCAATCAACACAGTTTGTTTTACATGCAAGTTTAAAAAATATCGAACCATTTACCAAACTCCCTTCACTGATGTGAAGCCTCCAGTCTTAAAAATTGATTTGATAAACATACTTTTTTTTTATACAGCTTTTAAGAAAATGTTTGTTTTTAATACAACTTACACCCGCACAGCTTTAGCTCTCCCTTGCTGGGGATATTATCGCATTCAGAAGTTGAAAAAAAAATCACAGTTTCATGAAAAAAAACTCAAAAATGAAACAACAATTTTTTGTTCAATATCTTGTTAAGAACTTGAACAATAAATTATTCTCCTATGAGCTTTTAAAATGGTTTTATATTACATTTTGTTGGAAATACATATTTTAACAAGACTTTTCCCATATAATCTTTTTCTTCTTTTTATTCTATTAAAAGTTCAAATCTATCATCAGCAAACTAAATGCCTAAGGGTCAAACTTTGCTTTAAATGAGTTTCTTTTTTTGTTGTATGTTACTGATGAAATAAAACTCTATAGTAAACTACAGAAAATACATATTGTCATATTAGAGGTAATTAGTATGTAGATATTTCATTGAACATTGAACATGTGATTGACAATATGTTTTAAGTTTTTTGTGTTTTTCTCTTGTTTTTAAGATGAAGATAAGTAGTTTTCAGGCAGAGGTTCAAGGCTAAAACACTGCTGCTCTCTAAGGCGTTGGATGTGAGTAATAGCGAGCCTCTACCTTTAGCAGTACATCTGGGAATGCACTGTGTTCCTCACATACAAGGAACAGACACAAGTGTCCTCTCATGTGTAGCCATGAAACAGAACTGGCAGGAGCTGATATACTATAACAGTACTAGCAATAGTAATGTTAAATTGCTTAATAATATTCTGGAACTGCAGATCTAATTTGAGTTACTATCCTCTTTCCTTATTTCTGTTTTAAAATGACAATTATAAAGAAGCATTAGCTGAGCACAGTGCTAGTTTTGAGAAAATTAGTGTGAAGCAGGCCTGGGAAAACTAACCTGCACTTCTCTTGCTTCATTGCTTGATATTAAACATTGAATTAAAATGCAAATGCACAGCAAGAAAAGAGATATACGTTCAGAACCTAAACAGCAAGTAGCTTTTTTTTTTTTTTTTTTTTTTTTAAGCCACCCTATGTCATTCTAATATAGCTCCTGTTGGGACGTCTGGTGATAGAAAGGAATACAATATTTTCTGCCTGCACTTTAACTACCTTGTCAAGAAAATTAATTTACTGATCTGGAAGCAAGACATGCAGTTCCACAAATTACTTTCTTTTGAATTTACAGATTCACAGTCATTGACCTTAACTGTTTTTAAWGCACACATTCTTTTCTTCAGGTGTTACATCTTTTACTGATATACATAATTGCTCAAATTAGCTGGAAAGTTTAAAGTGGCTTGAAAAAAAAAAAAAAAAAAACCAAAATCACACCACCAGTAAGCAAATACCCTAAACATCTTGACATCAGATCATACAACTAGTGACAGGCCAGTCATTGTTCATATGCAGCAGAAATCTGAGGCTTTATAACAGGAAGAGTTTAATAATTTGATACAATCGGGGATGTTTGATGAAACTGACTGTGGTCTGCTTTTAGAACACAAGTTCATATACTGTGCAGTGGTATCAAAGAATGGCTTTTGTTGTTCTGACCTTTTTACAAGAATTTTTTTTCACATACTAATATCTTGTCATCAGTTTTTCCCTCATTTTCCTTTCCTTTCCTTTCCTTTCCTTTCCTTTCCTTTCCTTTCCTTTCCTTTCCTTTCCTTTCCTTTCCTTTCCTTTCCTTTCCCTTCCCTTCCCTCATTTTCTTTTCTTTTCTTTTTCCTCTTCTTTTCTTTTTCCTTTCCCTTTTTTCTCTTTCCTTTCTTTTCTCTTTTCTTCTCTTTTCTTTTCTTCTCTTTTCTTTTCTTTTTTCTTTTCTTCYTTTCTCTTTCACGCAGAGCAAGAATATTTCAGTGATGGTTTGCATTGTTGTGAGTCTCAGAGTCTTCCATAAGGCACTGAAGGAAAAAAAAATCAGTTTTTCCTATTAAAAGTTCATTGCACCATCATCAATGTGTGTCATGCCTGACACCTTGGAGAGAGTACAACTGGCTCAGGTGGTTTGAATCCATGAAGTAGCCACATTCTCTGCTGCTTCTCCTCTTGCATGCTGTCAGAAGTGGAGATCTACAATAAAAATACAAATATTACATTTTTTTTCTCTGAGACAAAAAGTCTTCTATTTGAAGATAATGAACTACTTTCAATAAGAAAAGAGTATCCTGCAGTATCTGTACAAAGCCTAAAAGCAGATCTTTCTAGGGTACAGCCTCTCTTTCTGCAATGCCCAGCACAGGGTGCCCTTGAGCACCCCTGTAATGCAAATATTTATCCTGCTGACCATAGCAATCTTGCTAACTTTGAATTGCATTCCTCAGATTTTGAAAATATCCAGTGAACTTCTTGGAAAGTAACTTGCTGAAATGGCCAAAAGACCCAGGACAGTTCCTGAGGGGTCTCCTGTCAGGACCTTGAGCCTGGAGCTTGAACGCACTTTCAAACCTCCTGCCTTGCCCAGGAGAGTAAAGCCTGGCTGGCCCTTAGGACCAGTGAAATGTAGGCAAAGGATACAGTTTGTGACTAACTTAGTTAACAAGGCATTTTTTTTTTAGAGATTTGGTTCTATTTCTCATGCTTTAGAAATTGCTACTTCTATTATAGAAGTTTTTGGAGGCTTCCTAAAAGCACTTACCTGGCCTGAATATAGCTTAAAAAATAATAAATACAAAGGGAGGCAGTCACAAGCAAAAGAGTTGTGAACTCTGAGTTCAGTAATATTTATAGGAATTAATGAAATATTTTGAATCAGTGAACCATTGATATCAGACCTTTGGAGAGAGGAGTTATTCATTTAGCATGAAGTTGATCTTCACTGTTTGCAATATAGGCTGGCAACAAACTTACTTCTGTTCAGGAAAGAAATTTAAATCACTTTTATATGYTGCACTGTGGAAAAGAGTGCTATCAGACCATATTTTAAAAGACATTTTACAGCAGTCCACTAATGCATATAACAAAATATCACACACATTAAAAAAAAAAAAAAAAAGGTATTTTAGTTCACTGGACCTTAATCGTACCCCTAGATTTTAACACTTTCTGTTCCATACACGTTGTAGCCTTCTCTGTATGTTGCGTAATTCTGGGTACTGGTTGTGGGAACAGGTTTAAAGTTTTGTGTGTTCTTGGAGAGTTTCATTCGCTTGGACTCTGCCCGCGACTTGTAACAGAACTCGATTAGGGCAACCATCATGGCGAGCCCAAGGCCTCCGACAAGAATATAGAAAACCCCAGCGACATTGCTCAGGCTCAGAGCACTGGTCTTGTCCTAAGAGAAATGAACCACTTGATTAGTCTTGCTGTGAGAAGAAGACAGGTAGATAACAGGTTACTTTGTAGTTAGTCCTAACTGGAGTAACTAAACATACATACTCAACTTTCTGATAATGAAGTTCAAATTCCCTACATCAAAATCAATCGTAGTGAGAGTGATCAGATAGTCTTACCCATTGAGATTACACTTTCAAATTCATTTATCAGTGTTATTCTCAGCTTTGTCCCTGGATAAACTAGGGATTTGCGGCAGTAGTGGCCCTGGCTCTCACTGCCAGGTGGCCAAGGAGATGTTTGCCATGGGCTTTGCCAGGTCCTCAGCAGGCAGTGCAAACTTGCCTCTGGCGGAGCAGCACTGGTGGCATGGAGAGGTCCTGGCAAAGGCCCAAATAAGCAAAGCAGTGGCTATGCAGAATAACCCAGATTTTACAGAAGGACAGTATAAAGCTTAAAAAAAACCAACCAACCAAAAAAAAAAAAGAAAAAAAAAACCCAACCACTACACACTTGGTTTTGGTGAATGTAGAGAAAATAACTGAGATGCTGCTAAACCTATCTACCTTTTTTCAACAATTTACAAAAAATGAATCTAGGAAGATGGTCAGTTACTTTAAGGTCAAGCAGTAGAGCCCTAGCTAAACTAGCACCTTCAATTACCACGAGTGAGTGAGTTACTGAATAAAAGCAATCATTGTAACACCAAAAAAATGCTGGCTGGGGTGTACTTTCAGTACATGACAGATGGGGGAGAAGACTTTCATTTTTAAAAATAGGATTTTGTAATCAGATTAAACAGAATTACAACCATTTTGCTGCTGAATTCGATGGCTTGCTGCCTTTGTTATATATTGTTTGTTCAAAAGTTCCTTTTCTGAGCTGCAACACAAAGAGATTCTCACCGGCTGCCAGCAAGCCAGATGCCTACAGTAAGGGGCCGTACTTACTGAAAACACTTGCAGATAGGCCCTAATCTACCAAAAATTTCTAGGAACATCAAGACTTTAATATATTCAGAATAAAATAAGCTCTACCTTTTAAGTGTCTGTGCATTTCACAGGCAGTTTAGGTAGATGCAGTTTTAGCAAACAACCCGCAATATAAACTAAAGATATTATTCATTTGCACTGTTTCAATTATATACTTTCCTTCTGCAATTGCTGTGCATTCAAATTTCCTGCAGTCCCAAATTTATCTTATCCAACAGCTACAAGATTGTGCCCCAAGCAAATTCCAGTCCAACTGAAATCGATAAATTTTATTATTGACTTTGATGGAGCTTGAAATAGTCTTTGAACATTAAGAAGGTGCTGCCAAATTACAATAATTTTATGCTTGAATAATTATAGAGGGTATTTCCAAAGGCAGTGAGGGAGTTAGGCACTTAGCTGCTAATGATTTCAATAGGAGCTGGATTTCTCCCTTGCTGCCATTGAAAATGTCCTTTACTCCAACAAGCCTTTCACTTCTCCACTGGTTTTGTTCTTAATGGCTCTATATATACAAAAAAACTTTAGGTTTTTTTTTAGTGTTTTTTAATAAATGGCATAAATAAATATTTCATCTGAATTTAATGTGCAACTAGTAGATTGATGCATCTACCATCTCACATGGGGAATTTCCACTGAGGTCTATAGAATTTCTGTACTGGGAACCACTGGATATGTCAGTCACATAGTTTTGCTGGTTTTAGATGAAAACAGCATCATTACTAATTATAAACAGAGAGTAAATAAGGTAGTAAGATTCCCAAAAGTTACAACACATCTGGTATGGAATAGAGTAACACAGTAGCAAAATGGTTCAAAGCACATTCAAAGAACATCCAGTATTTATGGAATGATTTACCAGTAATATTTCTAAATTTGTCGTTTTTTTAAAAATCAAAACATATCTTAAACTAAATGGGAAAATAGGGCAGGAAGGATGTTTCTTACTTATCATGGTGATGTCTGTCCTGAAATTGTCCACTCTTTTAACAAGCATGCGATTATTTTCCAAACTGACATGTATAGAGCTCTAACTTACAATTTTGAAAGAAACATGTATGTGTTCAATAAAACTGTAAATTAAAAAAAGGATGCTCGGCTAAGTAATACACATTGACTGTAATGAAACTTGCAAATTTAAATGAAGACACTAGTTTTGAGGGCTTTTGGGGATTTTTTTTTCCATGTTTTTCTAGCAAAATATTCAAGTAGTAAAACAAACTTACAACTAAAATCTGTTACTGTAAAAGAAAAATGCTCTCATGTTTGGAGACTTAATTATTTTTTCTATTCTTTTCTTTCAACCTTCAAAATGTAAATGTTAACTTTTGAAAGTCATTTTTTGTATAAACAAACAGTGGGTCAAAATGTGATTTCTAATCAGTACAAAAAGACCTTCAGCGACTGACCTTACTTCCGGAGTCCTTGGCTCCACATTCACCCTTATCGTACCACCATTTGTTTTTCAGCTTGTCTAAGATGCCTTGTTCACTGAGTTTCAATACTGCAAGGTTTACAGGAGTTCTTCACGTGGGAAATAACATAAATAACATTATATTATGTTATTTTATGTTATTCAAGCTTTAAACTACTTTAAAACTATACAAAGCGATAAAGCAGGGTTCCTGGCCACAAAGTATTTACACTGCAGGCAACTGGATCATCCCCTTAAGTTAATACTAGAGCAACGCTATATTACCAGGTCCTGCCCATATCGCTTTGAGTAATCGGCACTCACTGTTAAATGAAGATAGTAGAAACAAAGCAACTCCAATTTCCCGTTTTTGTAGAATCGCAGGTGGTTCACAGTAGCTTTATGAATTGGTAGGTGTTTGATCCAGCAGGACCTTGTATTGCACTAACAGACAGCAACCCCAGAAGGAGTAGTCATAGTGGCCTTGTGCTGGCAGCCCATGGCCTGGGCACCCGAGACACATCTGGTGCCATGCAGGACCTACACCTTGGGTACAGCATCCACTAGGCATCTCACATGCTTGCAGRATGTGCAAAGCAAAACCACCCAGGCTGAATGCCAGGGAGGACTGCACCTTAGACCAGCAGAGAAGGGCATTTTGCTCGTTTCCTCTCATACCTTCAGGAGGTTTCTGCAACTTTTCAGCTGCATTATGCCATGTTACAGCAATTGTGAATGACTCTGGCTCTGCAGGCAACACGCAAGTGGACCTTTTTTTCCCCCCTTAGAATTGCTGCATTCTGAAAACTGCATGGTCTAGGGAACTACAGCAGTAAATAAACCAATGAAGAGTTTAATGAAAGAAATCAGTGAACTTGGAAACTATGGGTTAAGCTGTGCAGCGTGTGAAATGTCGGTAGGTGGAAGGGAGTTGGTGACTGCTGCTGCTAAGAGACTGCAAGCCCAGAGCAGGGCAAAGGCTGCTGCATACTCTTGGGCTGTTGGAGTAAAATATTTACCCTGAAGATTGAGAACAGTTTCAGCACATAGCTCTTGAGAGTTTGGGTACCCTCCTCATCATCTTGTGCTGCGCAGGGCCATGTGAGCCTCTGCATGAGCCAGGTGCCGATGTGGGCTGCAGGTGCTGCTGCCACTGGCCACTTGCAAGGGGCTGGAGTGTGAGGAGAGTTGGGGAAATTTTGGGAGACAGGGACTAGTGGGATGGTGGCAGCTGTGTAGCAATTTCAGCTCTGGGGTTTCCCTGTCCCTTCTCTGTGGGAAAGCTGTGTGGGAGGTGAAGCATCCGTCCTGGAACCCATCCCAGGCTACATTTTGTGCATGGCTGCCACCCTGCTGAGCAACACACACAAGCCTGGGCCATGAGTGCTTCCATGGGACTTGTGAGCTGCAAGAATGCCTGTGCCACAGATGGGTGATGTGATTTGTGGTACAGGCTAAGACAGCACTTCATTATTTCTGGTTCCTTTTTGTGTAACTTCATTTCCAACTTCATGATCAAGAGTTAACTTCTGTTTACAGGACTAAGCTTGTCTGGCTGTCCTTGTAGTCTGATGGTGGAGTTCTCATCTGGGATATGGTGGTGGTGTCTCACTATGGAGCATGGTGGTTGGGAGTCTCACTTTGGCACTGTGGTGTGTGGTCTTGAGTGTGCTGCTGGAGTCTCATCTTGGAGCACATTAGTGGGGGGGTCTCACCTTGGAGCATGATGGTGGGGGAATCTCACCTTGGCAGTGTTGTGGTGAGGTCTCACCTTGGCAGTATGATGGTGGTGGGGTCTCACCTTCGCAGCATGGTGCTGGGGTCTCACGTTGGAAGTGTTCACAGGCATTGCAGTGTCTCTTCTGCAGTGTGAATGAATGCCAGGCAAGCAGACAAGCACAGGGTACTGGCAGGCAAGTTTAGGAATTCAATAATGTCTCAGGGTTTTTTGCTGGTCATTAGTAACATTGGTTCACTTCAGTAATGATAGCTTGAATTCTTTGGGTTCTGCCTGACAGGATCCTCTTCTTCTTCATTGCCCCTGATGAGAGAGACTTTTCCCACTGAGATACAGGCTGTCCGTGAACATACCTACCACTGCATTGTGTCATTAAGTACTGTTTAA
Source organism: Rhea americana (assembly GCF_003343005.1). Lineage (NCBI taxonomy): Eukaryota > Metazoa > Chordata > Aves > Rheiformes > Rheidae > Rhea > Rhea americana. Next base: position 3,128,671 of record NW_028186756.1, read on the forward strand.
TTCCTATATGTACTTGTTTTAAGGAGAAAAATAACCACGCTTCAAGAGTTCCTGAGTTACTTAACGCAAAGGCTGCAGTTGGGGTAACCTGGTGTGGCCTTTAACCAGTTTCACATGGCAAAAACAGGAGTCCATGGAAATTCTCATCTATGCAGTGAGTGCGAGATGATACTGTACCCGAGGCTGTCCGAGCCTCCCTAGACCCCGTGACTGGCAATGGCAGCCTGTGGGTGCAGGGAGTGCTTTCCAAGCTTTCCTGGCCCGCCAGGCAGAGGCAGAGCCACTCCCTGTGTTTGCACAGGGCTAGTTTTGATATTTGCCAATATTTTTTTTGAAAAATTGTTGTTCTTAAGCAGCAGCTGTAATCTCATTAACTCTCAGTYGGGGAAGCCTGTGCGTGTTCAGCTGGGCATGGTGGTAACAAGACTCAGGAGAGATGACGTTTGCTTTCTCAGCCCCAGCATAGCACTCACAGAGCCCATTGACTAACAGTGTAATGAAAAGCCAGCTGCATCACAACTTTCTGTCTGTAGCCAGGTACAAGCAGTGTTACGACCCRTCAGAGGCATCAAAGTGAGCCCCATGGATGGGTGCTGCAAGTACCCTGGGGGCAGACCTGATGTGGGGACTCTCTACTATGCCTGGAAGTTTTGCCTCCTGGGAGCTAACCAGGCATTGGTGGAGCTCCTGCGTGGGGCTCCCGCTCCGCACCCCTTCCATGCAGCTGGCATGCCACGGGGACCYGGAGGCACGTGGGCAAGGGAGCTACAAGAGACTATGTATTATTTAGGCTATAGCAATGCAAGTCATTGAAAGCTGAATGCCTTTATCCCCTCATTACAAGCCCCAGCAGAAAGAATGGTGTAGATTATTGCTTAGAGAACAGCTCTCTAATTTTAAAATTCATTTTAAAACTATCCAATTTGAGAGATTTTATGCAGTACATCTCTCCACTTTGAAAAGCATTATGCAGTTGAGAATACACAAACAATAGGGAGAAGGTTATAAACACCTTTTCTGCTATCTGCATATTTTATTGTGCAATTTTTTCCCTCCCCCCAGTCCTATTCCAAACACTATTTTTAATTTGCATGTCTTTATAAAACCCATATGGAGTACAGAGAATTTGCATAACATCCAATACATTATAGATTAGCTTTCACAATATTATACAGTATTGGGAAATGAGGAAGCTTAACTTGCTAATTAGGGTGTTGCTTTTTTTGCCTTTTTTTTTTTTTTTTTTTTTGTGAGCCAAGATTGTAGTTAATTGTGCACATGCAAGTGCCAAAAAAAGTAAACTAAAATTATCTTAACTAAACAGATGGGAATTTGCCTAAACCAAGGTTTTCAGTATAGTTTGTCAGGTCACTTTTTGTCATGTGACCTGCTGAAATAACTAGTTCTGTGTATCAAAGCTGAGCAATGATTAGTTCTCATCTTCCTTGTCTATATGAGTATTGAAAGCAGTGCAAGACTGGGAATACGAGTTCAGAGGAGTCTGCCTGCTTGCTCCAGGCCCAGATTTCTCTTAGACAGCTGAGCCGTCATCATGACGAGGTATTCATGAGCCAAGGGAGTTGTAAGTAACTCTGCTAGTCATGGATACTGAGTTTATGCAGATGCTTTGAGATGGGCAGATCATATAATATGTGCGTAAGGAGAGAACATGGGAGGAAAGTTTGAAATGAAATAGTTTCTGGTGCAAGTGTTTGTCTGCACAAGGCTATTCCTGTCCCCATTTTGCTCTTCTCCTGCGCAGGCAGGCAGTGTCTTGGCTGCTTGCAAGTGTCTGAATCCCTCAACTCCACTATTTTGCTGGCACTGCCTGGGCTGTCTGAATGAATAGTATGGACCTGGTTGAAGGGCACTCCTAATGTGCTAGAAAATGCACTCATTTGTGCTTCACAGATGGAGCACAAAATGCAGCTTGTTTAATCAAATTCCTAAGCAACAATTTTGTCTATTTCTAAGAAATTAATTCTGAGACCTCTTTACTATGTGAGTTGTTCCCCCATGCAGTACAGTTTCAGACAATACATCCCTCCTGTACTTGAGAGAAGGTCAAACACTTCTGCTGAGCTGGTCCCAGTAGGCCCCCACTTAAACACTTGACTATGCTGAGATGTGATTTGAACTTAGTTTGGAGCTGAATTCTTTAGCTTTCAAATTCCCAAGCTAAGCAAATACATTGAAAAGTGAGACTGGTTATTGCTACATTTTGAGATTACTTGTTTCTGAATAGCTATCTAGCCTTGTTCGCTTTAACAGTCAGAGTTAGACATGCCTTGGCTGAGGTGCTTATGAAGGTGCAGAAGGGCACTTCCAGATCCTGCTGTTTTTCTAGTGGAGGGTCTGCAGTGAACACATGCAGCGGACTTCAAATATCAACCCTTATGCACTGCATCTTGGCTTACAGCTCAGCCAATCCAAAAAAAGGCCCTCTGGAAGCATAAGCCTTGCTGAGGTCCCTGATGTTTACTAGGATGAGGTCAGGCGGGGTGCTGACCCTGCGCCCAGGGTGCTTCTGCCCTGGAAGGCCAAGTGTGGCTTGRTACCAAGCTGCCAAGTATTTTGTTTGCTCTCATACTTTGTATGTGCTTAGCCAAAAGAAATGAGGTTTTACAGAAGGAACTTTTCTATGAATGCAGTCTGTTTTCTATAGGAAGGTAATTTTTTTGTAGTTTACCTGACACTGTTTCCTTAAGGGGTGGTTTTTTACCAGGAGTATCTATGTTGCCTTAGAGGGACTACGTTGCCAAAGGAACAGAGAGATTAAGTGACTTGCCCAGGGCCTCACAGGAAGGCTGTGCCAGAGCCAGGTCAGCCCTGAGCTGTCAGACTGGCCTCCCAGCACAGCGGCCTAGGAGAGCTCCCGGGAATGGCTTACAGGACATTGCAGGACACTTCTGTTTCTGGGTCCTCTCTTAAAGCCTCTCCCTCAGTTTTAGACTTACATTTCTTCATCATTTTACTGGGATAATTTTGTGCTTTCCAGCTGCATTTTTTAATTAGGTTACTTTACTGTTCTTGTGCTGTAYGGAATATTCTATGAGGTCCTTACCACTTTCCCTAGTGCTTTTGGCTATTTTCCCTCTGACTTTAATTTATGATAGGATTCTTTTTCATCTTTCCCTCTGTGGGTTCCAAATCAGCTCTTTATTAGTTTTGTTGCTTTTATCAAAGTAAAATGTTCAGAGGTTTGAAGGCTCATGCTCTCTTGTTGCTCTCTGTATTCCCAAGAATATAAACTGAGGCAATTAGGATGAGGATGTCAACACTTAGCATGCTGCAGGATAGTATTCTTGGGCAGAAACTTGTGGTACTTTCCCCTCCTAACCATTGCTGAGGGATTTTTTTTGTTCCTTTGTTTGTTTCCAACAAACCTCTCCTTTTTATTTGTGATCCACATTTAGTAGCTTTGGCTAAATGATGTTTGTCTGGTTGGGCAGCTTAACCACTCTCAGCTAAGATTTTATTTGCTAACATCACCATATAACTTGAATCTTCAGATCTAGGGAAATGGTTTGAATAACCTAATACCGACTAATACTGTCCCTATGGGCAAATTAACCCATTTGCTGTGGTTGATTTATTTAAGAATGGAATGACTCTAGGAAAATCAGTGCCTACCTATTCTCACAATCTTCGCTTTAATAAAGTCTCCTGAAAACATTACTTTACATCTGGGAAACAGAAGTTTTTTAATCAGTGTTTCAGCACTTTGCTTTCTCTGTTCCTCTGTGGGAAGACCTGACGCACGCTGGCAGTATTACCTTTTCCTCTTTTGCTATTGGTTACTGCTAGAAAGCAAGGGGTGGCAGGATTTTTTTCCAAGCACAGCCTGGCACGACCTCAAGGTGCTGATTTCCCTTTGCCTGTCCTATGCATTGCCCCAGAGCAGCATGCACCTGCATCTCCTTACAGTCCATCAGAAAAGGGATCCTGGGTCACCATCTTTCATCTGCCCATGCTGGCCGCTCCCAGGCGAAAGGATGGGGCTTACAGAGCAGACTGGCTTCCAAACAAATGCTGAGCATTTGCTCATTAAAATCAAGCCTTCAAAATAAGTCCCCAAAGCTTTCAGTTAAGTCAAAAAATTCTTGCCACCGTTCCTGCTAAATTTAGGGATCTCTGTAGCATTTCTTTGTCATGAAGGTGATCATGCATAAAATATAGCACTGATTCCAGGTTGAGTATGTTTCCCCATGCTTACACAGGAGATGATCCCTAAGAAGAAAGCTACTTCTTTCAGTGTTAGCTGCATATTTCCATCTATGTCATTTTAATGTGGAAAAGAGGAAATACAATGACCCAGAGCACATCTGCTCCATATTCTTTTTTGTCTTCATCAAACTTTTACCCCATCTAAGGGATTTCTTGTCTTGTCTTGCCACAGTAGCTGAACAGCAATTTCAGGTTAGTTGCAGTACTTCTTTCTCCTTGAGGAAAACTGAGGTCATTATGATTTTTCTTTCTGGATAGAATTATTTCAAAGTAGAGGAAAAGTAAATCAATTATCAAAGAAACAGCTCTCTATCAGTCCAAGCATTCGAAGGTATAACTTATACTCCTCCCAAATTATAAGTCTTTTTTATTTCATTAATGACTGCTTTGGTGCATTTTAATGATTTCACTTGCACCTACCTAACATAGATACGCCAACACTCTCTCTCAACAGCGATTTGATTTAGTGACTTCTCTTCCAGCTCCTACAGGTTTGAGGAAGCCACTTGACAGTGTGAAGTTCCACTTAAAAATGTGAAGGCTGGCATTTCTGTTACTATCACGTTTATGTGCCAGCACTGCAAATAGTCCACTTAGCTGAATAAATGCTGACCACAGCTGAAGAGGAAGTTCTTGGAAAAAGTGCTGTTCATTTATCCAAAGAACATCCAGTTCACAAATCTTGCCAGAAAAGATCCATTTTCCAGTAATGAGAGATCAGGCATCCTGATGGCAACTGCTTCGCAGCAGCCTGCCATATATAGCTGCTCCCTGTCTGTCCATCTATCCATCTCCTGGCCATGGCAGAGGCTGTGCTTCCAGGACCTCACCATGTAATCCTTAGACTTTTGTCAGCTGTCTGTAACCAGTGTTTGAGTGGCATTTGTGCTGTTCAGTGCAAACTCCAGGAAATACAACAGGTATGTTTATTACTTGCAATCAACAAAGATTTAAGTGGCAATTCAAGCACCTTTGGATAATTCATATTCCATTCTATACTCTAATGAATGTAATATAAATGTTATACCCAAGAAAGATTATTGCCAAGGAGAACAAATGAACACTGTAGATAGCACACTGTTCCCCTCAAAGCAGATGAAACATTGCTCAGAATTAATTTAGAATTTTTATGCACAATCTTTCAGAAAAAGGGAGCTGCACAAAAAAGGCTTAGCAATTAAGGCTTCTTAAAGCACTAATTAAAGGGTTCCTTGAGCTGAAGCTGCACAGAGGTAGCTGGGTGAATGGGCTTCCCTTAGCCCCTTAGGAATGAGGCTGAACGAGGTTTGATATTGCACCTTCTGCCCTCTGGGTTTTACAGATGATGAACAGGACTTAGTCCTCCACCCACCATCGGACAGTTCCTAAGGTTTTGTAGAGTATTTGGTGCACAGGGTACATGTTGTATTTTATCAGCACTGTTGCTTGCAGCATCTTTCTGGGGGTATGGTGTGAAGCAATCATCTAAAACCTTGAAGGAAGCCCAGAATCACATCACCAATGAGACTGCTACATTAGTCTTGAAAACTTCCTTTTTCCACTTGGGCCCTGAGCTAGATGCTCTGGAGAACAGGCAAGAAGTTCCAGAAAAGAGCAGCTCCCTGCCACAGCCCGAGCAACAGGAGAGCTGCCTTCATAGAATCAGTAAGGTTGGAAGGGACCTCTGGAGATCATCTAAGTCCAACCTCCCTGCTCAGCAGGGTCACCTAGAGCATGGTAGACAGGGTTGCATCCAGGCAGGCCTTGAATCTCTCCAGAGAAGGAGACTCCACAGCCTCTCTGGGCAAGCTGGTCCAGTGCTCCGTCACTCGCACAGTGAAGAAATTCCCCCTCACATTCAGGCGGAACTTCCTGTGCTTCAGTTTCTGCCCATTGCCTCTTGTCCTGTCACACGGGACAACTGAAAAGAGTTTGTCCCCGTCCCCTTGACACCCTCCCTTCAGGTACTTGTAGACATTGATCAGATCCCCCCTCAGTCTTCTCTCCCCCGGGCTGAAGAGGTCCAGCTCTCGCAGCCTTTCCTCGTAGGGCAGGTGCTCCAGCCCTCTGATCATCCTTGTAGCCCTACGCTGGACTCTCTGCAGTAGCTCCATGTCTCTCTTGTACTGGGGAGCCCAGAACTGGACACAGTACTCGAGATCAGGCCTCAACAGGGCTGAACAAGCCGAACATGAAGGCAATGGGGTTTGCTGAGGAATTAGAAGTATGCAACAAAGATGATAACTGCGTTCACCAGCTGCTCTGTGGGGAAACATAAGAGCACGGTACACCACTGTCAGCACAGTGGGGATGAATAACCCCCGGGCATGGATTTCTTTTTACCAAAAATCTTTTTTTTCCCTCTGTCAGTCAGGGGAAAAACAAAGAAAGTATCTAAAATAAAGAAAACTTCACAGTGCTGTAATGCAATGACCACATGATGAAGCGTGCCAAGGCAGTGTTGATGCTGAAAGGAATTACTGGCTTTCCTGGAGAGGCACTCGTCCACACTTTACTACATACATGAAATCTGGGCCAGCACAATTCTGCAGGTTGCCTGTAACAGGACTATTAATAAGCAAAAACCAAGACAAACCAACTGCTCAGCAGAGGTTTGAGGGAGTAGAATAGGGGATCAAGAGCCAGAAGGGCCCTCAACCGCAGGGTCCAGTGAGCCGGCCTCCACACAGGGGAAGGTGCTGCTGGTGCACCACAAGTCCTGRGTGCCCATATGCACAGCGCCAGGCTGGGAGGGATGTTTGCTACCTCACTCAGAGACACAAAGTAAACTTGATGAAGCTAAGAAATCTGGCTGGTCGCAACGGAGCTCCTTGTCACAAGGCAGACAGCAGCTCACCCCAAACACATGCTGCTTGTGGCCAGCAGCAGCACTGCCCACTGAAAACAGCTCTGCCCAAAGGGCAAAAGCTGTAACTTCCCAATATCCTGATTGCCACATTATCCACACTGGGAAATCTGAATAGTCACTAACATACCCTTTCTTTTTCTTCTCAATTACACACCACGTAACACTGGTTGGAGAAGTCCTGTGAAAGCACACAAGCACATCGCTAGGGATGCGGTATTTACAGAAAAGCTGTTTGTGCTGTAATGTACCCTGGCACTGCCCATTAGGGGTACATTAGGGTAGGCAAAACCAGAGAGTCAAAGACACCCTTGGGCTCTGGCTGCATCACACTGCAAGACTGCAGAACAGCTGTAAATTTGGTTTAATATCTGGCTTGGCCAGATTTATGACTGATTTGTGGTATCAGAGCAAAACAAAGCCACAGGAGGTTTCTGGCAAATTGAGCCCTCTGAAGATTGCTAAATTAAGGAAGAGCGACGTCTTCTCTCCGAGTTAACATGCAGCACTTGTGAAGCAAGAGAAACTGTGATCAAGAGCTACATTCTTTGCAAAGGGCTCATCACCCTCCCATGGAAATCTCAGTGACATGAAGGAGGCTAAAGTGCATGATTGTATCAGGTCACTATTGGTGCATTATAAAATGTTTTTGAGTTTTATTTTTAATCTTGGGTATTTTTGCCTAATCCCTTTAATTTAGGAATTTGACATATTTAGAGCACTCTAATTTGTACAGCATGAATTATCCTCTTGTTCCTTACGACCATTTTTCTCTCGTTTCTTACGACCAAAGCTGTCTCTGCTGGCTTAAGCATTACTGCAATCACTGATTTCAACACACCCCAACTAATAAAGTTGCAATGTCAAAGAGTCTAGACATGAAATGTTTAGGTTTCTTATATGCTGCTCATAATGAAAGAGAAAAGGGAAGATGCAAACAAAAAAGCATTTTTTTAATTCAAAAAGCTTCTTGAAGTCCTTTAGGTAAAACTACTGAAAACACTGAATTGTTCTTGTGAGTATCACTGGCAAATATCCACTAACTTCAGGAGAACTGAGTAGGAAGCTTGTTGCAACATATATGAAGTTTTACTTCCTACCATGATCTGAGAGTTAAATATCTGAAGGGGACAGGAAAAATTGCCCCAAATGATTGCACCATTTTTGACAGAGATTGCAGTCCTATACCTCTAGCCCTGCAGAGAAACTCCCCAGCGCCATACATTATGTCAAATCATGAGTGTTGCTGTTCAGCCATGAAGTTATGAAAGGATACTAATGAGGCCTTTAACTCTGCTCGCCGTAACTCATGTCCCCAAACCCAACCGCACTGGCGTGCTGCAGCAAAGGATGTTACACAAACTAGTAGTCAGGACTAAGCACTCTGTTCAACCTGACAGGATACCATTAAAAAAAAAAAAAATCTAACTAACAACCATCTTGTTATCATTAAAATACAAAAATAGAAACAATCCTGGAACGGATACCAAATCCAACATTACCCTCTAGAGGGCATTGCTACAGGCTAAAGACCAGTCTAAATCAAGTAAGGCATCCCCTCAAGCTCTATAAATCCCAGTCTGATCTGTAACTGTTGAATGGACTTTTTGTCAGATCTTGTTACTGAAATAACCTCGGACTAGACACAAAACCTTAGGGTAAATATATTGTTCAAGTGCTCTGCTCTCTCCTAGTTTAGAGCATCTCAAGATATATCTTGTCATAATTTACCAATTTAGCAATGCCTCCATTCCATAAATTCATGTTTGTTATGTATCTTAACATATGGAATTGGGAAGACGTAGGATGGAAACTGGCCTATTATTAAAACTCAGTATGTTTGTTAAAAGATAAGAGTTACACCATGCTCCACACAGGAGTGAAGAGAGCCCTGAAAATGCTTGTCTAAGGAAATACTACTGCTATTTTTTACCTTTGTCTCAAGTAGTGATCTTCAGTATTTCACACTGAACGTATTTGTTAGAAATCATAAGACATTTCTTTTTTAAAAGTTGAACAGTTTGTTGCATCATTTCAGACCATCTAACCATCTCTCTCTCTCCTTTTTTTTTTTTTTTTTTTTTTTTTGGCCCCATGTTAACCAGCAATTGCACATCTACAACACTTAACATTTTAGGGATTGAAATGCTTCATGGATGAGCAGAGGAAGGGATAAAAAGCAAGAGCCATCTAATTCGAAAACACAAAGACCTTTTAAACTGAGAAGATTAAAACCAAGCATGTCAGTCCCCTTATATCCTGACACTGTGAAATCCTCTGGTAGAAGAACATTGTTTTTTTTCTATAGCACATCCAGAAATGACTTTCTTCTCCCCCCCCAAGTGTTGAGGCTTTACTTGTATGTGAGCAGCTTCCCACATGAGGGACTGCAACACACTGCTCAGCCTGCCTGGCTGTGGTTAATCAAGATCTCTTAATGACAGCTGACTAGTGACTTCTAAATATTTCACGGAGGTCGCTGTATGCTTTGCCTGTTTTGGGCATCTCTGCATGGAACAGTGTCACAGGATGACAAAAATCCTGTCTATGGATTAGCAAACAAAACACATATATACGTATTTTTAATGCTGTAGTACTGCCAGCAACTGCACTAATAAAATGCAAGACGTGAATACAGGTAGTGTCTTCGTCTGTCATAGTTACATAGAGTGCAACTGGTACCCACTGGTTTACGAGGACTGCATCTATTTAAAAGACATTAGTGACCCTTGTATTGGCAAACGTGCTCTTAATTCTGCTCTGATAACACTTGTTTGTGAATAAGGGGCATTGCAAAAGGTGATCATTTGCATAGATTTTGTAATGGCCATTTGAAAGCTATGCAAACGATCTATCAGGGGATGGGTTTCTTTAGTTATTGCTGACTATTCAGGAGCTAGAAGCTCATGTTTCCGTAACAAAAAAACTTAATTTTAGTCTTCATTACTATGTTTTTTCATAAATAGTGTTCTTTTGGGCAGTTCAAAGTTTCTTGTATTGTTTTTTTAGAGGCAGGCCAGAACAACTGTTCTATCCTTGTGGAATCTATGGCTTTTTCTTTCTTTCTTTCCCCCCCCCCCCTTTTTTTTTTTCAGAGCAGCAACCAGCTAAGCATTTTAAAAATCAGCTTTTAACTGATGCTGTATTTGCTGTAACATGGAAGACATACATAGATGCACAATATGAATATAAAACCCACACACACTCTAAATACACCTGTGCAAAGCCAGATGTGTTACCAGCTGAGACTGGAAGTGCCTCTGCTCTTTGCAGAGAGTTTGCAATGAGCGTTTGGCAGCAGCAACTATCTCTAGGAAAGTATATTTATATGTTTCATAAATGTAGCTCCAACAAATTAAATGCTATACTAACAGGATCATAATTTAATAGAAGTGCCAAGTGCTAATGCAATAATACATGCATATTGGATTAGGGAATGCAAGCCGTAACAAGTCATTGTTCATTTATAACAGTGCCTGTGACTTGCGATGAGGTGAGAGGATGGAAGCAAAATCAACCCAAACAGACGGGCAGAGCAAAGTGGGCCAGATGGCTAAAGTCGTGCTAAAACCTACCTCATCTGAAACAGCAACAAGGTATCTTCCCTGTCTTTACCTGCATCTTTCCTAAGCTGGATGGAAATGAGCAAGAGACTCAACTTACCTTGCATGCAGGCTATCCCCTCACCTTCTCTTTCTCTTGCCTCTAGAAACATCCATTTTTTCCCCCTGTCTTCTATGATTTATTTTTCCTCTCAAGATGGTTCTTCTGAGCCTCCTGCTCTCTGGTCCTCAGCAGGCTGCAGATAGGTGCTGCTTAGTCCGACGGGCACACAAGGCACTCAGGGTATAGCTATGCTGGTGGCATAAGGCTACAGGTGTCCAAACYGTGCCTGCAGTGCAGGTGCGCAGAGCCACGTCACAGAGTCCACCAGGGTTAACAGCAGTGCCTGCTCACATGGGAGCTTAACGCTGAAACTTAGAATTACTTTGAAGAAGAAGAACAAAGGCAGTTATTCTCCCTTTGTATTTTAAGTGACAGTAGTTACCATTAAAGTGGAAATATCCAAGTCTGAAACCCCAGTAAAATGTTCAAAGTAAGGGCCCTGCTCCTATCACTGGAATACACTCATTTTCCAGTCCCAAAGAGGCTTATCTTAGTTCTTCCCATACTGATACTTATATTGCAGGATAAATGATTTACACAAGCATATTATGGAAAATAACTGTTAATCACCACAAGTCTTATCAAAATTAATGGATGAGTCGCATCTTTTCTTTTGAATTTCTTGTGGCCATAGAGGCAGGATATACTGCTGTTGTATGAGGACCAACCCTACCACAGCAAACACGGCACAAACACTCTTCCTCATGAACTTGGATCCTGCTCTGTCAAGAGTGCAAAGCTGATCACCGGGATAGTTATGCCAAACGGTTACAAAAGCAAAATTAAACAGTTCCTAGTTCTTAGGTACCAGGCACCATTTTCCAAAAGCTGCTTTTCAAGGCTGTGTGAAATGCTTTTCCTCAATTGTGGTTCTGAGCCTCCTAGTCACATTCATAGTAAAACAACCTCCAATGATCTGCACAAGAACGTATACATTTTATGCAAGTCAAAGCAGGCTTTCTGCCCTTCTTGGCAGTATTCTAAATCAGATGCTCTAATGAACTCTTAGAGTGTTAAGATTTTATTATTGCTACAAAAAATACTCAATGTTATTTCCTAGTAGGCTATAAAATAATTAATTTGTCAATTAAACAAATATTTTGATGTCTTCCTTTTAAAGTATTATTTTGCTTTGTCACTAACTTGCACAGTACAATGAATTTATATTACTTTCCTAGCTCTGAGCATGAATTAGCTCTGTGCTACTATCACTAGCTCTAATCAGCCATTTTATCCTTTTTCCAGCTCATAACCCAAGCCTATAGAATGGGTGGCAAGTAAATTCATGCTGATGAACATAATTTCAAAGAAATTGCTCAAATAAATTGTGTTGCATGTTTTTAAGATAGTCATTTCCCCAAATGTTCTCTTTAAAGCATAACATGTTTGGCAGTGGTGCTCTTTAGATGTCAGGTATCATCTAAAATAATGTGCAACAGATTTCTTCTAAAAATGTGCCACTTAAAAATTATGCTGCAAATGCTAACTGCTGTGCTGCAAATATATCAAAGCAAAATACCACAGAGAAATGGGGGAACAAATCCCATCTGCTAATGGCCATGTTCACATCTCAGAAGGGCTTGAGAATCTGATGCTTTATTAAGCATGGTTCTGAGGGCACAATTTAACTAACACTCTGGAAAAAATAGTTTTGTGATTAAAAAGAAACAACTAAAAAATTAAGTAGTTTTACATCAAGCATCATGTGAAAGATTTACTCTGAAAGAGATATTGGTCTAAAAATAATATATTAAAGAAATTAAGTCAAAAAATTAACAAGGGCACATGGCATGTGAAGCTGGCTAGATGCTAAATTTTATCAATTTCCTTCTATGTGAGTTGTCATTACATGTTACCATGAAGGTATGAAAATACAAGAAATGTATGAGCAGCAGAACTATAGAAATTTATCTTAGCAGAAAATTGCTCCTATGCAACTGAATAATTAGTTTCACTTAAGTCACTCATCCTACTATCTCCATCTACATTGCATTTTGTCTACTTCTTGTTAAATTCCTATTCAGCCATAAGTCAGCTCTGAGATGATAGGATTGTGTAATAAACTAATAAACAAAATAATCAGTTTCTAAACGGATAAAATGCTGTAACAATTTTCTGGAATACTTATTTTTATTTATTTATTTTTTAAATAATTTCTACTCTGCATTATCTCATAATTGAGAACTCAACTCACACATTAACAGGCTATTGAATATTGTGTAATTTTGCCATGAATCCAATAGAAGAAACAAAGTTCATGTCTATTTGAAAGAGCTAAGTGAACATATTTTGATGAGCATACTAGGATGTCAGCAGCAGTTAAGTCAGCTTCTATCTATTATTACTTATCAAATGGGAATTACATATGGCTGGAGCAAAGCCCCCTTCAGTCTTCTTAAATAACGACTGCAAGTGAAATTTGGGAACTGCCTTCCCCGGTACAGCACTGACCATAGCAAGGCACTGCAGGGCAGATCGTTACCCTCTGGGACATCCTAGGGCTGACATGTGCTGACATTAAGGGAAATACAACATATGTCAGCTGAGGCCTTTTAATCTTACTTTATAATTACAGTACAACCTCTTTAGCTGTAAATTACAAGTGGCCCACGTGAGTTCTGGATGCGCATATAACTAACCTTACATAGTTTGCATAATGGAATAGACTGGGGGGGGACTTACAGCAAGTCAATTTAATACCTTTTCTTTGTTTTACTGTAGGACTCAAAGTCATTGTAACACTTCAAGTCACTGCGTAATTTCCCAGTGGCAGCAAACATATGGAAACAAGGGTTGATGCCACCATACCACCTCCGAATCACTGGTTCCCAAACAGGAGGGAGGGAACCACGTGCTAACCTGCAGAGTGGACGGGCAGGGGAGAGAGTTTTCTGTGTGACCAGATCCATTGCGGCACAGTGATGGACACGAGCAGACTCACCTCCGGTTTTCAGCACAAGCTAGAACAACAGAGCTCACAGAGAAATTCAGCTTAAGAAGTTAGCACCATCAGTCTGTAATGGTTCAAACCTGCACACAGCTCATTTGCTCAGGAAGTTGGAAGGGGCTGATTACAAATTCAGGGCAGCTGTCTCCCAAGGCTGGGCCTCTACTGGATAAGCTAAGAGAGGTGGTCTGTCAGCTCAACCAGTAGAGAGAGCACTACCCTGAGCGAGTAATGTGCCACAACGATATAATCCTGCATCTCTGCATCATGCACTTTCAACACCCAGTCCTTTAGGGCCACTGATTCAATTTTCCTTAAGTACCATCTCCTCAAGGGAAAAGGAAGAAAAAAAAAACAGTTTTAAAATGACTCCTCTGAAATACTCTATAAATAAAACCATATTCACATAAACAATTAACTGCAGAGATGTGAGTAGGATGAGATTATGAAGGGAACTCAGGCTTTGGGGGAGGAAGAGGAGGAGTGGGGAGACAAGCGAGGGTGACCGCGTGGTGGGCTGCACCAGCGCTAGCCAAGCGCTGGCATGTGCACAGAGGAAACAGCCCTGCCACAAGGCTCAGGCACAGCCGAACTCYGCTTTCCCGGCTGACGTTGTCAGCGGACGCTGCCGGGAAAGCATCCCTCTTTCTATGCTAATGTCATGGAATCGAGCCTACTTCTGCTACCTCAGAAGAAAAGGAATTTTATAATAAAGCCCTCCTTTGATTCATGACATCTCTGGAACTACCAGCTAGCCCCTTCCCCTGCCTCTCCCTCCTTTAGACCTCCTCAGATTTTTCTCCCCCGAAGGAAGCTGCTTCTCTGACCCACATTCTGCTCCCTGGTGGCTCTTGCTGCCTGAGCGATAAACCCCCGATAATTGACGTTTATAGCTGGAACAAACAAGCAGCCCTGCATCACAGCACGGTACAACAAACTGTGGAAAGACAGGGCTCTGTGATTTACAGATTAAAATAGTGAAACAAGCGTCATCAAATTTGTTCTTCCCTCTTCACTGGGTAGTTTATCATGGCATACCTGACTCTGCCCTCAACATTTACTGAGCAGGGCTGAGTGCTTATTAATAGAGAGTATTACTCTTTTTAAAAGGCCTTTCAGCACAAGCAAAAATAGAAGGATGACCCTGTCCTAACTGAGACCATTTTTAAAATCCTTTTTAGCTTCCTTAGGGCTGTAAGCATTAGTTGGCTGGGTTTAATTCAATGAACTTGAAGCAATGCAGTTCATTGAAGCTGCTTTGTACAAAGAGTTTTCTTTCACGGAAGCAGTATTAGGCAATACAGTGCTGGATCCCAGGAGAATATTAAACATTTAATATACTGGCAAGTATAGCATTTTACAAAAATATTGCACGAAGGATAAGCAGCAGAGCTAAAAAGCATATAAAAACCTCACACTTTTCTGAGCTGCTGCTGAGCACTGTAGAACTCCAATTATTAAATAAACCTGAAATTGAGGTCTTTTCTTTCCTTTTATGTGGCTTTTTGCTAATATCAGAGATGAGTAAGAGAGTGATTTCCTAACTAGCCAGCTGTAATCAACTCTTATTAATAGAATACAGCAATAATTTGCAGTAATTGTCCAGAACTGCAGTTTACTGAAAATAGTGTTATTATTGATTTTGGACCAAAGCTGAAGCATTTTTGTAAGAGAGATTAGAAGTTATTGTTCCTTAAGGAACTGGTTTTACTAGAGAATGCTACTGCGAAAACTAATCTTGGTCCTTTTCAGGATAACAATGTATTTTAAATTAATTTTATTGGTAATTCCTGTACCCAAGGTAACAAATAATATCCAGCCTATTCTAGCTACAGCTTCTGTTTGCCAGATTAAATGCTACAGAAATTGTCAGTTAGTTTTACAAGGTAACTTTTGGCAATATTAAAGCACAGTAGTTAACTTTTGCAATACATGAGCTGATTAAATCAGCTTAGAGTGTCTCATTAACAGAGGCTGCTAAAGATAGTGGGAAGAAGCCATAGCTCACTAGATGGCAATGAAAGTTTTGCCAGTGGCATCAAGGGAGTTAGGATTTTAAATAACATCAGCTTTAAAAGCCCAGCAAACACTAATCCAGTGTTTCTGCACAGATGCGTACAGAAGTCTGGTCACTGTGGTATGAATGGTGACAGAATATTCTGGCAGCATTTACCAAAAGCTCTTTCCTTCAGCTTAATTTCCACTTCAGTGCATCATTTCAAAACACATCACTGCTGCAAGCAACATATCTCATGTTTCAGCTGCAATCTCTAGCTCCTTATATATTGTTGCTATTATTTGGGTGACTACCCATCTCTGTGTAACATTATGCCCTTGCTATGATGGTTGCTCAACTCTTCCTCTCTTGAACCCAAGCTGCACCAAGATTAACCACCCTCCTTGACCCATCCTCAAGAGAACCAAGTAGAAGGGAGCCTTCTCGCCGTCAGGTCTGTGCTGCTGCACCCAACCCCTTGAGGAAAGCCTCTCCGAAATTGCTCGAGATGATCTCTGGTTCCCTGTCCAGTTACAGGCACTGATTCCTTCTGCACAGTTCTCGCCAATATTGGAGTTTCCATCTGTTAGTTAAATAAGGTTTCCAAGCTTGACCAAAGCTGTTGATGATGCAAAGACAACTGTCTTTGAAAGAGCTACTGGGCAAGCAAATGGCTTTTTTATTTTCCCCCATCACAATTATTCAAGTGGTTTGAATCTGCATTTTTTTTTTCCTTGACAAGTAAAATAACAGCCTTGCCGATTACTCTTTGCTAAGGTACCCGATTGTGGTGACATTGAGGCTGACCTTGGAGTCACCTCCCCCGCTGCCGCACTCTCCTTTGTCGTACCACCATTTGTTTTTCAATTTGTCCAAGAGGCCTTGCTCATTCAGTTTTAATACTGCCAGGTTAACAGCATTTCTTGAAACGATAAAACATAACTTGTAAGAAAAATGCACAAATGCTTAGGAAATCGTAACGTATAAAAAAAGGAGCACAAGAGGACAAATTGGCTAAAATTTCACAGAACGTGGAGCTATAAAAATGTTTGTACAGCAAATACAGGGTTAAATATTGGAAGGTGGCATGGAGGATAACATTTGCTCAAAACTGAAGTGTGCGGGATGGGGAAATCGTCTTTGAGAAAAAAAGTAACAAGAACACCACATCATGCAGTTAACATTCGTCACATATGGCAGGTTAACTCGGCTTTTACCATTTAAATTGAAAAAGCCATTGAACTGTAAAATTAAAACAGCAACAAACAATCAGAAAGGACAACACTAAGAGAACACTAAAAAGAAATGGATGCATTAAATAAAYGAAACCATAATTTACCGTCTTATTTAACTCCATGGAATATTGAAGATTTTAAACTTTAAAAGTTACCTCAAAATCCACAAGAAAGAAAATGACAACACAATACATCAGGGTAGGTGGAATACTATAACAACATGGATATTGTTATATTATTCCACCCACCTTAATGCCGAGCCTTTTGGCGTCGCTACGCCGTAGCCCTTGGAGTCGAGGTTGCCGCCGACTTTCATGGTGTCACAAGGCTTCCGCTGCTCGATGTACTCGTTCATGGTCGACTCCAGCAGGAAGGCAAACTTCCCCTTCGACTTGCGCACTCGTGCCACCCCATCAGCCGTCGTTTTGGTGAACACGGAGGGTTCTGCTGACTTCATGTACGACCACATTTTCTCGTAGACGGCTATTTTTGATCTCTGAGGTAGAGGAAAGAGGAAGTGAAAAGCAATTCCTGCTGGTGACCTAGCCTTCGTATGCTGCAGCTAGCATGGTGCTTAGCTCCCTGGACTTGGTAGGCTTCAAGCTATTAACACCCTGTAGCTGAACAACTGAAAGAGTATAGCTAGTTAAGCACAAGGTACACACTACCCCCTCAGCAATTATGAAACCAAAAAAGTGGTTGGGCAGGGAGGAACCACATCAGAGACATTTATTCCACTAATYGCCATTTAATTGGCAATCAGAATGACAAATGGTGCATGCCCAGCTCATTCCCAGGGTTTCCTGTTGCATGGCATTATTATCCATGAGCACGCTGCTCTAACACCAAATTCAGCATTACTATCCGTAAGCATGCTCCTCTAATGCCAAGCCAGAGAGAGGACGTTAAACCTAAGCTCATCTCTCATGGCCCATGCATGCAAAGAAGGCTCTCCTGTTCACACAGATCCTCAGTATTGGTTTTTGTTCCCTCACAGACTGTTAGCAAACATAGACATTTGCTTATTAAAAGATCCCAGCAAGGCAGGAGTCTGCTTTTCACAGTGGTGATGAAAGGTTTAAGATATGAGAACAGCTCTAGTGGCCTCTTATAATGAAGCTCATAGGGGGGATATAAATACTAATCACAAAAACCTTTTACTAATCAGTGATCCAAGTTTCTCTGACCAGAGTTTCACATTTACCTAAAAGTTAGCATACTAATATTAGCAGTGAGCTGAAAAATTTGCTGGTTAACTGCTTTATTGCAGTGTATATTTATTTTTTCAGTTTGCTTGGTTTTGAGACTGAGCCAATCATAACATCCTCTAGCTCAACATCCTTATTTTGTGAATCTGCAAATGTTGAGAAATGTGTTACTTTGCCTTTTTCCCTCTTCCCTTTCAGTAACATTTAAACCACCTAAAAATCTTAAAAGCACCTGAAGAATCTCAAGCATTCAGATATTGCACGATCACTTAAAAATCTCCTGCTTGGTTGATGGAAGACAGTAATGCTTACTATATTACTGTAGAGTCTCGAAATCCAAAGGATTTATACAAGACTTCCAGTCTAAGCTGTGGTTATCCTGAATTTATGCCTCCAACTCGTTGCCAGTTTCCTGTCCACAACATCTCCTTGCAAAATGGGAACAAAGCATACAGGAGCTAAATCTAGTCCAAATTTAACAAACTTGCGGCAGACTACTGTTAATGTCCATCAGCCTGAAGATCAAGACATGTTTCCTCTTCGTTCAGGACAATTTAACGTGTTTTGAATAAAGTGATGCTCAACAAACACTCTCCAAACAATTCACAGGGAGTAAATCCTGCCTTTGCCATTCCTCATACTAAAATACTCAGCTGATGTAGCTATGACTAACAGAGGAGCACAGAGGGCAACATTTTATTTTAATTATCCTTCCTGGTGAGTTGAAAACCAGCTGAAAATGCAATCCAATTAAAATAATCACAATTGACAAGTGGAAATCAGACAGACACCAATAACACAGCTTCATTAAGACAGAACTGGCTGGCCAGGAGACTGAAAAATAAGCAGGAGGGATTTAAATGGAGAACACATCTTGGATAAAAACTGGATATATAGATTCTAGTTTGGAGTACAAGGAATGAAGAAGCAGTCGGGGAAAGGGAATGTAAATGGCCTGGCTAGTGCCGCCACAGAGGTGCCAGTAGCTCCGCGGCTGCCGCTGTCCTCACGGGCAGCCGAGCCCAGCGGCGGCTGGCGGGGGCCTGTGTGAGCKCAAAGCTCATGGCATAAGCAGAGCGCAGAGTTAACCGAGACCCGACCTGGCCGGGCTTTTCATAAAACACGCTCGCGCAGGAACGCAACAGGGGCAGGCTGGTTGGCCTACAGTAAGACTGCATAAGCAACAGCGATTCGATTGTGTCCTAGTTACAAAGTGCTTAATCTTCTTTTAATGTAAGTAGTGCAATCACACCTGCACATTTACATTTACAATTGGGCATCTAAGGGACACAAGGAAGGTAAAAAAAAATATAGCTTTATTGTTTCTCTTTCTACATTTTAGAAAGCTAAAGTGGTTTTCCTTGACAGATTTTTGCATATACAAGTTTGCTTTTGCTCATTTCCATTTGCTGAGTGTGCCTTTAATTACACAGATAAACCATAATTTCTTTCCTTTTCATCTAACTCACTCTGGAATATCTGTCTTTAATAAGTCCTTTCATATTCTTTCCAGCTGGCATGACTACCTAAAAGCAATTGCCAATACATCTGGGCATTGTTAATAATAATAGTTACCTGATGAGYGCCAACAGCACACTCAAGAGCGGTAAATGGTCCAAACAAAGCATTTTCCCTATTCCAAGAGGAAAAGGTGACTATCATCATGCTTCAAAACACAAATTTCCACATGCTTTATATGCAAGACCACAGACCTCTTTTAAATGTTAACAAATAGCCTTCAGCTTTACAGCTTGCTCCCTTCATTTAACTCTTCTGTATGGCTAATAAAAATCAGTACATTCCTATAGGGTCATTGCTCACATCTTCCATCAGGTATGGTTTTCATAAGATCTTGGTATTATCAAATCAACTGCATGAGTATAGCAGTCTGGTCTGATCCGCTCTGTTGACGTAGGCCAAAATGCTCGCTAGCAAGGCACATAGTATTGTATATATAGTAACGGACATGTAATGACTGGAAAAGATTAAGGAAAAAAAACAAAAAATAAAAGTGCCTGATACTGATTGATTTAGGGAGGGAGAGGGTTTGGGTGGGAAATCCTGGCTGAGAACGGGCTAATTTTCTGGCAGCCAGACGGCCAAGGGCTCTGCCTGCATCCACGGCAGGTGCCCAGGGCTGTGCTGCTCCTTGTCCTCGCACCCCCTTAGCGCCACTCTTCACAGTCAGTCCTGATTTGCTAATGAGGCCAAAATAATTATTTGACATAACCCTTGTTAGAGAAAGAGGTGATACCATCAAAGGACGTGCAAAAAGCAAAAACCCCTACTCTAAAGCTCAGAGGTTTAGCTTGGGAGCTTTTTGTCATACATGCTCAACTAAATGAAATGTGCAGTTGACCAAAGCTGATCAAATACATAACTAGATGAAATGAAAGATGGTATTTTTATTAAACACTTTTTCTAATTTTCCATCTGCCTTGAAAACTGGAAGCTCCAGAAGACTGTCAAAAACCTAACATTTCTTTCTAKCTATTAACCTACAAATTCTGTATCAAAAGAAGGTTTTCATCTTTTTTCTCCTCTGCAAGTAAGTAAGTCATATTGTAAGTCACAGTTTCTGCCAGATCTGTTGTGTCACCCCCAGACAAGTCTTACACCTGCAGGAGGGGTCAGACAGCAGGTGCAGACAGGAAAAAAAAACAGGATTTATGCTCTAAAATAAGGTAGCCACCAGCACTGACAAATCTGCTCTGCCGCTAAATTTCAGTAKCAGTAAAACATTTTCCCCTCTCATTAAAGTGTTACTTTTAAGAGATATTTAGAAAAAAAGCTTAAAAGCAAAGATTTAAACCAATTCAAAGCCCATAACTGCAATAACTCCCTCTGTAACTCCCATTTCATTTCTTTGATATTGCTCTCAAGAAGTCCGTCACACACATTTTCTTGGGATTTCAAGGGGATATTATTATCATTTTTTCTTAAAAGCAACATTTTCAGTGTTTCATCTAGGCCTTGGGACACATTAAAGCCTCTTTTCATTATCACAGGCTTACTGTAGATATAAATAGACCTGACCTCAGCTTAGTCAATAATGCTGTTTTTCCTTCTTTATTTGGAAATGTTTATGCATAAGTATGAACAACACACATTTCTGTCACCTCAGCCATAAGGGTGCATTTTCCCTGGGGTGTGGACAACACTTTTCAGTACTAACAGATACAGCAGCTCTAATTTCCTACCAGGCATGATGAGGATTTATTTCATTTAGATCAGTATCTAAATATGTATTTCTCTTGGGTAGCAGTGATTTTATTTTAAAATAAAGTGCCAGTTCATCAGTCCTCAACTTTTAACCTCCTTTTTCATTCTAATTCTCCTTGTTTRTGTGTTTGGCTCCAGGATTTAAATGGAATAAAAACCTCAAACAAAAACCAAAACAAAACAAAAAAAGAAACCCTGCTATGCAGTGTACCATAACATCAAAATGTAAAGTTTGATCCAGACTGGATTTAAGTGTTACATACATCAGAAAAYAGGCAGATTTACCTGTCAATTGCAGTTATTTCTTCAATCTATTCAAGAACAGAAGAGCTGAATCCAGCATCAGCAAACCTGGCTTCAACTGAACGGGACAGATGCCTTGGTTTCACATTTGCACATTTAAAACTGCCTACAGATAGGTTGTGAAACCCAGCACATCTTGGGCACTTTGTCAGTGCTGGTTAAACCCTAAAATACCTTTGTGATGACCAAAGCCTCTTCCATTGACGGAATTACCTTTCCCCAATGTAGACATGTGTCTCTGACTTGTGTTAAGGTGACATTGTGGCAGTTCCCTCCAATACTGAGTAACGGCCAAACTATTGTATTTGAAGGAAATCATATTTTTCCTCTAAACTTAAAATGTTACAATGACACCCACTGCCCATTTTAGAATATTTTGTCCTCTCTGCTCTCTTCTCTGCAGGTCCTCTTCAAAACTGCCTCCTGCATCCCATCTGAATATCTCATTAACATGATCAAAATGGTCCTTGGTTTCTTATGACAGGTACCAGAAAACTGTTTCCCAATAGCAAAGCTGAAAATGTTCCATAGAGCTGATTATTGCCAATACTCCAATCATGAGCCGAATTCACCCAAAGCAATGTTACTTTAAAAATACATTTTATATTCTCCTTGTTTACTTTTTATATTCGAAAGTTTAGGTTACACTCCTAAATTTTTTTACTCTAATCTTCAAAACTAGGAGAGCGACAAGCAAACAAATAAAGAGAGCGGAAAGAAAGAGAATAGATTCCCACAGTAATCTAGAGCTGGGCTATGAGGCAGAACAGGGAAATGCTCACGACTGGTTATATCCCTGTAAGAAATGGAAATAATTCACTGGCAAGGCAGAAGACCTAGAAGAAAACCAGTTACTTCCACTTGGTCCCAGGCTAATCTCCAGTATACTTTGTATGCACTGAAATGCAGTAAATGCAATGTGCAAGCGCAGTAAGTGTGAATGAGGCAACCCCAAAGCACTTAGAGTAGCAGAGTTAACACACTCTCCTACTGTAGCAGCCCGAGGACCACTTTATAGCTCTTTAACAAGGGGAATTTATAGTTCTGAATTGCACAGATGTTGCTGATACAAAACAAAGGTCCATACTAAGAACAGTGCAGGTATTTAATCTGAATAATACATGCTGCCATTATATAGATGCACGCCTCACTGACACGAACTTAGGTCGTTAAATGTGAACCTTAACTTCATTATCATCATTCATTGCTTTTCCTCCATGTGTGCAATTAGCTCTTGTGCAGCTGCTAATGAATCCACCAGTTTATGAACCACCAGGGAGCAAATTACTAGACAGGAGTGAAAAAATGCCACAAGCCTGCCTTGGTCCATCCCTGTCTCCTGGCCTTGGGATCACTTTGAGATCCTTTCATTTTTGCTTTCCCAGGTCTTTGGGCGAGGGTTTAAGTCTCCCACTGCTGCATCTGGGAAGGGTGAGGGGCACGAGCAGAGCCCCCCGCTGCCGCACACAGCTCTGCCACATGCGGAGCCAGGCATCACAGCACTACATTGATGTTAAAACCACGATCACTGCTATTAATCAGGTGCCTCTGCCTGTGATTTCCAAGCTGTTTTAGTAATGAGGAAAAAATAGGTCTCACCAAAAGTCAGTGGGTGCTAATACTCCCCTCTCCCAGCTGAGGGCAGGAAAGCAGAGATGTCATTTACTGAAGGTCACAGGGCAAAGCCTAATGGATCAATGTCACAGCTTTTAACCACAGATAACCTGTGATGCCAGCAATTTGCTTACCTATAGTGACAGAAAAATCAATCCCATCACTACATGAACCTCTTGTTTTTACTACATTCTCAGCAGATGAAAACAGGTCAGATGGCATGAATATACACAGGGCACTTTAAGGCTAGTCCTCAGATCTACCAAACCATAGGCACAGTTTGTGAATTTGTGGGATACTGCAGATAAGCCCAGCTTAAGCATGTGTATTTGAACTAGTCCATACATTCACAGGAACACAGAAATACTTCATAACATACTCATAAATGCAAAGGAAAAGGCGGTCTGGGGAACATTAATATTTCACAGTCAAGTTTGTGATCGCAGACACTGTCATGTTGGTTTGATGTTACAGTTCATGAAGTTATAACTTTTGCTTTAGAAGCAGTATCTCTCTCTCCCAGTTGAGGAAAACCAGGCACACAGAAGTGAAGTATCAGGCCCACAAAACACAGGGCTGCCAGCTCCCTTCTAGGATCCCTCAGGTCAAGATTGGGATAACCCTTGCAAGGAGCTGTGCAGACGGTTACTGTGTGTCCGTGCAGTTGCCCTGATGGGAGAGCTCTGACCCCCAGGGTATTTGTGTGCCCAAGCAGGGCCTGGGCGGGAGTCGAACGGGAGGCACTGGAGGGAGCTGGGAGAGGAGGCTCAAGCAGCAGCACCATGCACACGGGCAGCTCGGGAAAAAGCTTGCAAGAAATCCTCCAGGCATCAGCCATACCACAGTTTTTCTACACCTGAAATATGTAGTGCCTGAATTATAAGAGAGACCTTATCTTGTAAAAATAATAAAAAAAAAGTTTTGAGTATATTTTCCTATAGGTCACAGGCATTTTGAAAATGTGCATTTTGGCAGCAGGCGGATAATGTGCTGTAACTGCTTTAACASGCCTCTTTTCTCAGGTGAACTCAATTCATACAAACAGACAAGCAAATAGTTGCTCTGGCTGTAACTAGACTTCCCCAACATGTCAGTAACAGTCAGAGTAGCAGTATGTAAGGGAAGATTTTTAAAACATCCTTTCCTGGCACAATACTGAACTCCACGCTACGTCTATATTCCTCTCCTCACTTTTTTTGCTGCCGTCCGCTCCTCCACGTTGCAATATCCATCAGAAAATTAAAATGAAACGCTTTGCCAAGAGACAAGCTGTCTTTGCAAGTTCTTTCATGCTCCCCGACTGCGGCAGCACTTGGTGCGTGCTTGCCTGCTCCGAGTTTGGCCCTGAATAAGCGAAGGCAGAAGAGCGTTTCCAGCACAGTACCCTAACGCTGCCAGCCTAATGAGTTTCCAGCTCCAGCCTAAACAGGTCAATATACAGGCAATGACAGAGAAATCCCAGTAGACTGCAAGAGAGGGTGTTTCATATCCACATCATTAGAGCTTCTAAACCTTCATATATTGTCTAATTTTGCAAAAGTAACAGTAGCAGCAATGTGAGTGACTTATCAGCACCCGTGTATTTTAAATGAATCCCTAACAAGCACGTATTAATGTGACGCAGCAGCATTACATAAAGCAGGAGAGACTTGAAAACCCAGGGTCCTCACTGTCTTGAGCAATGTCATTAGCATTATCACAGAGCTGCTCTCCAAAAAGTAGAGCATTCAAACAGCCAGCGATTTCTGCCCGAGGCGCCCTCTCCTTCGCTTCTGTGGCACAGGCGCAGTTACCAATTTAACCCGCTATCAGCCAGTGCTCTCTACTTCACCATAGCCTTGGTCTCCACACACCTCACCTGACCCCGTGAAACAGATCACCTGCATAATGCAACTAGCAACCCTACTCCTACCTAGACCGTTCCCAAATCTGTATCCAGGTGTGTGTGTCCTGGAAAGCCTAAATGGTAAACAGAAATAGAGCCGATAATACAAGCTGAGTGTGCTTATTTAATACATATTATATGCAATCATTATTTAATATTTTATAATACTTAATACATTACATTAACTATAATGATATATATAATACATATATCTATATAATATAGATTGCATTTATGCTATTATATTTATTTTAGATGAGCATTTATAAATTATATACATCATGCATAGAGTAAATATTTACAAATGATATTTAATATAAAATATATACTTTTTATAATTAAGATAAAGGAGTGATTTATTCAAATATTTGTTAAAAAGTGTTGATTGAGAGCTGCTTTGAATCCTGGCTTGTCTGCTGACACTAATAAAATAGTTCAGTCACCTTATCCCCAGGTKGCCTATAAACATATCCTTCCCAGTGAGTGGATGACAGAGGAACTGCTAATTTTAGTTCCCACAAAGATACATTTTMCTTTCTAATACATAGGCTTAAGGACATTATATTACTTCATTGAAAACCATTTCTTTTGTAATTATGTCACATCTGATTTTCCACTCTCTTTAAAACCGCCTGTTAGCCATGCAACAGAAGGGAGATATTACAATACATTAAAAGAAAAACCCTGCCTGGGTATCATTCATGCAGTGGAGAAGTTGTGATCTCTCTGCACACGTACACATTCATCTTTTAATGTTTCTACATATATCTAACTATGTAAAATAGGGAAGGGCAATATATAGGTGAATGTATTTTTCTTATTTTCTGTGTTAAAATATAGTTACAACACAGTACTTTTTCTGATTACTTGCTGCCACATTGCTTATGAAACATCTGCGTAGCCCCCATTTTGAAGCTATCGCTTTTCTGTGATGTTCTGTTCTTTAAAGTCTGTATGTACAATCGCCTTTCAATACCGCTGTCAGGCATTTATGGTGATCACTGCGTTGCTTTGCTTTATGCTAAGAACACAGAAGGCTTAAAACTACTAATCACAGTTTCATCCAAAGACAAAAAGCGAGACATTTTTTGTATGAATGCTGTTCTGGAAACAAGTCCTTCATCTTCACAAGCAAAATATATTTTGAAATTAGAAATTACAGAGCTGCAGTACAAATGAAGCCCTTTGGGCTGCAGGCACGGAGTTCACCTTAGTGTTTTAAACAGGCTCTAATGATCTCAATGCTGCTTGRTTGCATAAAATGCATAAAAATTGCATGGCAGTTATTGGTTCATAATTCAAGGCTTTTGCTTAACTAAACTGCTTTCTGGTAGAGTTTATTTCCTCTTCCTCCTGTCTTCACACAACCTCATCAGAGGAAAGCACTGAGCTCTTTACRACATGCCCTGTGTGTAACACACTAGTGCCTCAAAACATATTTCAGCCGCTATTTCCCCCTCTCCCCATGGGGCTGGGCTCCAGCTGCCCAACTTCTGGCATTTCCAGGAGCCATCCCCAAAGGACTGACGTAACCTGCCGTGGACGTCCCTCCAGGCTGAGTCCCCTGGGGCCACCGCAGCAGGAAGCCCTCTCCATACTCCGGCTGCAGGGGGGCCAAGGGCACAGCTGGCATGTTGCTCTCTGGATCTGGCAGGGCCACCAGTGCCCTGTCCCTTGCCGCAGTCCCACCATATATAGCCCAGCATAAAGCACCAACTGAAAAGGAGGCAAAGCTTTAGGTGCCATAGTGAGGGGAAGGGGATCATCTTAGTGACCACCCTGAACACGGTTTCCTATGTCCTTAAAACTTACATTTTTCTATCGTATTTTTGCGTAAATGTGTAGACCAGGAAGGCCTCACATCTGAGCCTGATTTGGAAAGAAACACTTTTTGAGAAAACTATRGAAGAGTGTCAAATGCTGAATGCACCCACAAAGGAATAAGATAATAGWATCACTTTCTAGCAGAATACTAATTAAGAGAAAAATATTACTGAAGCATCTGGGTAGATTATCCAAATGTAATGRGAAGGAAAGCCTTCACACATGAGGTACAATGACCTCCAGTTAACTATCACTATCATGTGTCCTGATGTAATGCAGACTTCAGGCTTAGCTGTGAATTGCTATGATGTTGCAGAGGCTTCCTAGAAATAATATCCAAAATTCCCAAATGATACTTGAAGACCTTGTTTGACTTCTCCAGTTTTGAGCTTGAAGTCTCTTCAGCAGGAGTCAGCAGGAGTAATGTCAGTGTCAAACTTTCTACCTAATATCAGTGAACATCAGCACCAGGTGAGGATGACAAGCAAGAACTGCCATATCCAGAGGATCTTTGGCCTTTCTGCTGAAACTCCTAAAAACCCTGACAATTAATACCATCTCTAGAAGAAAAAAGAAAAAAAATAAAAAAAAAAAAAAAAATCAGGAACTGACTTTAGAGCAGGTCCAGCATTTTATCTTAGGCACTGAAGAGCTGTTGAATAA
This sequence comes from Rhea americana, assembly GCF_003343005.1. Taxonomy (NCBI): domain Eukaryota; kingdom Metazoa; phylum Chordata; class Aves; order Rheiformes; family Rheidae; genus Rhea; species Rhea americana. The sequence continues at coordinate 3,156,306 of NW_028186756.1, forward strand.
CAGAGTTTTTCAGGGACATTGTTGGCTGGACTGAAGCCATTATAAGAAAAGCAAAAAGGTCTATGATACAATATCAGTCTTAGGCATCTTTCTTCCTCCAAGCTTTAGGTAATTATATTGGAAACTGTGTGATGAGTTGTCTGCAATTTCACAAAAAACGAGAAAGAGCTAATGCAAGATCTTGCTAAATGTCACCTACCTCAATATTTAATCCTATAAAGCAKTGTTGCATTAAATCAATTTAAAGGACACCTGAAATTTCCAATTTTCAGTAGAGTGCACTAGCTGGTCAGTGTGTTTGTCGATAATCACGTACCACACAATGGATTTCACAGAATCCAATCATAAGCCTCTTAATGCAGTTATCTGCTATCAATTAAAAGAAACCACCAGAAATTCAAGAGCAATTTATGTTTCTAAATGTCTAGAAATATATACTTCTGCTTTTACTGAAGTTTCAAAACAGCCAAATTTACGTAAGAATTACTAATTGGTTGTAAAGGTCATACCTTTTAAATATATGCATATTGGGATCTGAAATCTATTAAAAGAGGTTTCAGAACCTCTTAGACAGAGGGTCAGTGCAGAATTTGGACTAAATGGTACTATATTGATTTGATGAGCTGCTCAGATATGGTATAAGTTTAATTGAATGTATGAGAAGATGGTAATTCTAACACATAAACCCTTAAAAGTAGTATGTTGGCTAACTGTTCTAGCTATAGGCCTTTGCTCGTCTTCAAGAAAAAGAAAAAGAGTCATTTTGTAATCTGAGACTTTTTGTTAATAAATATCTAAGGAGAGGATTTTTCCTTTTCAGTAGGGATGAATGGCCTTTGAAAGCCAAAAGGAAATTGATAAAATCTATTGATTGCCATTTAGATGCCTTTATAAGCTAATTATTACAAGTGTAAAATGTTTCTGGTTAAAAACAAGCAACAATCACAAAAATATACAAAGACTCAYTTGGTTCTTAGATATTCTAGGGTTACAAATGCCCTGATGCAGAGTCACCAATGAGTGAGGAGAGTGAATAGTGCCTGCTGTGAGAACGCTAAAAAAATATGCTTTATTGTTGGAACTGAGAGTAATGTTGCACTGGCAGCATTCATCATGCATACTTGAAACAGCAGTGTTGTATTTGGCTTTAATCTACATAGCTGGGCTAGTGTCTATCTGGGAGACATTGTGATGTTTAGGGAAACAGCCAACGCTATAAAATAGGTCACTTGCTGGAATCTGCTCAGGTCTGAAGTGGCTGGAAGTCATTACCATCTGTTCATGYGAAATGAGTTGCTGGTATCTGTCCAGCTCTTGGTAGATAGGTATCCACACTGTAAAAGAAATCTTCAAAAGTGATACTAATTGGAAATGGAGCTGGCAGAAAGAAGCCACAGACAGAGGGCTCTAAAGAGCTCTTTCTCTAAAAAAAGAGTAGACAAGAACAGCGGGTATTTGAAACTCATTTACGTGGAGCCTTTCAGTGATGCATCAAGAAGCTATTTTTCCTTGCTATTGTCAGTCCAGCACCTTTCACTAGCCAACAGCAGCCATTRAGATCAATACCTGATCAATATCTCTGTTTGAGAAACATTTTAGCTTTGTATCTCCACAAAGAAATATACCCATACAAGCATCTTTATGGTATCTTAGATGTCTTTCCATCCTGCACCTCTTGTGCAGGATTCAAGRCACAAGCTACAAAACCAAGTTATGGTTATCACTGCCTCTGTGCTCGTAGCCAAGYAGCTGAATTCTTGCTGGTGAGGGGAAAAGCTATCTCGCACATGCCACAACCTGAGTGTGTGGGCACATATGGATGGGCATAGCGTGTGAGTACACACGTGTGGGCAAGCAGTACAAGCCTGCTCACATAGCCACCCCCACAGCTGTAAATGTCCTCTCTCACTGAGTGTGGTTTCTGCAGGATATAAGATCCTGACCCACTCAGCCAGCTGCTGCTTATCACGGGTTAACTGCTGGTTGGGAATGGCAGGTAGAGGATTTTCCTTTCACAAAGGGAATAAACATTACATCATAGCCAGGAGAATTTATGGCTGAGACCACTGTCACTCCTCCTGATGCTCTAGCAGTAGCGAGAAAAGAGCTAATAGCGAGACCAGTACCACCATAGCAAAATCTGAACCACAGAGCAAGCACAGGGTGTGCAGCAGGCAGTGAAGAAAAAAGAAAAAAAAAAGTCCTCTAACAGTTATTTCTAGTTTCAGCCATCATTATCATCTTATTAGGTAGCTAATAAAGACTATACAATGAAGTATTTATGCGAACATATGCATATAATCTAAAGCAAACTTTTGCCACTCTCAAATCAACTGAAGAAGACTAATTGCAACAGTTTCATGGCAGCAATAGTCTGTTCAAATCCATTAATGGACATGAACACAACTGAAGTTACGTTGCATTCCTGGAGAAAGCCAAGGACAGACGAGCCCCACTTGAGGCCCACTCTCTTGCCTACTTTGGCCCTCTCTGATAACGCAGAGTGGAGTGAGCCGTGCTCCCCCTGTTCCCAGGGATCTGCTCTCCTCCTTTCCCATCTGATTCTTCTTCCTGCCTGATGGAGCTGGCAGCTCCTGACAGAYCATCCTCCTCTAGAGCCCTGCTTGCTCCAGGAGAGAGTCACAGCTCATCCCAAGGCTATTAATGGCACAACAAAGTACGCATACATTTACTAGACTTTGTATGCTTTCACAAGAAACACTTGTTCCTTTGATCTCTCAGTGAGAAAGGATCTCCATGTTATGTCAAACTATTAAGGAAATGAAGAAACACCCCCATACAATCTTTTTCTGTATTAATGATAATGAGATACTCAAAAGAAGATTTCTTTTCCCCCTAAGAACACTCTAGTGACTGTAAACAGCAACAAAATTTCTAATAAAGTTGTGCTACCTTTTCTGACAGGTCCAGTCAACTGATTTTTGCTGTACAGATAACACTGCCTCAGGCTGGTAATTAAGCAGAACACAAAATTTTACACACTGATGTCACCCTTAGCAAGGTCAGTGTTTATCTTACAGTGGGTTTTTAATATAGAGATAGAGGCCACTGTAACATAGCAGCTATCATGATTAATTAAGAACCATTGAAAAAAATGCCAAACTATATTTTTATATAAAGACATTATATGAAAGTAAGGCAGAGTATAAAAACTTTGTAAAACACCTTTGTAATCACTTCTAGCTTTATGTTTGTTTTATATATGTGTGATGTTATTCATCTTACATCTTAGAAAGCTTTTCCAGATCTTTGCTCACTACTGTCGTTTTAGCACGTACTCTAAAACGTTCAACATTTTAAGCACATTCAAGGAGCCTTCAGTATTCAATAAGCCTACAACAGAAAAGTTTTTTTGTTCTCTTTTTATCCCCTTGCACTTGCACCTGCCCAGCATGCATGACAGGCAATACTCAGTCCTGCAGCACTGACCACTTTTCTATATACAAAAATGTCAGTTTGAATAGCATTTGATTGGCAGTGCTGTGAGAAACAGGAACTTCCTGAAAGGGCCCAGCATTTCAGTTAATACTTGGAAAGGCCAGAAATAAGAGCTGTTCAGGTCACAATTTTTAGATACAGAAAATTGGCCTGAGGTCTTAGAGGTTTTAATGACTGACCAAGCTCTTTGTGGTTCTGCCTGTGGCTTGTCAAATGGAGAAAGAAAGGAAGGTCTTAAAACAAGTTTATACAACCCTCCCCCCTACTCCTCTCAGCATTTCAGCAACCAAGGTAAGACACACACTGGTCTTCTGGGATGCAAAGGTTTTACCTACTATCTCCTGATGCAGGCACAGCCAGACCCCTCCTGAGCAATGGAGACACAGCAACAGCAACTGCAGTAATCAATGTAAAATAGCAACATGTGCTTCTCATCCTCCTTCTAATCCTGGCAAGCAAACACCAACACTGGCTGACACTAATGGCTGCCAGCTGGGCAAACAGATCAAGCAGGTCAAGATAGACACTTCTCCAAGAGTTTTCTTGGCTAAATGTTGTGCTAGCAACTGCATTATTGCCCAACACACTGAGACCCAGAAACTGGTGTTAGAAAACTCCATCCTGCAATACCTATCATCCTGAGATATTTCAGGTTTCAGTAAAACCACTGATTTGTTAAAATGCCTTTTCATATTAAAATTTGCACTCAGGCCTGTCCTGATTGCACAACGCTGTCTTCATCAGAACAGCTATTTCAGTTAAGTGGAAGTGAATGACTGAAAACCATGGCCCCCATGTATGAGGCATTTACAGTTTAGAAAAGCTTTAAGGGAGATTTAATATAACTGCTTTAAATCATGAGACTTACTCTAAAGAACTCTTTGGTTGAGCCTGAATCCAAAGTGCCATAGGCTATTTCAGTTTGTTTAGCCAGATCCTCTGCGCTTTCTATGGGAGAAACCATCCTTTCCACAGTAAGGAAGGCAGCAAGATTAGCAGTGTAGGAAGAGATTATGATGAGAGTGAAGAACCACCAGACTCCTCCGACAATTCGCCCTGAGAGAGATCTATGGAAAAACACACATCATCAAATTGCTTTGAAGACATTCCTTGATTTTTTTTTTTCACGTGCAGAACCTTTTTGTCCAGATTCTTCAAGTATCTCTGACTAGGCTGATCACAAACTAGCTCCTAACAGCCTGCCCCAGGACAGCAAGCTCTGAGGGTACCTCGTCTTGCCTAGTTAAACTTTATCTTCAATCTTTGAGTGAAAACAAGGACAATCAGTTAAGAAATAGTTCTTCTGAGCCAAATTCATCCTGMGGCTTGTCTGGTGGCTGTGACTTTTGGGGAGGAACAAGCTCTGCTGAAACCTCATGACACAGCCTTTCCTGGAGAACTGTTTTGCCAGAAGACTTTTGTCTTCTGTATTAAGTCAGCCTTTTCCCTTGATTAGTTTTGCCTGTTGCAGCACACCAGCACTGCTGTCTCTGCAGAGATTGCCCAGCTTGGAAGAAATGAATGCATCTTTTGCTGCATCACTTCTTAAAATGTAAAACGTGGTAAACTGCAAAAAGGAATTTGAGCAAACATTCAAACAAGTAAAACAAAAATTATCAAGTGCCTTTTTCTCTTCCTGACCTACCAGGAATTAGAGATTGAAGCCACACATGGATGTGGAGGGAGGCTGGTTTATTTTATGTTAATTAAAATTTGCATGTCTAAAATCCACAGTTCCAAATCAAGCATATTTATGCTTTATAATTCACATCACCAAAGCAATGTAGAAAGAAGCAGAAAAAAAATAATCATATTCTATTTTTTCTACTTACTTATAAAAATACAAAAGGATGAAAAAAGTCAGTGTCTAGACATACGGTCACAATATGACTAGTTGTCCAGTGGTCTAGATCYTGTGTTGATAAGAGCTCTTTGCTGCTTTAAAGCAATTGAGCATCAGGCTCAAAATACCTGTTTGGGCCTGAAAGATGCCAGCACCACTCCATACAGCCAGGTGAGTAACCTACACTTAGCAGAAAGCACGTTGACCAGGAATCACTTCAGTAGCTGAGACAGATACTTGATCTGTTTTCCCGTTAGTCTTTACTGACATCAGTGGAAGAAGAATCAAGTCTCAAATACATTAAATCCATTGGACCTGGATGTTGTAGTCATCGATTTGTGTGAAGGGAAGAAATAGAAAACAAGAGAATCTCTTACCTGTTTATCTGTTTCCTTCAAGTCCCCCAGTGCCATCCCCAGACAGTGGGTACAAGTTGTCCTACCAACAGATGGAGACAGGAAAAAAGCAAAAGTCTCGTGACATGCCCCCTCCCCACTCACACAAGGGGGGTTAGCTGGTAAACTGGCTAGTCGTGGCCAGACCCTCAGACTGCCTGAGCCATAAAAA
>NW_028186756.1:3162249-3276605 GCF_003343005.1 Rhea americana
AAAAAAAAAGTCCTACATTAAAGAAGAAAACAATGGCAAACACCACCAATAATAAAAACAGAGAGCGCAGTCTGGAACAGGTTAGAGGCATGTGGAGAAACAAATTAAGAGGTGAAACCCTATTAATCTCCACTCTCCTCTTCCCAAGAAACTGAATCAGCAATTCCCACTGAAAGGATAACCAGATACAGGCTGGTAGCCATGGACTACAGCACACACCATGGGACCAGGGCAGGCAGGCAGCAGTGGCAGCRACTGCTATGCCAAGGCGGCAGCAAGGCGCAAGGCGATTCAGGCACTTGTGATGCTTAAGGAAGCTTAAGGAGTGAAGCATCCCCTCTCTGTCCACCAGGCAGCAGCGACATTTGCAGTGTGGACTCTGAAAAATTCTCCAGTGCTTTGGCCTGCATTTGCTTGCTTGGAGCAAGCTGAGGAGACTTTCTGGCCTTTTGCGAGGGCCTCCCAGGAGAGTAAAAGGCTTCCAAGTTTCAGCTTGCAGCTGTGGTCCAGCTGTGCTCATTCAAAGAAGGCTGCTGAACAGGCAGTTGCAAGGTTAGGTTGCAGAAATATAAACACAGAACAATGGAGAGAGTCAGGAATCTCCCTACCTCTCTCTACCACTTTCTTTGTAGCTAGTAAGTGAGCATCCTGTGGGATACTGCAGCTGGTTAAGGTCCTTCATTGCCAGTTCTCTCACTAGCCAGGGTCTTATCTTTAGCTACTTTGTAAAACTTGATACCTACAAACCAAGTAAACCTCTTACATGAGCTAAGACCTAACTTTAGCCATCTATGAAAATGTACCCAGGGTAAGCTAGTAAAGCAGGCTCCCTTTGGAGCCAATGGAGAGAAAGAGGGGAGAGAGGCACTCTCAGGACAAGATTTATCTCACTTGTTCTTCTATAGGATTAAACTGAAGGCACCCATCTCTCTTCCATGACTTTGGAGGGAACCAAGGTGTCTAACTAAAACAAAGCATATCGCTCTTAGATGGCTACATCAAGAGAGATTCATCCCCTTTTGTTCATTGTCTCACAACATAAATTTCCATCTTCTGAGAACACCCACAACGCACTTTCTATCTTCTGTGTCAAGCTTCTCCCAGCAGACAGACTGACAATTTCAGAGCCAGGTTAAGCGTAAGTCTGGATGGCAAGGAACAGATGTAACGTCTGGCTGAATACAAGAAGACTGGCTTTGTCTCGTGTTTCCAGGTTCCTGTGGCCCTCTTGCTTTAAGCAGGTCTTGAAATAGGAAGATGAAGAAAAGATCCTTGCTGAGGTGTTGAGATAAGTTTAATGGAACAATAGGAAACAAAATAGTATGTGTTCTTTCTCCCTAGGAGATGTCTTACTTGCATCAGTAGCTGCCTCTTCTGCTTGCAGGACAGATGGGCTGCTGGGCTGAAGATGTGCAGGAAGACAAGCGTTTTCCATAGTAATGAAACCTCAAGCCCACATAATGCTGTAACAACAAAATGTCTGTGTCGAGCTGCGTGTTCATACAGTACATTACACACAGAGAAACATAAAAATGTTTTGCCCCAGAGATCTTGCCACCTGCACAAACCAAGTCAGATGGATACAGGACAAAAAGTGGAGAACAGCCAAGAGGAAGGAGAAGCTGGGCCTGGCTGGCTTCCTTGAAGAAGAAGGCACTCCCCCGAGGCTCTGAAGTGCAAGAGAGGGGTCTTCTTGGGTGAGGTCTAGAGCAGTTCTCAGAAGAGCAGAACTCACTTGAAAAAAAACTGGATGCCACTATAGAGTTGTTTCTCCCAGAGTCTTCCAATGAGCATGAAAAGGAAGATTAAGCAGCTGCCACTRCGAAGCACTTCGGCTAACATAGCTGTAACTAGTGTTAAGCACAGGATGGGGCAAAAGAAAAACAAAACAAACCACAAAGCTGACACTCAAGGAAAGAAAGACAGAGTCAAAGAACCAGATTGCAGTTGAGCCAGGCCCGGCAGCCTCCTTTTCCCAAAGCACCCTTCCCCCCYGTCCATCTGCTGATATAGAGACTCCTTATACCCACTGCAGGGCTGGTGTGGAGGGATGAGGGAGAAAAAGGGTTAGTACATAAACACCGGGATGGTAATAAAAGATGACTTGTATGTTTTGTACTGTGAACCACATATGTTTGCCATTACTCAGATCATAATTATAGAAAAATCTGTCACAGCTTTTAATACCAACACGGCTTTTTCTGATGAAGACATACCTGTCCAATTGTACAGCATTGTAATTTTAAAATGAATAACTAGTGCTTTATCCCAACATGTAGTTTTCCAAATTACCTCAATAGATCAATACATTGCACAAAATTATTTTAAAGTGAATTAAGGAGTTAAYGAATGAGAGGAGTAACAAAGCGTTGGTATAACAGATTTACAACACAATCAAAACAAGGCCAGATGGCATTTTTAAAAGGAAGTAAACAGGAAATGTGCATACCTTGACAGGAAATTTAAAAGGAAGCATGGAGTTAAATGAGAGCAAATTAGTAACACGAGAAAAACAAAATAAATATGCAAATTCACATTCAGTTTCCAGGACAACAATACATTCAAACAAAATCTTATTTATTCAATAGCTTGAATTTTGTTTCTACTCGTGACCATAAAACAACCGTAATTTCCTATAGCAATAATAAGCTTTTTATTCTATTCAGTTTTTAATTGGGCTTTTACGATTGATTTGAGATGACTATATTGGCTTAGAACCCTGAACTTCTTTGGTGCAAAATCTGCACGTCTAGGACCCCTTCTCATTCTGAACGCAGCAGCTTTGGTACCCTCTAAGCTACGAGCTCCGTCCTTTGCTCACATGCCCCRCAAACCCTCTGCCTTCCTCGAGGTGCCTCGTTTGGCCAGGCAGCCTGCACCTCTGCTAGTGAGATAACACACGGCAACAGCATCTAAAGGTCTGACCTGAGATGCTCCGTTCTCTCATCACAGGAATCAGCAGTGGGACTTTCAGAAGCATTTAGCTGCCCAGCTCTCTGCTATTTTGAAAGTCCCACACAGAGTCATTCCCATGGCCTTTAATAGGAGTCTCTTGAATCTTTTGCTGTGAAAACAGCAAATAATAAATATAATAAATATACCCTTTTAGACATCTAGCCTCATGCAACAATTTTTAACTATAAAAACCACTGTCCTTTTCCATCAGCAATTAATTACTGTAAGCCCTTTGTTCCACATGAACAAAGAGCAAAATGAAAATACATGGTCTCATACAGATTTCAAAGATACTTTTGCTCAAAAGTGTGTTACAAATTTTTCTGTGTTTTCGCCTGTTTCCATTTGTTGTACATATCTTACATTAAAGCAAGTTTAATAACCCACTTTTGATCCATCAAAAGTGAATTTTCAATACTTGAGCAGTACTTTTCAATACTAGGCAGAAAACACAGCAGCCTTTGATAGCAGAACAAAACTGCTGGAACCAATGTTGATGCCGTCAAGGGGAGAACTGAACACCGTCCTTCGGCTGCTCTCCGATTCAGGCTAGATGACTCCTATTAAATGCAGAGAGGAGAGTATAGGGATATATCCTCTGGAATATCCGCACAGCATACTCACCGAGGAGAGATCTAACTAGTCATTAGATGTCACAGCTGTTCCACACAAAGGCAGCTGAAAGAGCCTTTCTCAGCAAGTACAAAAGTGATCTCTCCAGACTGCTTGTCGGCATCTCTCTACAAGTGCTGTACGCTCTCATATAAGAAATGTATTCAGGCAAAACTCACAATGGAAGAATGAAGCCCCTTTTAATGGCAATAAAATAGTATGAAACATTCATATAGGCAATGTACTGTGAATGGGGTAACCTTACAAAGATATGGTTTCAGAATGGAATACTTGGGAATAGTCCCTTCTACGGAAAAGAAATTTGACATTAAATCAACTTAAAGCAACGTATCAGTCAAAGGAACAGTGTTTCTGGAATTAAAACAAGGTATAAAGCTTCTCTTTCCTTCAGTAACAATTCTTGTGACTGTCTGGAATCTGTTATAATGAAAGATAACAAAAYAGCTGAGCAATGTCTTCAAATGAGGGTCATGTATTAATACTGAGCTAACAGCTASTGATGGATAGATAAAATAAATAGGTTTACTTCTGTCTCTTTCTTGTAGGTATTTCCAAGGCATTGATTATGGTACTACTGAAAAAAACAGAATATATCCCACTCATTATATAAGGTAGATGACTGAACTTGTCAGAGAGTCACATGAGAGCTTAACAAAAATCCTATGCTCTTCTATTTACTGTCAATAAACAGACCTAGTGGAAACAGTGCAATGCCTGCAGCTTTCCATGTGATGTCCCAGTGCTTATTTCCCGGTCCTTTATATTGAGCACACACATGGTCAACAGCAATTTAAATGTTATCACTACTCATCACCTTTAACCGCAAGCAGAAAGGCACAGTTTCATTACAGAATTTAGGAACAGAGCAGAAACACAGCGTATAAACACGAGGAATAGACTAAAAGCTGTAACTATGCAGTGAGGCAGCACACTGAAACACTGACATCTCTGCAAAAACTAATGCGGGGTCATATCCAGGAAAAAAGGCTGTGTGTGTATTTTAAATAGATTTATGTGCACCTGTCAGTTACACATGAAATGTAATTACTGCTAGCAGAACTTCTAAAACATACAAATGGCTGGCATCAAAAAGCAACAGATGTTTGCTAGTATGTCTGAACACTCTGGACCGCGATCGTCAGGGATCTGAACGTGCAGTGACTGCAAACTTAGAGGATCATTACAAGAGGTAAAATCATGATCCTTTTCATGAAACTCACAGAAGTTTTTTGGTTTCAGTGAGACTGCTTAAGATCTATACCACTATACTGATGAGGAAAACCTGGTAAGTTTTCACTGATTTAAGTGAAAAAAGTAGCAAACTATGGAGATTGCTAAGGTGTTTTCACTATTTAGAAAATACCTGGCTCTCTTAATTTAATTAGCAACCTTACGAAAAGGAAAACCTGCAACCTCTTTGTCCTAAATGGTTATTTTTAATAATTAAGAAAGCTGTAGACTGGATTCTAAAATATTGTCCTATAAAGTATCAGTTCTGCTCCATTGCTAAGAAACTAGATAGCTTTACTGCTTGTCACAGGTGCATCACCCAAGTATAACAGTGTATATGTAGAAACATTATCTATATATAGTATTGAAAAAACATTTGAGGTATGCATTGTCCAATTAACGAGAACTTCACTATTCTCTGGTGGTTTTCAAAGTGCTTCTTTAAAAAAGAAATATAATTCTACTATTGTTAATACCAGTGCTCTCTGTTAAAATGGAACTATCATTAAACATGTTTCACTAAAGGCTTATCCAGAAAGAGTGTCTTCATGAATAAAAAAAGAAACTGGCAATGCTTATTGGACCATACTAACTATGAGCAGAGAGACAATAGATTAGATGAGACTTCAGTAATGATACACATAAAGGATAGTACACAATAACTCTTAGAGGGGCACATATGGAGACCTGAACACAGGAAACATGGTGGAAAGCAAATTAATAACAGATGAAAGGATGGTTCAACAAGAACAAAAATAGAAGAATTAGGCACAAAGAAAGTTAAAGACTAGCAGAAGCCATGACAGGTGGGGAAGTGTTTTAAAGTGCTGTTGCATGTGACTTTTTAAAAAATAAACAAATCATATTTTGCAAAACATAATAAATATGTTATATGCACCAAGGAGATGACCGTAAAATGAGATATGCAGCAAAAACACGGTAGCCCTCCAAGCATTGCTGAAAACAGAAAACCCTATGCATTTTACAGTCTCAACATGGTGTATATAAGTTTTGCAGAAACTTAAGGTGCATTTTGCAGAAATGCATAAATGGCATTATAAGGCAATGCCACTCATACTGGAGGTGAATGTTAGCAAGCAGAGTGGCTTGATGATGAAGCTTAGCATTGAATGGAATGTCAAAAAAAAATTTGGAATTAAACAAAAATTTGAAAGAGTAACATATATGCACCATGGCATTAGAATATGACCATAAAATGCAAAAAGGTGATGGAATGATATGGAACAAACCTTGGAGAAATATCGCATCCTTGCTGCATAAAGGCACCCAGGGAAAACCAAAGGCTGTTAAATATTCCAAACTCATTTGGAGGGTCGGGAGGATTCTGAGGGTCACGTGGTTCTTCACTGTTGTCTTCCAAGTGCCACTCATAGGGACTGAATCTGCTCACTAGGAAAAGAACTACGCTGACGCCAATGTAAGCAAAGACTATACACATCCAAATTTCATAAGCCAAAGGATCCAGGAAAGAAAATACTCCAGGTTTAGATTTCTGAGGCTTCTTGATCATGATGGAGATGCCCAGACTCATAAAGGGTTTCGAAAAGTCTATGACTTCTTCTCGCACCAATGTTATAGTGAGTGGAGCAACAGCTATATCTGCTCTCTGAAAAGGGAAAAATAAAGTAAAGTTAGTTACAAAACAGTGGCAACATGACTGCAATCTAGTCTCTGGTTACAGAATCAGATGATAAATTACAAGAGTCAGTAGATAACATTTGCTTTGCAGGCTATTTTGCACTCACTAAAGTTGTTTAAGGACTTCATAATGCTGATAGAAAATTATTAGCATGAAAAATTACAGCCAATTCTGTGCAAGGGCCTCAAGGCAGAGGAAGATACGTACCCAACATTTCTATTCAGTTAAAATGGATGCATAAAACACTAAATAAGCTGGACAGTGAGGTTCCAACTGTAACTGTAATTCCTAGGATAATGTAYGTAATGTCAGCCTAGACTGCATCTAGAATTGTATTTTAATGTCCAGACTAGCCATGAACCATTGTTAGCACATAAATCATATTTCTATCATCAAAGAAACAAAAGAGGGATTTAAAATTCACGTGGATTCTTTGATGGCCTTTTAATCTTTATTTTCATTAACAAGTTGTTTGACATTGTTCATTATTTAACTCAATGAAGGGAAGCTAATAATAATTCTTAGACTAGTTGGAGAGCATGTCCTTTCCCCTTCTGATGAGGTTGTCCTTGTACACGTGCTAGACTTGAGGACTCTGAGCAAGCTATGTGTTTGTYATATTTAATTTTTTTCTTTTTCATTCTTTCAGCAAGTTCCATGGACTAACTGGTTAGTGCAGGATCTTTAAGAGGAACCTAAGAAAAAAGTCACTGAATTTTAGCTGGATTTGGGCACTACCAGCCATATATTCCTTTGAAATGCCCGTGCAAAAGAGATAGAAGAGGGTAAAATAGTGGRGTGGCAGGAACCAATGACTCTTCTTACTCAGCTTTTCCCACTGCACCATAAAAGAGAACGGAGAACRAAGCAGCCTCTGCAAATGCAGCAATCTGTGTTGCCACAAGGAGTAACCACAGCAATGCCTGCGCTTGGGGCTAAGACGTTTCCTTAGGCACTTGCTGCAGGAAGGGGCGTACGGGCGCGTGGACRGCCCCCGCCACCCCGCTGCGCCGAGACCGCAGGACAGCCCGTCCCTCCTGCGCTCGCTGGCGAGCACTCGCCCGGGTCTGCAGTCCCTGAGTAGTAAATGGCCCGTATTAGCCGAGAAGAACGCAACGCCGTCGCTCCCAGCGTAACGTAGACCCYGTGAGGAGCGCACGCTCCGGGGCCGGGCGCCTGCGAGCACAGCCTGGCCTCACTGCGTCCCTCCTTCGCCGGGGTGGTGGTGCTTGCAGTGCGAGGGAGCCCAAGCCAGCACCCTTTCAGCCACCACATCTTTCCAGGTTCCACTGGAGCGTAAGAATGTGAAGTAAAAAAAATTACTTCTTTTCTTGATTAAAAATAACGTTCCAGAGCAGATTTTCCAATATATTTAATTGTGCCTGTATTTCTGTATCAGCAGATTCGAGTCACGATAACTTGATAACTTAGCTTTTGATTCAACAAAATAGTCGAGCAGGTATCAGTATTAGCAATAGAGAAGACTAGAACATTTTGGAAAAATAAGCTTTCATTATCACTAGAGTCTAAATAATCATATACATATTTTTGTAATTTTCTGTCCTATTTTAAATACTCTATTCATGCTGTTGGTACCATTTAAAGATGGCTATTCATGGGTAATTAAAAWTTTCAGAAAGAACAAACAACAATTCTCATGGAAAGTTTAACTTGCAAGTGCCTAAAACACTGTACCTTTTAAGTCAGATTTTTGTTTTCAACTGGCAAGTATGTATCTTTTTCTGATGGAAAAAAATAAAACCTACTTAAGTAGATGATGTTTTGAAATAAAAGCAATAGGAAAGGGTAATAAGAAGTGATTAAAATCTGTGCAACAGAAGAACCAAATATGCCTTTATTTAAATCTCTCGGTGATGTATTTGACTGCTATTAATATCTGTTTTTTTCTCCTAGATAGTTGTTTTGGCTTTTTTTTAAAGCAAGCAGAAAGGGCAGAGGCCTGCGGTAAAGCCAGCCCCGGAGTCGGCCGCGTGCCGCTCGGTGCCTCAGCACCGCTGCCGCCAGCCGGCGGCGACTCCCGGCTCTGCTAAGGCTGAGGTCAGCGGCGGTTCGTCCGACCCAGGCCTGGCCCCGCCGCCAGCCCCCTACGCGAGCGGCCCTGCCCGGATCACCTGCCTGCCCCCCGCACCGCTGCTCGGCCTGCAGCCCCGCGGGACGCTCTCCTTGCGGTCTGTGCGGGCGCGCGAGGCCACGGCTTGGAGTAAGCAAATGTGCCGCGAGCAAGGAAGCCGTTCGGAAACCGCGGCCCTTGGTGCGTGTTTTCAGAGCCCCTTCAGCTCCCTTAGATGCTCTCGCGTGCTGGCAGCTTGCCTTTCCCCTGGAGTGGCTGCGTTCCTTGAGGAGAAAACCCTCACCTGGCTCGTGGTCACTTACTGCAAAAACCTAACTTGGTGTTGCTTGAATACACAAACTGAGAACGCCGGCTGCTTCTGGATGCCTGCGTGGTTACTGGCTTTAGATGAATGTGTCAATGGCCTAAGTAAGAGAGAAACGTGGAGAGGCACAAGAAGAGTGTGGGAAAAGGACTGGATAAGCCTGGAACGTTCACCGAAGAACTCCCCCAACRCACATATTAAGTCTTTTAGCTGCTGCTTATTAAACTACTATTAAATATTAAATATAAGCAGTCAGCAGGTACGAGAAGTACACAGAGTACCAATTTTACACATAGCAAAGCTCCACTGCTGGCTGGAAGACAAAGCATTTCAATCATGGCTACTGCATTTGGTGTTGAACTAATGAGGTTCTCGCATATTAATCCTTATTAGAGCCAGCTTAATGGATCAGGTCCCCTGCAGGGCCTGCGACGTGGAGCTCAGGTGGCAGCCCTGCTGCCGGGTACTTCTGCGCGTAGATGGGCAGCCCTGCAACAGCTGGTCCAAGCAGGAGCAGCTGTTTCAGCCGTAAGAGCATTTACTTTCTGTAGCATTTTCTTGGACTTGGAGAAATTTAATTCTCCCAAAGTCCCGTTTTAATTGCCAAAGCAGACACTATGGACTTCTTTCTGAGTGCTGATGCAGCATGTATTCAAGTCTGCATCTCCTCCATGAGCAGCTGAGCAGGGATCCTRCAGCATGCTCCCGTGGGACTCGTCGGAAGGAGGACGTCAATGCTCTGCATAGCACTGACAAACCAGTTTTCAAAAGACTGTTCTGTCACTTCCTCATTCATATTATGCAGTATGAACATCTGGGTAGAYAACTGCATTTTAGTATTACATTGGTTACGAACACTTTCTTTTCTGACACATTTTTGCCTTCCCGCTTTCCTACCATTTTTGATACTTTTTTTTCTAATACTGCAGCTGGACCTCATCCTYGGGGTCTTCAGCACAACAGGAACACCAACAAACACCCTTGCTTCTTAAATGAATGTGGCAGCAATTGTTGATTTAAGAGGGAACAAGACTGGATTGGAACACAGAGCCTAAGGAGACCATCAACATTTATGGCACTGAAAGTGGACCAGCCACAATCCAAGGCCTAAGCCTGGTTCCCCACTGCCTCCMTGAACAGCAGAGCACTGCAGAGGTTAAAATCAAACTGCTCTTTATTTATAGTAGAAAAGAYGCTTTTGGAGAGCTCAAAGCACCCTAACGGATCATTAGCAATTGCAGCACAGTTGTGAATCTCCTTGTTATGGCTGCAGATAGGCCGAACCCATAAAAATGAACTAGATTAAGAAAAAAAAAAAAAAACCCACAAACCAACCACAACCACAAATATCCCCTTCCCTGTGCAGAATCTGAGGGGGTTTTGAGAACCCCAACAACTCAGCTTTGCTAATCACTCATGACTAATGGCATTTCAAACATTGTCTTGACTGTATTTGAGCTGGRAGAGAAATGCCATGGATTCCTGTGAGGCTTGTGTGGTCTCTGCCTACCAGGGTGGGAAGGATGGATTTAGAGAGGATGAGAGGCACTGTTCAGAGCYGACCCCAGGGGGCTGCACATCTCAAGACTCTTAAGGAGAGGGAGAAAAACCAGTAAATGGAAACATCCCTTTAAATGAAGAAAGGAAAAAAAAACTTGATATTTCATCTCTGTAATCCAAAAGGAGGGATCAAATTCTTCTACTTGCAGAGCTAAAGGTGAATCTTCCTAACTCTGAAGACATGCACTAGAGATAGCAAGAGACACAGGCTTTGCTCCTGCTAGTTATTTCTGTTTGCAGAAGTGAAGAATTTCTCTGCTGGTGTGTTGCTTTCTGAGAAGTGGGTCTGGCCTACAGTCACTTTGCAAGACCCTTGTCTGCTCTGGGAAGCCGCCTAGCACTGAGATTACATCCACAGCAACGCAGGAGCACGCCACGCTGGGTGCTCGCTGCCTGCAGCCGAAACGCCAGCCCCCTCGGCAGTGCCGAACGAGGGTGTGAGCAGCAGCGGTGGGAGACGACGCTCGGAGCGACCGCTGACTGCGAGCGCTGCTGAGGACTCTTCAGCGCAGGCTAAGGTCTCCAGGCGTCAGAAAAGGATGTCAGACAGAGCAACACGTCACCTGTGGTGCCTGCTGGTAAAAGCTACCTTGTAAACAGACTCCACTCTACCCAAGGATATCAGRGTGTGCTGAGAGGCCAGGCTGTGGGGGCACTGTATTTTTAACACACTAGCTCACACTTATTTAGAAACAGCAGCTAATATCTGACTAGCAACATGCTGCACTGCATTTTTAATGTGTGTTAGCTGAGCAGTGTAAAATGTTATTAATRTGTTAAAACTGCAAAAGGCCTTGTCTGCAGTGGCTGGTCAATGTTAAGCATATTCCCCATCCAAGACGTGCTTTATTTGGATACTTGCAATTCCTTCTGAGATATTACTATTGTCTTTTTCAAATGAAGAAATGAAAACTCAAATTAAAGAATTTGAGCTCCTGACGTGTGCTTCACTCTGTGCTCGGATGCAGGTCAGCTGAAGTGTGGGAACCCCGTGAGCACAGCACTCTGCCAGGGCTCGTAGGCAATGCCCCAGCACCAAGCCGTGCCAGCAGTTAGAAATCAAATTATTCTTCCTCTCAGCTACTGTTAAAAAGCCGTATGTGCCATCCATGGTCTTTCTTCTGCTGCTGAGAGAACTAGAGAGCCAGAACCACGTAAGGCAGGTTACTGTTAAATGCAAGGACATGTGTAGGTGGTCTCATTCTGACAGACTGTGGAGGATGTGTTTGTTTAGGGGACTGCCTTTGCTTTACATTTCTGCTTCATTCCTTTATGGTGTTTTACATATTGAAAGGTTTTTATAAGAATCTTTTTTTTTACCTAAGAAGAGCTGATAATGGCTGTAAGGTTTGGCTCTCTTTGTACTCCCAAAGCATTTGTACTTAYAATTAAGATATGTGTTAAACCTGCTGTCAATTAACCTCAGTGATGTGAAAAGCATCAGGCTCAGGGAGGGAAGGTTTTCCCTGGCTGAACAGTAAAGGAAGAACAGCAGCATACTYGGAAAGGGAAAGAAGGAATAAAAGCCCACATACGGAAAGAGGCTTACCCCACGGAAGGGGAAAGACTATTGTCTAGCGGCAGCAGCTGGCGGGTGCAG
The DNA here is from genome assembly GCF_003343005.1 of Rhea americana. NCBI lineage: Eukaryota > Metazoa > Chordata > Aves > Rheiformes > Rheidae > Rhea > Rhea americana. The sequence goes on from NW_028186756.1 coordinate 3,174,284, forward strand.
AGCCCTGAGCACCGGCCCCGGCTGCKCGTGCGCGGTGGGAGGTGCTGGTGCTAATCAGCACAAGTGGAGGGCATGTTGTTAGCGGATGCATCACTGGGGGATAGCACTTGTCTCGCTGGTTTGCTCTGCTGGTTACATTTAAGTAGTGATTCAATGTCACAGATTGAGAATGGTTTAACTAGCTCTCTTGGCTGATGGAGGGGCTGAGTGAGAGAAGAGCAGGATGGAGATGGTGAAGTGTGAGTACCTGACCAGACCCCCTTAGTACTGGGGCGAGCCGCACTGAGATACATCGGTTTGGCATAATTTCCCTATTTACGCTAAGGATATGAGAAGGAACACATATCAATTCATACCTTAAGAACATGCCTATTTAATTTCCATAATAAGTATGTACCATCAATCTTAACAGAGAAAACAATTCATAAATGACAAGTTGTGGACTTGGGTAGGACTGAGAAAAGATGGTCCTATTGCACTTGGTTATCCAGAACAACTCGTGATGACTGAAGCTGGGTACCACTTCTTACCTGAATCTTCTAAAATGAAAAACCACAAAAACGTTGAACTGTTTGGTAAAGTGTTCGATTTTTTTTTTTTTTTTTTTTTGGTCTCAGTTAAAAGACAAAGATACTTTCCTAAAAAATCTAAGAAAAAATATCCATGTATTTGCTTTGTTATTTCAACAGTTTCCACTCTGTATGCTTTAGAAATTTCTTTTAATCTAAAAAATAATACTGTTCGAATCAGTAGTTTTTCTGGAAGAAGAAAAAGTCTTATTTTGAYACCATCACAGTGAAAGAGCCAAATTAATTGCTTTACTCAACCTGAACTGGCATTTGGTTTATCACAAATCAAATAATTTTCATTTTTAGTTCAGCCCCAGATGATGATTTACCTTCAAAAATCACTAACAAATCAAAACCCCCACTCTCAGCTCTTCTCTAACAAGACTTCTGGGTTCTTCCTATTTGAAGCAAAGSGGTTTGGGAATATCTGCTTGAACAGACCTCCTTGTATCCAGGGCTGTCATCAACCAAGTCCTTTATCATAACCAGATTGTTTTGTACAGTCTCATGCAGAGCAACAAGGAAAAGTCCAGATATGCCCAGCAGAGAATGTCCTACACATTGGGGGGACCCTATAGCACAGTAGACTTCTCTGCTATCCAACCAGCTAATCCAACCACTGATGTGCTAAGTGACTGGGGAGGGAGAAGTTCTCATGGGAAGAATTTTAGTGTGTTTTGTCCCCAGGTTATGCATAACCCTTGGGACTGTTCCTAGTTAGCCTGGTTAATGCTGACTTCTAGCTAGCCTCACACTGGAGCCAGGGTTGTACTGGTCAGCCTCAAGACCTGCACTGCTCTTAGTCACCACGACTGTTGCTCTGAGCACAGCTCAGTACAGGTATGAATCTTGCCCTTACCTGAAACTACATCAAAACTGATAAACTGATGTAACTTTTAATTAAGAGAATTTGACGAGGACAGATGGCTTTGCGTTTCAGAATGTGCTGGGCATCTACACACAAAGGCTCTTCCCACTCCTCCTCTCCTTCCTTCTCCTTCTCATTTCTGCTATGCAGTGGTCTAGGGGCTGACATGCAACAACCTGTTTGTCCTTCCTCTCCTGGCTCTACATTATGTCCCACAGAAGRCAAAGAGGAAAATGAGAGTAACAAAGAAATGGCACAAACTAAACATTAATTAAAGTTAATTAGGGGCTCTGGCATTAAAATGTCAACTTAYTCACTTCCTACGATTGTTCCAAGAACAGTTTTATAAAAGACTTGAGTRCAAGAGGCTATGCATGAAAGGGCACAGTATTAAAAAAAAAATTGGTAAAAGATGTCCCAGCAGTGCCAGCTGGTGATGACATGCCTATTGGGTCAGGAATATGCTACATTTGGTATATAACTAGTCATTGTTTATTATTGGAGACAAATATAAACCAAAAGACTGTGCTTTGCCACAGCTCAGTTCAGCTGCTGGATAACTGGTACCAAAACCAATCAGGCTCCTTTTATCCCCCCATGTCTGTCTTCCATACATGCTAATAAAAGCATTTAAAAGCTAATCTCCCTCTTGTCTTCCCAAAATGGAATCCAGAGGAGCCAAATGTGACAGTCATTTTGCAGACAAAGCTCACAGGGGCATTAGGGGAAATGTACAGTTTTAGTTCCCTAATAGAGTTTAAAGCTCCTGAGAGATAAAGGAAAGTCAGTACGTAAATGAGATGCTTGCTCCAAATAATTAGCACTTCTGGAGCACTTTTCATCTTCAAAGGGCTCTCTGCACATCCTTGTTAGTAGCCCACTCTCAACAGATGGAGAAAGAGGCCAAGGSTATTTCATAATGTTTGCAAACAGGACTGGGAAAGGATCTGGAGGGWCTGTGAGATCTCTATTTGTAGCTGAGGAGCTGTTTTCCTTGCTTACAGAAAGCCAGGTGGGTTTTGCACAGCTTGCCAGCTCAGTAGTTCAGCTCCACAGGATGGGGAACTAGCTCAGGAGTGCTGGGCTGTGAGCATTAACCTGGGTCCACACTCAATTCTCAAGGGATGCATTTGACCTTTGAGTAATTGAGCCCTGCTGTGAAGTGGCTTCAGTAACTGAGCTTGCAGTGTAAGAAGAGAAGCTGTTGTGGGGCAAGGAGTGAAACACTCCTCAAGTTTTCATTACTGAGAAAACACYGAAGAAAATTCTGTTTCAGTATACAAAGGAACAAATCTTTTTGCAGGGAATAAACTACAATGGCAGGGCAGGTCTGGGGTTGTTTGAAGGTATGGTTTACAGTGCCTGTGAAGCTGTTCTCCTGGTGGGGGTAAGGTAGTTAAGTACGGTTGGGAAATGGGGGAGGAAAGTGGTGAGGGCTCAATTTGAAGCTAAGGAGGCAGAGCTCTCTGAGTTAGGCTCATCCCAAGAGATTGTGGAAAAGGCAGTGGTGAACAACCTGCTTATCCAAGAAAAGGCTGGGTTGAAAGAGGAATATGGCTCAGACTGGTGGGCCCTCAATACAGATGCACCTTCCATCGCCTAGCATCTGGAGAGGCTCATCTCACTTGGTTCAAGTCCCAAAGGAAGCAGCTCTTATCGTGTCTTTCCTCCTTAGTACAGAGGGTCTCTGGGCCCTGGCTGCTATTAGGAATTTCAGGTTCTCTTTGTCAAATCTTTTCAATAGGGTATGATTATTTTTAAGTGAATAAACTTTCATTGCTTGTCACTTGCTGATATATCAGAGGGATCCAACTACAGCTAATACTCTTGCTATTTCTTGAACCACACAGGGAAACTGCCAGTTTAGGTTTCCATTGCAATGTAATTATACTTGGAACTGTACTAAACCTCTCCTGTAGAGGTTCTTAAACAACTTATTCTCTGAAAGAGGTAATACAATTTTTTGAAACAGCAGAACTGAGGCACCRAGCATTCAGCAGACGTGCGTAACGGCATACCTCAATGCCACCGGAAAGTGGAGATAGAGCCCAGGGGTCCAGACTCCTGTTTACCTCTCTGATCAGTAGATTACGCTCCTTCCCCTTAATACTACACCACAAAATCACCGCTGCTTATATAGAATATTTTAGAGTTGAATGTGCTACAAGGTGTATAATAATAATATTTAATAATAATAATTTCACAAATCCAGCAACTACTTTTAAGACACTGAATTATTTGAAAAGAATTATCTCACTGAAAATTTTGCAAGAGACACTGATGTGATGGGGAAATTTTGAGGTGACTTTTTGAAACTACACTCAGCAATGGAAAAAGAGGAAAAAGATGTGGATGATTTCAGGCCTGTATAATTTTTCCCCTGAAAAGCAAGAATGGGTTGAGCTGAGTCTTCASTTTCTGATCAAACGCAAACTGACATCAATGATCCCATAAGATTCAGCACCGTAGGCTCAGACCCTTAAAGGGAAGAGTACCCCCTAGCAAAACTCCTTGGAAAAAAAAGAAGATACGGTACATACAAAAGCAGTATACAAAAGGAAAACAGTGAATTCTGTTGTAGTTAAGGAATTTGAAATCTGCCCAAAGTCACCCTCAACATTTCWCAAAAACAGATTTGGAGAATAGCTGCAAAAAAATGGCACTTTTTGCAATGAAATAATTAAAAAAGTAGGCTATAAAAATAACACTACAAAAATATCTAAAATTTTAAAGGGAGTATTCAAACAGAAAATCTTTATTTTGCAGTTTATTAACTTTGAGCATAACTTTATAAAAAGAACATTAAAATGAATGTTAAGAGAAACTTACCCCATAGACCAGTTCACCCACCATGCCATTCCATATTTTAGTCTCAGGGTCCCTAGCTCCATATTTCCCATCTCCAACAATTGACAGTTTGTACTTTATTCCAACATGTTTTGCTATTTCAGAAGCTAAGTCTACACAATATCCTTCATATCTCTCATTCCCTTCTAGTTGTTCATGGTTTTTCTTATACATTACATATGGTGATTCCTTTGAAACAAAAGTAAAGATCAAAAGTCTATGAATGCAAAATACGGCTTTAAAACATATAAAATAAGAGCTGYTATTATCCTTTATATTACTGGCAAACATTTACAATATTGCCTACTTTAGTACAGAAATTAGAAAAACAGATATTTGCAGTTTAATAATCCTTGGCTTAATCCTACAGTTACATACGCTATTGTCTTTAATACTAGTATAGACCCATTGAAGACACCAGAATTATTCACTTTAACAAAGTTACATTCTTGTTTGCAGGATTAGGCCTAAATTTTTAGGTGATCAGACAAGCACATAGCATCACTGCTATAATAATACAAGCTTTAGTGTCTAAAGGACTGACACACTCAGTACCTTTACCCACTGAAATTGTTTGCTAATGCCCAATAGCCCAGAATGGTGCTCTGATGGAGGTATTTTCAAAGTAGTCTGAGGGAAGTTAGGCTAAAATGTGCAGCAGTAATCTTGGTCCCTAAATTCCCTTAGCCTTCTTGGAAAATTTCAGCTGAAATGCTGATTATAGCTTATCTTAAATTCATAGGAGGATAAAATACAGTGCTTCAAGAAATAACATATAATTGGCTCGTGCTTAGTAGAATTGTAACAGGCAAAAAAGTCACAACAATACMGTACACAACAATACAAAACACATATACTAAAGACATTCAGACTGACACAGGTGCTGCTGTTTGCAAGACACAGGAAGAGCATTAGTCCTTTGGAGCTGCACAGATAGAGATCACTTTACACCTAGTCTTATGTATAACTACAGCCTTTCCAGTTCTTCACAGGTTTCCCGGTGTCACCCTTACTCAGTCCACGGGGGCTGAGTCTACAGAAGCTCCACCTGAGTGAAGGGCACAAGACCTGAACCTACAGCAGGAAGGATCCTGCAATCATTACATGCATGCGTAGCTTTACTCACGTGAGGAGCTCCACTGAGTTCAAGGAACTGAGAAGCAGGAGAGCACAATGTTGGGTTCAGTGGGATTCCTCCTGTGAGTAAACTTTTTGATACACAATRAAGTATTGATACATATTAAAGGGTCAAGGCCTCAATACATCTCTAGAAGTTACTGAACTTTTCAGTCACTTGAAGTCAACATTGTGCCTTCTGATATGGTGTCTAACACATCTCAGGAGCCATGCATCTTATTTCCTAAACACAAACACACTAAGAACGTAAAACTTACCAAGATGGTAGTGACTACTATAGTTCTGTTCTCCACAGATGAACTGTCATTAGAGGGCAGCAGGTCTAATGCTGGCACAAATCTTTCATATTCATTCCAATAACCAGTCTATAAAAGTGGAGATTGTTACCTTATTATATATGTTTACAAGCACTCTGATACACGAACTTGATAATAAGAACCATCAAAACATACGGCTTTGTAGCATTTATTCATTTATTGCCATTACAGAATTACACTGGCTTTAATTTAATGTCCTTAAAGAAATAATATTTCCAAGCTCATGTGGAAATAATTACAAGCTGTATGTAATTTAAAACACATGTTTCATTCTYCCTATGAAAATTCACATGGTCATGGTGCCTATGGAATAAATCCCCRTGTTTCTGCAACATCAAAATATACCATAGACCAGAATATTAATTGCATAGCCTAAACTCCTTTGATTTTGAAGTTTTTACTGATTCACCCATATTCTGCTGCAGTCCAGACARTCAATACAGTACCTGTAAACATGCTTGAGCTACCTTTAGACTAGACTGCATTGATATTGTCAGCAATGCAGGCACAGTAGCAGAAGCTTCCATATGGATTACAAAATCCTCTCAGAGCATGAGATGAGTATTTGTCAGCTGGCCTGTGCTGACCTTCATGGTGCTGTGGCTACATTGCCACTTGCTATTACGTTAGTTCTTTTATTTCTGCACAACACAGCAGTAACACTGTCTGCACTGTAAACCTAGCTGAATGGCCAGGCCATCAGAAGGAGTCTCAACAACAATTAAGCAGGTTTAGGTGCCAACATCAGGTGGAATCAGGGGGATTTATGTGTCTAGTCTCCTCATAGCCTCCTGAGATCCTCCTGTTTACCTAATTATTTTTGAAAATCTGCCCTAAATTACTTTTATAACAGGGATCTAGGCAACTATCCCACTTAGGATCTATACTTTATTTAGGAGACAAGAGAATGAGGTACAAATTCAGTTAAAACCAAAAATGATTTTCTGCTAATTTCAGGAGGTTCCTAAAATATTTTGGCTCCACCTTCACTTTTACTCTGAGGCCTGTTAGAGAGAGGAAGGGAAAGATGGAAATGAATTTAGGAAAAAGGGTTGAGCACAAGAACATGACACCAGATAGTACCCATGGCAGTGGAAAATCTCCAGTTGACTTTCACTGGAAAAAGGGCAGTCTGAGGTTGATATGGAACTCATGAGGATATTAGACAGGGCACGTGATTTGGTCAAGGAATAAAACAGAAGGAGGTTCCTGGGCTAGGGAAGGGAGCGAGAAGGCAGGGATTCCTCAGGACTCTGTTTTTACAGTGGCTGTGCAGTACTTTCGAGGTTCATTTGTTTTTGGAATAAACATTTCTGAAGAGATGAAACTGGATGCATATCTTGAAACTCACCTTTCGGGATCCAGCAGCTTTCATTTCATATACATCAATTGTGTAATTTGTTCTTCTCCCATAGGTGTCAAACTGGATGTTCCCTGTCATTCCTTGAACTTGCACCTTAAGCAGATAAACAGAAAAAAGTCTAAATAAAAGACTATTTTTCACTCTATTAAATACTGCAGGAACTCACTAGTTCTAGCACAATTTTTGTCTATACAAGAGASTTGTAGTCTGACAAAATCAGTTATATTTTTTTACAGCAAGAAAGCCCCAGTTCTGTTTCAGTTGTACATAYTCTTTGCTAGTTAGCGCTCAGCTGGAGACTCACACTGCAGTGAGCTKCATTCAAGTGAAATTAGCCCTGCACACATGTTATATGTAAGAAAGACTGGTTCTGCCATGCTTAGTCACACTGGATTCACTGCTGTCGCATGGAGCACCAACAAGACACCTGCAACAACTCAGTGCCATAAAACCCTTCACAATGCGGCATGCGGCATAGGGTGATTTGTAACACGGACCAGAATCTCATATTGTTGCTCATACTGGGAAGTACTTTATTTTAAGATCACTCTCAATGTAGGTGAAAGGAATGAATGTCTTCTCTGAATTAAAATAGGCAATTGCCTCTACTGCTTATGGAGTTCTGGTCTCAATCTGGATGGATGGGACTATAGATGGTAAGTCATTATCATTACCTACTCACATGAATCATTTTGAGGGGAAATATGAAGAACTTTGTTTCAAAGAAAAAAAGATCTTTCTTATTTCCCTGTATGAAAGGGCACGATATTTCCACTTATCAACACTGACAAGCTGTCATCTCAGACAAGAGGAGTAACAGTCTGAAACTTCAGCAGGGGTAAATTAGCTTTAATATTTAGCAAAATGCAGTAAAAGCTATAGGAATGGTTGATGGAAAACTGGTTGAAAGGAAACTCTGAAAGTATGGTCCCTGAGCATGCTGGTTACTGATCTGCTATTTATGGTTTAGAGATGGTACAATCAAACTAGTTATGATGGAAAGGGACAGGCTACATAACACAGCCAAAATTCCTTGGTCCCCAAATTATCCTGTGAGATAAATTCAGCGTGATGTGAATGTGAATTTTTCACCAGTAAGTGGATTTGAACCTTTCTTAAAATAGTTTATGATTTGAGGGTTCTGGAAGAAGATGCAAGTCATTCCTGTCTCCAGAAAGCTGCAATTAGAGACCTAAATGGGACTTCRAAAGCCAAACTTGACTTTAAGAGGTTTTATCAACCATGGCCTGAGCAGAGGTATTTGTAGGGTAGCTGGCATCCATTTACAGCCAGATGTGAGCTTGATGTGTCTGGTTTTGGAGCCTGCTGGAAGCTGTTTGCTTACCTTAGCACAGCAGTGTCTATCTCTCAGCAGACCTTGTTAGGTCAGGTTCACCGTGATGCGTATTSAGATATGAGCATTATGCATTTGACACCTTTTGACTTCAAATTTAATTTGTTTCTATCTTTGCTGGGAAAACTCAGCACTTTTCAAAATCTGGCTGCACAGAGGCAGGAAAGCTCACCAGGACTCCAAACACTTCTGTTAGCTGAGAGTGTATAGGCAATCACAAATGAACTGACTGACTATTTATAACTACCCAGATTTGTTCAGGTAAGTTGTCTTCCACTTAATCTGATGCCTTAGAATCAGATTTAGAAATACAGACATGCACAGTTTTCAAGGCTGTAGGGAAGCAGAGTTAGGTAACACTTATTTCCCTTTTGCCAGCAGGATGACATATAATCTGGAACTGAATCTTCTGCTGGTATCTGTTATTTCTAGAATGTCTTGACCAAATATTCTTATTTTAGTTGCTGTACAACTGGAGGGGGGGGGGGAAACATTGTTAAATGGAAGTCGTTTTTTCCTGAAGCAAAGATTTCAGATCATTGTCTGAGTAGGACTGAGACTGTGATGGATGGGATGGGGTCTGGTAGGCAGTGTTACTGTGGGATGATCTTATCTTGAGTAGGAGTTGGAGTTGTATATGAATGTCATTTAGTTTGTTCTGAATACCTAAACAAATATACAAGACATCCTGCTGAAAGTCATTCTTCTTCATTTGTGTCATTCATGAGTTTGGCTTTRTCTGTCTCATGAATTATTATTTTATTAAAATAAATTCTCCCTAATTTGGGACTGTCCTGTAGCAGTGTTCAAGTCCTGTTTTGACTCTTTGCTGACATGAATACTTTTTATCTCATTTGGAGGAGTCTTATGTTTGCACTTGTAATTAACTTCAAATGGACAATACAAATTCTTTAAATATTTTGAAGGTTAAATTTAATTAACTTCTCTTCAAGAGTGTATAATGCTACAYGAGTGAATATGCAGCCAGGGCATTTGTTACAAAGTGACATAATGGCATAAGAAGAGCTCTGACAATGTGAGATTGAACTGTATCTTTTACTCCTTAAGGCTGGGGAATAGAATAAACCTTTTGATAAAATCCTTCCAATCTGGCAAATAAGAAAAAGCAATAGTGMCACATACAAAGTCTGACCTAGGATTTGTTTTATCTAACATGGGCTTAATTCTCATCTTACTTACTCCATTTTACTCACCTGCATTAATAATATTGATTCTACCAGGTTTGTTTTACATTAGTTTAAGCAAGATCAAAAGCAGACCCTATTCTTGTCTCTTGTACATACAAAAACATTACCAACTTTTCTTGTTGTCACTTGCTTTAACAGACAAAGCAATCTAAAGAAGAGTCAAAAACCCTAAAACTACATAGACATAAATGAAGTAAGATCCAATGCCAGTAACTAACGGTACRGTTAAAAGATTGGCCATGCAAAAGGTAATCAGTCTGGGCTCAGACAGTCACATCTGCAGCCCCAGCCTGGCCTYAGAAGCCCCCAGTACCTGGCCATTTGCAAAATGGCTCATGCTCGCTCCCGTGGAAAGTACAGCGCGGTGGGTGAGTCAGACAGGAGGTGCCCTGGTGCGGACCCTCAGGCGGCTGCTGCACTGGTGCCCGAGGGACGTGACTTTTGGCCAAAGTTTTGAGAGTTAATTTGTTACGCCTTGCACTCTGCTGGCTATGTATTAGCCCTCCTTTGGTGTTTGTCATTAAGATCCTTTTTTCCCTGAGGAGCTGCAGCTGTTTGTACTAGTAGAGAAACTGTAAATTTAAGGAGTAGACGTATTCCAGTTCTACCCCAGCAGAGCTGCTGCTGCTGTGGAACATACAAATCCAAAAGCCACGTTATGCTTGCCCTTACCATTTTCAGTGCTCTTTCTATATCAATTCCTTGGCTCCACGGTACTGCAGGGTTAGCTAAGCAGTCTCCAGCGCTGCCTCTCCTGGAGACATCCACACGCTGYCTTCGGAGGTAACGGAAAGCCTCTGCTATGACTAGGACTGCATCATGGGTCAGTGCCGATGTATACTAAAATTGATGCAAATAAAACGTGGTGACAAATGCAATCTCAGAATCGCCGTGGGTTTATCAGTCCTTCTCTTTGTTAAACGCTCTTGGAAGAGCAATCCTTGCAAGCCCTTTCCCTTGCTCCCTGTCCTGCCACAGATGCCAAATGTCACTCACCAACTGCATGTGTTCCAAGTAACAAATAAAATATATTTTCATGTCGTATAGCATACAGCAGTAGAATAATAAAATCAGWTTATAGTTGCATACAGTTTAATTGGAAACTTGCACATCTAAAAGAAGTCACTACTTTTTTTAACAACATTGCCAAGACAGATATTTTGAATTAAAGCTAACATAAATAACTTTTGTCCAAACTATGATCCTGATTAGGTAGCATCTGTGACCAGACATGGATCAGTTTGTTTTTCTGATGACAGCTATACAAACAAGTAATCGCAATCACTTTAAGCATTACAATTATATGGCCCATCTGCCTTCTCTTGCTCCACTGTAACTCCGCTGTACTCCTCTTCCAATCTGAGGAGAGTGGCGAGCTATCCTGTGCTTCAGTAGGTAAAAGCATGCAAAGGGAACAGCTAACATACTAGTTAGCTTTGCAGCAACTGCTTTGTGCAGCAACAACTCTTCAACAAAACCTCCCGACTCCTTAACTACCCATTCATATTGCTCTTAACTTCATCCACTGTTTGTCTTATATATCTAGCAACACCTTGCAATACTGTAACTTGGGTATCATCTATAAAAAAAAAAAAAAGGTGTTTTTTTCACATTTCTTYAACACTCATGTGCTTGTCTGAAAGTTCTTCCCTTCTGAAGAGTGTCCCAAGATTTGCATGTAATGTGAATGATTTTCACTGGCRTTACACTAGACCAGTAACTAGGGGTCTGGGTGCCCTGCAGCAGGATACCACTTCAATATGGCATAGAAGCAACTAAAGGTGCTCAGTCCGACAGGTATCTGCAGGAGCAGATTTCAAACCTCCTGTAACGGACCCCTCATAGTTCCACAATGGTTGTATGAGAACGGAAGAAGGAGGGGGATAAAAAAAAAGTGTGCAATGGGTATCTGCACACACTTGTGAGGTTGCCCTCGTTTTCCCTATCTATGTGATAATAGAGAGCTCTTGGCTCCCAATGAACCTTAAGCTGGAGTTAGTGCAAAAACACACGCTGCCCATGAATGATTTAGAAAGACGGAAATTTGCATTTCAACTGCAGGTTCAGCTGCTCTCTGCGTAGATAAGACCTATTAAATTCAGAGGCTCTATCCTGCAGGGCAGTACAGCACGATTGGTGGTCTGTATCTCTTAAAAATGTCTATGATCTTATTGCAAGCACTTCAGCTTGATGTAAAGCCTTGAGTAACCTGCACAGAACGAGGTGAGCCTGTGCGTGCAGATCACGAGAAACATGTCTGATAAGTGAGAGTGCAAAGGTAGCACTGGGAAAAGGTTGTAAAGCAGCCCTTCCGACTGAGTTTTAAATGACAGTAGTTTATAAACTTGGGTGTTTTTTTCAGCTTTGACTGGATCAAGGTGCAGGTGCTCTTTTTATCCTGCCCACCCTTACCTCCTTTCCTACGAAGCTGGCCTGGTAGTGATCACCTTCTCCTCTTTCAGTAAGTTAACTATGATTACATGTCACACTCCACAAAACAGTACACAGTCAGATAGTAAAAGACATTYGTTCTTGTATTAAAAAAAAAAAAATCTTGTAATAGCTGCCCAATCTAGCACTACATAAAACTGACACAATGATAATTTTTTCAGCAGACTGCATCAATTGTCAGTAGCCTTAATGCAGTCCCTTCCAAGTTATGCCAAGAGAGCTATCTAATTTTCTACTTTATTCGAATTCTACTTATAAATGCATGAGCATGCAAAGAGAAAAAAAGAGATAGAGAGGGGAAATGCTGATAAAATACAGAATAAATTAAACATCGGGGCTTTAATCTCTAGGCAATTTTACTTCCTAATCAAAAATATTGTACATCAATTTTTAAGTATGCTTTTTGTCTGATTGACAAATACTGTGCACATTTCTATAATGAGCAGTACATTTGTGGAAAGGTAATGTAATCTCTGTGTTTGCACCATATACTTAAGATTATTTTTTAAGGATAGAGAATAATTTTTCCCTGRAGGTAAATTGCTTTCAAGTGGAGTAAAATCTCCCCAGGTTAACTTTATATATTTCAGAGCTTCTAAGATTAGTACGATACATATCTTCACTCCTGCATCACTGCTAGGAAGCTTTTAGAAAGCAGGCCTAGCTCCTAATCAACAGGGAACAATACACTAATCTGAAGTTTTGTGGGCCTCTTTTTGACTTTCTCTGCTCTGCAAGGCTGTGCAAGAATATGGGATTAAGATAATTGCCTTTAGCCATAAAAATCACATGATCCTAGGAATGGAAAATATTACAGTAAAGCATCCAGTTTTATCCTTTCTTCTGAGACACAACAAACTCTGAACAAACTACCTCTGTCATGTTTGTTAAATCTGTACCTTTCAAATCACCATGAAAAGGCCTCCTTTACTTCTCATGGTACATGTTGCTGTACCTAACATCATTCAAGGACTTTTTTTTTTTGGGGGGGGGGGGGTATCTGTTATAAATCATAAATTCAGCTGATTATTTCCTGTCCCAGTCTTGGCACACTTTTGAGTCATGTCTGCCCTAGAGGATTAAACTGTGCTAAGACATGGGTGAAGGCAGTGGAACTCAACTGTTTACAATTATTAAGTTATTAGAATTATCCTGGAGCAGTCTGGCCAAGGCCAACCAGCACTCAAACAATTCAAGGCATAGTTTGGGACTTTCCAGTAGGTACTTTGAATGCAGCCACCCTGATACGGATGYTGGGATAGTTTAACACTTTGGGCATGGTCAGGCTGTGTTACTTGCCCCATGGACAGAGAACAGTTTCCAGCACTGTTTAGTTTACTGTACCGATGCAACCCTGGAGAATAACAGCTGATTATTGTCTTTCATATACCAACCGTCTACCTCCTGGAAGACTGTATCACACGTCATCCCTCAGCTGTCTTCTAGTTTCCAAACAAAATGGATGGAATTTTTACCCTCTTCCTAGTGAGACATTTTTTCTAAGTTCTGGTCATTTTAAATTCTCTCTTCTGGACTCTCTCTCCCTGGTTTTCCTCTTTAAAGACCAAGGTGCTACCAGCTGTACAGGCCTCCTGCTGAGGCCTCTCCAGGACTGAGCAGAGCTGAATGTCACATGGCAGCATTCCTCCTAGGACACCTCCAAATGGTATTTGCCTTCTGGCAGCAGGACCACATAATTGGTTCCTATTTTGTTTGTATAGAATTTACAATGCTATTGCCTATCAATGTGTCCCCCCATGCATTAGATTGGACTCGATTTTTCCCTTCCTTTCCTTCTATTTTATACTTCCCTGAATTTTATCTTACTTTTACCAGGATACTACTCCAGTTCATCAAAGTAATTTTGAATTCCAAGCTGGTCACCAAGCTGTCTGTGCCGCTCCCAAATTAAGCAGGAAAGGTATGTATTGCCTCATCAGGGTGTTGTTTTGAGATAGGCTTGGCTTTGGTGACACAATGTTAATACATAAGCTATAGAGGATYGGACTTGCAGAAGTGACAGAATTGCAGGTCCTCTCATCCCACCCCTGGATCTCTCCACCTATACGAACTAATGCAAATGAACAGGTCTCACCAGAGAGCAAGAGAAAGAAAGAATCTAACAGGAGCATTAATAATATGCAATGGTCCTGAAAGACTTATTTCAGACATTGAACGGTGCATGTTTATGGCACTGCTTGGTTGGAAGGTGAGCAAATGGCACCCTCTCTATTATACAGATGCTGAGGCAGGAAATATCCAGGGGGAGGTATTAATAGATCGTGAGTCTCCTAATAACAGTAGCTCTCATTTTAATTTGTCCAGTCTAGGACAGTTTCTGCAAACCTGTGACATAAAGAATTTACAAAGTTTTATTGATTGCAGATAGAGTATCTAGAGCATTTAACTAAAGCATAGCGGTGCCAAATCAAGGTCTGTATTATGAGAGCAACTGTCAGTAGTGAGTAAGAGGAGGCAGTAGTCTCTCTCTATGAATCTAATGTTAATTTATCTTGCACATCAAATTCTCAATCAGTATTAAAACTGACTAGCAACCCATAGTTTGTATCTAAAAATTAACCTAATTAAAATCCCCTCTAAATTAACTCACGATATTGAAATTTAAAGGTTTTATATTCACTGTAAAATGACAGGATTTTGTACACCTGCAAGACAAAGTCTTTTGTTTTGAGGAACTCTCATGTCAGTGTGCACTTGTGTCCAATTAATAGTTTCTGTCTCTTTCTCACTTCTGAAAGTGCAGAGAATCCTTCAACACATTCTAATGAGATCTGCATTATATACATGCATTCACCAGGAGTCAAAAAAACCCCTAATGGTTGTTAAAAGCAATTCAGGTGGTTTCCATCACTGCCAGAATAAAATAAATACCTTTAATGGAGAGTTCTTGGCTTCAGGGAATTCCCTTTCATCAAGCCTCACCCAGCGTTGCAGAAACTGTTGAACCATTGGGTTTTCATTATTAACAATCTGGAATCCAGTAACATTGGCACCTCCATGCATTACTCTGTCCAGCACAATGTCTGTGAAACCCTGGGAGGACATGTGGAGGAAACAAGAATCAGTGATATCCAAAGCCCCTTTTCTTCAGCTCAGTTTTAGCTACTACAAACTTCCTACAAAAGAAATGGTGAATTCCCCCCCCCCTTTTTTTAGTAGAAAATATTTTACCAAGGACACAATTGCTACCATAATAACAACTGGGTCTGTAATAAARCAATAGAACAGAATTTAAAAATATCTTCTCGTTTAGACCTTTGCAATGGAAAACTGCCCTACTGCATTGTAGCAACGTGGCACACCGTATTCACCCGCTGGAAAGAAAACAGTGAGGAAACTTCAAGTATAACTTCCTCTTTTATTCTCATCATAGTGAAAATAGGTCCAAAACCTCATTTGCATTTATACAGAAAAGTGTGCAAGAAGGTTCAGCATTGGGAGCAGAGAACCACTGAACATCCATATCGTTCTGTCAAGGCAAAGCAGGTACCTCCTCGCTAGGCAGTCACAGTTTCATTTTCAGATGTAATGGCATGATTCTCTCCCACTCTGTTGGTATTTATACCTGTGGCTGTAAATTGCTGCCTTTCGATTAGTCTCACTTGATTGCAGTCATATTCATCTGAATGCCACTGGTTACACATGCTAAAAGACAGCCCAGAATATGTCCCGCTCTATTTCTATGCACATTCTACAATCTAATCAGTGAGATCATGACTGGTTCTTTAATGCAAAATGACATGTTTTTAAGTCATGTGGTTCTTATACTAAATAAGGGCMTTTTAAAATTCATCTTTTCTGCTTTAATCACACCAAAAAATAAATACAGAGAATCTTCTACTAAGTGGGATTGCTAAATTTGAAAGTGTGATTTTTGGGAAAACATTTTTCCACTCACAATAGACACAGTAGACACTAAAAATTATTGTCTTCCTGCAGGATCAGCTACAGTGTAACACTTTTCCTGAGGAACTGAAGCAGATGGTGTTTCAAAGCATCATAAACATCCCTCAAAGTCAATTTTAAAATCCAGAATAAGTTCTAATATGGATACAAATGCGTAGTCTTGTCCTGATCAATTAACATGTATAAAGTTACCACCCTACACTCTGCCTCTGTAATACAAAAGAATGGCTAAACAGCCTGGTGATTTTACTTGATGGAATTATTGTATTAATTTGCAGCTTTTTACCACTTACATTATATACAAATATGCTGCAATTATTTTTCTGGAGTGCTTAAATTTCAAATATGTTATACAGGAGATTACGATTATCAAGTGTTCTATTTAAGAGGATACAAATTAGTGCAAAACATATAATTAAATTATTATTTAAAAATTAGTAGAGGATATGAGCTTCTTAGATAAAACAAAGACTGGGTAATTGAGTACAAATGACTGTAACATATCAGTTCAAGTATTTACTGAAGTCATTTCTCAAAATCCAAGAACTCGTTCATGCACTTCCTCCTTTGCTGATTAAAGTTGACACAGCTTGAATAGAATATATTACCCTTCAAAACTCAGCCACAGTTGTAATGACGGAAAGTTCTTACCAGGTTAGCTAACATGTAGTGATAGCCTCGAGAATGTTTACCAAGGATTACAACCTGTGCAAAGAAAAAAAAAAAAAAAAAACCACATATATTATTCAGCGTAGGGAGGATGAATCTCAACTTGCAGGAAACAAGCCAGAGCACAAACATTTTGTAATTCTCTATGCCCAATCCACAGGTAACATGAGTATTACAGACCTGTGACTTTACAGACAKGTTGAAGTCACTTATGGTTTAAAAACATATGGCCAGTACCCAAACAAGAGTACCTCACAAGGTTGAGAAGACTCCGATTGCACAAATGACCTGACCTGCCGATCCCACCCTTGCAATCATAGTCTCTCCTAAYGACCACGTTGGTTTTGGTTATCAGTTCAATTATTTCTGCTCAGGCAACACTCTATCTTCCCACTCAGCAGTCTCCTGTCTGCTTTGTTCCTCATTTGTGGAACACACTAGAGATACATGACACCGTCCAGCTGCGATGGATCACAGCTAGCGATGTGGTGCATTCAGCTGCACCCCCATACTCTGCCTTCCAACCCCACTTGGGCACCTCTGTGTACTAATGGAGTCATTAAATGGAATAACTAATAGACAAAAAAGCAGCAAGATAAACTACGCAGTAGACTTCTGTAAAAATAAAGAGGATGAGTGAGGCCTACCACTGTCTGGTAAGCCTCAATCCTATCATTATTTGTGCTCACATGAACAATCCAATAATAAGACCCATTTCTGGAGAGAGGACAAAAATATATTTCCCAAGTCTCAGGAAGCTGACTGCCAGCTTACCAGCGATACCCCTTGTGCTAGATTATGCCACTACCTTTACACACCACAACTCCCTTACCTTCAGCTTGTAACTACAGTAACATCCATGCAGTCCCAGAGCCACCAGGTAGGACAGTAACAAATTAATTAAAATTGCAGTGACTGKGTGATTGTCAGGACAGAATTTGGCTTATTCAGACTTTGCTGGGTTATGCTACTAAAAGTTAAAAACAGCAAAGATRATGCTGATCATGCTCTGCAGATGTAACACCAACTGTACCCTATGAGCAAGTCAAGYGAATAGATGGTGCTTTTTGATGGAGAAYCATCTGAAAATCTGTAGCACCGTATCAGCTTACTTCTTCATGGGTCATAGATAAATGGTCCAACTATTATATGCGGAAAGATCCTTTCAACATGATCCACCTACCTCTTCAGTAAAATCTGATGACATTTGAGTCAATGACTTTAGATATACTGCTGGGCCTGTTAAAGTTCTTGACCGAATTATTAAGYTCCCAGTTGCCTCTTTGGGCTGCCTTGTCCTTAATAGATGCCATTTCTTTTAAATTCACATTTAATTCTGGAGGAATTTGCATACTTCCAGCAGTTAGAAAATAAATTGCTGTTCAGGTCCTCCTGAGAACTGCATGTACACTCTGTTGGTAGAAAGCATCTGCCTTCCTACATTCACATTTGTTTTCTACGGAAATGTGCAGCCTTCCTTCAGATCATCTGGTGTACATGCTATTTGCATACGGAATTCTCTGTATGCTTGAATTTTACCTTAAAGCAGTGATTTACTTTTAAAAGGTTAGAGACAAAGAACTCTGTCATTTTAACCTTAATAACAAGTAACAGAGCTTCTACATTTCTGTCCAGAAATGTGTTTATTTRAGAGAAAATACCACAATAGATTAAATCAGAGGCTGTAAGGAAAACATATATGGAGCTGCTAAAGGCATTAGGAGCAATACTGCAAATAGAAAATGTAGGACTCATTAGCATAGATCAGACTCAACTTCYATCTCATCTGTTGTCATGTCTGCAAACACAGCCAGAAAAAATTCTGATTGTTCAGTCCTTTAGAGAGGTCCAGCATGCTGCAATCAAGGCTTAATTCATAAAGCATCTTTCAGAAGCAACCAACTAGCACTTCTGTTCACATAATCAACCATGTTAGTTCATAATTGTTTAACAGGATCTTAACTATGCTTTTAAAATTCACTACACACACTCTATGTGAAATCTTAACATGGTATAACTCTCCTACCACTCTCTTTCCACCCTCTACCAACTGTCCAGCATCTTGAATGGAGTTGCTGGATTAGTGATCCTAGCAGAAACAAGGACAGGTTCCTATGGAGGTGAAAGGATGGATAAGGCTTTTTTTATAAGAAAGAAAACAGGAGTATAACAAATAAATCTCACAAACTGCTTATACATTGTGAAGATTATATAGAAAGTGGGATATTAAATAGCAGCAGTGAATAGAAAGCCAGGATTACAGGACAAGGATTTCACTGAGCTACATGTTTTGCTAAGTTTCGCTTCTGAGACTTAATATTGCTTTCACCTTGACTGAAAGAAAAGCCTGTATGATTTTATACTGAACAAAGGATGAGGGAAAAAATGGTTGGAAACTATCATGAATAATTCAGACTTCTGATCCCACATAATTCTTGTCTTGTAGMTAAAAAGATCATAATGTCAGGTTTGATATAGAGTCAAATAAAGTTTGTATTTTTARTTAACTCTTCAGATATTTCCAATTAATTAACAAAAAATCTAGAGGGAACATAATTAAAATGCATCTGGTTTTAAAATAAAAGTCACGATCTGCTGGCCAGCACCAGGTTTAATGTATGAAGTATGGACGTATACACCAGATTTGAGAAAATAAATCAGCATTGGCAGTTTTAGGTTTTCATTTGCATGGAGAAGTAATTTTTTGAATTAAAGCATAAAGACAACTTGTTTTGTACTGTATCAGTCATCATGATAATAAATAGGCAAGTACAACTTTTTGCCTTAGCTCTTAAATTTTTCTTATGCTTTTGAAGGATAGTATTAGAGTTCAGGTAAAATAGCTAATGTTAAATTGTTATGAAGCATCTTGATATTTCTAAAGCAATAATGATGATGWTCTCATAAAGTGCAGCTGTGCCAGCCTTCTTGAAAGGCACACACATCTAAGAGAGGAAGCAAAATAACCTTAATACTATCCCCCAAATTACCTCATTACCTTTGACTTATTCGCTGTTCAAATTACAGCCACAGCTATTTCCTGGTCCAGAACATGCATCTACTTTTTTTGGCCATGAAAATTACATATTAGTTTTAAGGGTGAAGGGTACRAGTATCAGAAGAATTCTTAAGATGAGAAGACTGGTGAACTCTCAGACAACAGTTAAGACAGGGAACCTGTTTTAAACAGTAGTAATGGAGATAGGCAAAAAGGTTTAGCTGGAATAGTCCTCCAAGGACTTGATGAGGAGCTAGAATGGTAAGAGCATACAGAGTGAAGGTAAACAGAAATAGCAAAACAGAGGCAAGGAAAGAATAGGTTAAATGAAAAGAAGTCTGTGCCTCAAAAGAAATGGACAGATGGAAGAATAAGAGCAGGAGGTTTGCCAGGTAGGACTGGGCAGTAGTATTATGTCTTTTATAAAATACTAATGGTTTGTCTTCAATTCATGGAGGAGAAGGATACTTTTTCATTTACTGATGGAAGGCATCACAGAATTGCTGAGGTTGGAAGGGACCTCTGCAGATATTCTAGTCCACCCCCCCCAGCTCAGAGCAAGGCAGGTTGCTCAGTGTTGTGACTGGTTGGATTTTGAGTATCTCCAAGGACAGAGAATCCATAACCTCCCTGGGAAATCTGTTCCAGTGCCTGACCAGCCTCATAGTAAAAAACAAAAGAAACAACAACAACAAAAAAAACCCACCCTCCTTTTTTAAAAAAATGTTTAAATGGAMTGTCTTGTGCTTCTCGTGCCTGCCGCCTCTTGTCCTGTCATAAAGCACTACTGAGAACAGTCTAAACAGTCTAGCTCAGAGAGTCCTCTGGCCTTCTTTACTCCCCCCAACTAGGTATTTATACACACCAGTATACACATCAGTAAGATCTCCCTCAGCTTTCTCTTCTTCAGGCAGAACAGGCACAGCTCTCTCAGTCTCTCTTTATGTAAGAGATATTCCAGTCCCTTTATTAYCTTATGTTTTATTCTTTGCTGTACTTCTTCCAGTATGTCCACATCTTTCCTATACTGGGGAGCCCAGAACAGGACACAGTACTRCAGATGGGGTCTCACCTGTGCTGAGGGGAAGGATCACCTTCAATCTGCTGGTGATGCTGCTTTCATCAGTGCAGCGCAAAACACTGGTGACCTCCCTTGCTGCTCCCTTAGTGCTGGCTCATATTCAACTTCCTGCCCACCAGGACCTCCAAGTCTTTCTCTGCAAAGMTGCCTTTCCAGCAAGGGAGCCCCCACCTAGCCTGTACTGGTGCATGGGGTTGCAGCCCCAGGCACAGGATTCAGCATTTCCCTTTGCTGAACTTTATGAGATTCCTAGCAGCCCATTTCTCCAGCCTGTTAAGGTCTCTCTGAATCGCAGCACAATCATCTGGCGTATTAACCACCCCTCCCAATTCTGTATAACCTGAAAACTTGCTGAGCATGCACTTTTCCATCATTCTGATCATTAATAGAGAAGTTAAACTGTGTGGCCCCGGTACTGACCCTTGGGTACACTACTAGTGACAGTTAGCTCAGTTTTCAATCCACCTCACTGTCCGCRCCAAGTTTGTGCTTCATCAGTTTGTCAGTGAGGATATTATGAGAGGGTAGAAAGCCCTGCTGAAGTCAAAACAAACATCAGCTGCTCGCCCCTTGTCCACCAAGCCAGTCGCTTCATTGTAGAAAACTATCAGCTTGGTCAGGCATGATCTCCGCTTCGTAAATCCCTGGTGACTACTCCCAATCACCTTCTTGTCCTTAATATTTTTGGAATAGTTCCAGGATTATCTGCTTACCAGGGATTGATGTAAGGCTGACTGATGTGTAGTTACCCAGATCCTTCTTCTAGCCCCTCTTGAAGATAGAAGTGATATTTACTTTCTCCCAGTTCTCATCAACCTCCTTAACTGCCATGACCTTTCAGGAAAATAACCTTACAGTGACATTAGGCAGCTCCCTCAGCACTTGTGGATGCATCCCGTGGACTTGTATACATCCGGTTCGTTTCAATGTTCCCTAACTTGATCCTTCTCTACCAAGGTTAAGTCTACTTTGCTCTAGACTCTCCTACCGGCCTCAGGGGCTTGGGATTCCTGAAAACAAATCTTACCAATAAAGACTGAGGTGTTGAAGGCAGTTCTGGACATGGTCAAAATCTTCTGCAACTGTACAATAAAATACATCAAATCAGAAATGCTTTAAAATTACTACTGTAGTGGTGTCTCTATGAGTTTTGATTTTAAAACAGTCATTGAAGAGTACGAAGAGAAGACGCTTGTATTCCTACCTAGGGAAGCAGCTACTGTGATCTTGGCAGCAGTATAAGGAAAACTATCATGCCTAGTTARTACCTGTTTGGAGTTGATCTTCCTTTCATTTGAATCCATTGCCATCTGGTCAGCTTAGTATGTTTAATCAAAGTTATTTTGTCAGTCTTTAGTTAAAAATGAAAAAAGAGGAAAAAAAGATCATAGAAGCACAGACTGCCTGATTTAAAGCTCAAATCCCTGATATTTTATGAGTCTATTATATCTTTACATAACATAAAATACTGATACTGACAGGCAGCATTGCCACAAAAGAAGGTCTAAAGACTTTTCCTGTGCTTTTCATACCTGATAAGTGGCAGAATATGCCACTTAAATAGAATGACAGGCAGAGATTTGACCTGCTGTAATGTGCCTTTCCATTCCTACCACATCCACAAACAATGAGACAGTTTAACTTCAGAACTCTTCTTTCCTAGGTGTAAAAGAGACAGCAGGAAAAATGAGATCTCCCRTAAGATCAGAGTTTAAAAAGGATTTTTGTTGTCTTTGTTGACATTAGTCATACACTAACTTGGGCCCCACTTTTGCAAAGGTTTACCCACATATAACTTCCAGCATGCAAGCATTTCTACCAACCTGTAAGCATACATATAAGCATGCTCTCTGAGGAGAGCAGCCTTAGCGATCTCCCTTTGAGCAGTAACGTACCATTAAGCCTTGCTTTAGAAACACAAGTATGACACCTTTGCCTTCAAAGCAGTGTGAAAACACTAGAAGTGACAGCATGATCCTTTCCTTTCAACAGTAAACAAGCAAAACAGAAGTATGGCCTCAGGTCTAAAATAATTTGAACAGAATAATCAGGAGCAGCTATCAGTGATAACTGCACTCTGTGGGAACAGCACGGATTGTCTGGCAAGCTGAGATTGTTGTGGAGCACCTGTCTTCTCTCCTGGGTATCAGGTAAGGTGTTTTCTACTTTGTACCTGTAGTGATAGCTGGACTTCCATTCTGAGGGTGGTTTTACTTCCAGCATATCTCAGCTCTGAGCAGCTCCTACCTGGTATGAGATTGAATGATTAAAAAGTTATGGCTTGTGATGCAGCATCCTATGGGATCAGYGGTGTTGGCTAATATGGTCTTCAAGACTTTTTCAGGGAGGAGAGGAGCAGAATGTTGGGGTGACAGCTCAGTTAGTTCTACAAAAGCTGAAGTTAAGGCCCAAAAAGTTCATGTCAGTATGTTAACAAGCATGCTAATCCATCTTATTTGGGGTGCCATCTGCAACGTGTTGCAGCTTAAGTGTGTTTCTACTGCTCAAGAAGAACAGAAAGTGAAAAAGCACTTCACTGGGAAAGCAGTGACCCCTCTGCAGTCCTCCTGTGCCTGTAGCCCCATGGGGGAGCTGCGCTCAGTGTGAGCAGCCACCACATTTTTGTTGTCTAGGGACAGAGTGCCGTAAGTAGCAAGGTAAGTATCTCCTACAACATTACTGTATAGGCAAAGGCAAACTATCTGGTGTGATAGCATTTGACAGCCATGTATAATTGTTCCTCATTATGTTTACTTAGCATAGGTCACCCCTTGTCATGTAAATTTTCCAGAGAGGAATAAGATAAACAGGAGAACAGAAAAGAAAAGGTCTTACAAAAAAAGTGAAGAGTATTTTCTCCATCGAACCAGATGCCAAAGTAAAAATAACATCCCTTGTTACCTCAGCAGATCCATTTACTGCTTTAAATTTGCAGTGCCATCTCCCCTGTTTTCCAATTTGCTCACAAGCTTCTGCAGAAAGACCCTTGAGGATTCTAAACACATAGTAAGGCTAGATCTTTCTTAAGTAAATACATAAAAAAAAAATCACGTTGCCAACTATACATTTAGTGTCATGAGTTTCTCTCTATCACACCAGCAGCACCATTACCAACACCTGAAGTTCCAAAGGAAACACAATGCTGTGGTGGCAAAGGACATGTCACAGCTAGCAATGATCTGTCCCAGCCAAACAGATGACACTTGTTATGACTTTAATTCCACAGCAATAAAGCCATTTCTTCATCCCACAGAAGTGACTTCTCTCATAAAGGGTCAGAATCTGATGATAGTAACAGTACTGCAAACCCACTGAAGGCAATTTATTTCTTCACTAATACTAATGTGATGAGAGTTTGGCCACCAGGGACTGTGGTGCCATAAAATATGTGGCAAACAATCATTTCATTTATATGAAGAATGAGTACTATACTAAATCTGAGTTAAATATTAAATGAAGAATGTATTAAATATTAAAATGAATATTCTATACACATTATTTGTTGTGGATAAAAATAGCTGCATATATAGTTGAGAATAATTTGTCTACTGTGTCAAAGGCTCATTGTCCTTTAGGAAATGTCACAAATCCACATATAGCCCTGATTGCTGGATGTTATTTTTTTTTTTTTTTGTAGTATATGGACCTATGAATTTTACTTGCAAGCTGTTGTTAACGTCTACATTTGTTACTACCCCTCATAACTGAAATACTTCTTCTCTCTATAGCATACTATGAACGTCATTGGTTTGGGTTTATAAAATATTTTTCAATCAGTTTTGTAGCTCTACCTTAATGTATCTCTCATGTGAGATAATGTCCTAGAAGATGACAAAAATCCACACGTTGGAAGCAGAGGTGTGAGAAACCCCTGAAGCATTTTATTAAAGTTTTTCCCTCTCTGTGCCCTTCTCATGCCTTTCTCTCCCTCTCCGCTTTCCTTGATGATAGCCACATCAAGAGTGAAATTTTATTTTAAGGCTACCTCCAGATAGGTGATGGTTGTACATGTTTGTCCTTGGATAGTAATTAAATGCAATCCTGGAAGGCTGTATTGCACTTCCTTCCCCCTCCATAATGCTAAACTAGTCCCATAACTGATTTGACATTTACTGATTGAAGATTGTGCAATGGAACATGCATTTAATTTGTGCATAAAAGGTTACATTAGAAATTACTTTACAAAAAAAACCTACCAACTGCAGTACAGGTTCTGAGGGCATGATACTTTCCCCCAATTTCTTTTAATGTGATGGCAAATTTTTCTGTGAATTTTCTGTCCTAAACAGTCTCCCTATGTTCATGTTCCCTTATGTGATTTAACAATGTTATCAGATTAACTAATCTGATGGCACAGTTACTGTTAAAAGACATATTCTACTACAAAAGCATCAGACCTTGGAGGACACAGAAATGAAGAGTTTTATGATCCCTAGTAACTGACATTCATAATCACAATTGTTTACCCTTTAAGCTGAATAAAGTTCATTAAATAACCTTTCCTTTATATCAAAATCTTTTCTTTGTTTAGACAGATGAGAACAGTGTTGTATCTCTCAGGACTGCCTCTCTCTTTGCAAGTCCATGTCCTTCAATAAAAAGACCTTGAAACAAAAATCAATTGAAAGCACAAACTACCCTTCATCACTTAAAGCCATTTCACTCAAACCAAGATCAGATATGATCATACCAAAATTCTTAGTAGGGCACGAAAAGGATAGTTAAAGTGGCTGAAAGATCTTTGCCCCTTACATTGCCAAGAGATTCCCAAGGGTAGACACTTTTTCCCWCAGAGAGCTTCCCTGAAGGTTTATGCTTAATAAAGTAATAAAAAGCTTATGTTTAATAAAGTAAAAAGCTACTTGTATTCTGGACGAATTTTTGGAGGCATACAGAATATTCTTAAATGAAGTTGTAAATCACTTAAATACGTTAACCTGCAGCAGTGATTTCCAGACACAGATCATTTTAAGATGGAGGCCATATTTTAACTGTCTACATAATTTTACTATGTTCTCTGACAAAGATCTTCCCTTAAAATCTTTTTCAAAATGGAGTGATTTTCCATCTAAGGTAAGTTCACAGAGATTCCAATATTTTCTCAGGCCTCTAAAATCTTAATTTCAAAATTCACTTGAAACATTACATGGAGACTTCAGATCTCACAGAAAACAAAACCAAAAGAAACGTGTTCAGGAAATTTCAAATCACAATAAGCTCTGCCCGGAGTGCCAGAACTGCTTTGGTTTGGTACTGACAAACCATGCTGCCGAACTGTCCTCGCTGGTACCACCTCCTAGATCTGCTTGCCCTCCTCCCTCCCAGCCTCCCTCCCAGCAAAACCTCTTTTCAGCTCATACTACCAGAAGGCCAGCAACTATGTCATCAAGGGATACGGGTTACGTTCCCCAGCTCACACAAACTTTTGGTGTGATGTTGGACAAATTACTTGGGTCTAAGGTGTTTTGATGGACTCCTGTCATAAAACTTCAGCTATCTTTTCGATCACACTCATTTAGAMACTTTCTCTGTGAAATTCTAATATTCTTAAAAATACCCTACCTTGAAATTTTCTTGAGAGTCTTGCAGGCACTCTTGCTATATATTTGCTGAGAATTTTTTCCCAAAGTTTGAATGACCATTTTTAAATGCAGTTAATTTGGTAGCATATTTGCAACTGCAGTGGTACTAAAACTTCCATTTCTCTACACGGATATTCCAAAGCATCCAGAGAAATAGGAGTTTGTATTAGCTGATAAGAAAGCCATGAGAACACAGAGAAAGATCCTCCGTATTGCATTGTGTCTACCTACTGCTTTTGATAAATTCTAAAATACTCATCTTCTTTATGTGTCACCAGCAGTCAACGCCAGTAGGAAAGCAGTCTTTGCTGCTTAAGCCTCAGTTTGCAGCGCTGAGAGGAGAGAGGTGCTTTTGCTAACCTGAGAATGAACAGGCACCACTGCCATCTCTACACTGGAATTCTAGGCAGCCCAAGAGACCAGAAATCCCTGTTAACTGCTCCGACAGGTAAGCTTCTTGTAACCATCACATATTTTCCACTGACACACAACCACCCTTTCAGAAAATATCAGTATTTCTTAGTCAGCCCTCCTTAGGTTAGCCAAATTAAGCAAATGAATGCACACAGCTGTACTATTAGCGCTGGTTGTCTCTCCATAGCAACATTCATGGTTACAAATCCTTCARTCCATAATGCAGTCAGCTCTTAGCCCAGAGCACTATGTCCATCACAACAACCACCTCACGTCCAACATCAGATATGTACTTTTCACTCACGCTGCCTCCTTGTCCACTGTCAGCCATGGGTCCTGCCACCGCAGAGCTGCAAATCCATATCAAATATATCAAAATTAGCACTATCAAAATCGAATTCCTGACAGCATCCTTCACTAAGATGTTTTGCAACCTCTAAAGCCATCTTCCCAAAGACCATTAACAACAGTACTCATACATTTATTCATACTTTTCCAAACCTTCCACAGGAATCACAAATGCTTCAGCATTGTCACACGTTTTGAAGGCATATCCACATTATTAATCAGCAGCTCTTTAGCAACCTCTACATCACGTGGTTAATGCCTCCAAAATGGGAGAGACTGTATCTAATTGTTCCTTTTTGTTTCTAAAAACTGTGAAAATATATGTTGAAAGTGTGTAAGAGTACTCTTGCATCAGAGACAAACATGAACCGGTCTCATTTCTTCTTCTCACATCCCACAGGGGAAATTAAATGCATTTGGTCTTAGCTGCATACGATATAAACGGATGTACGTGTGTCAGGGGAAGTTAGGTAAACTGAGGCACACAGTTTTAATTTTAAAAGCACACACATTTCCCATTTTTTCCACACCTCCCATCAGCATGTAAGAGCAAAATTCCAGCAACAGTTCATGAAATTGAGCAAGAGACCTTGGAAACAGAATTCTGCTTATATAAAACATTACTGCATGTCAGGATCACTTCAAACTATTTGGATATAACCCAGAAGTGTCGCACTAATTCAGTCCCAGTGCTCACATGGGAACTTTTTGGAAGGGTTTTTTTCTACTGCAGAGCACTGCTTTCAAGCAGACTGAAAAACACTGAATAGTAGTCATTCTGTTTTTCCTTTTGAGCATTTCCTTTCCTTTTTAAATATCCTACAAAATTAAGGGAAAAAAATCAGTTCAACCTCCTCTGGAAAAGACAAGGTTACTTTTCTCATAATTTTTGTAAATAGAATTTTACTGCAACTGAAATTGCATTCAATTTATTCTTTTCAGTGCTTTGAAAGAGTTTGAAAGGTTTATTCTGCTTCACTATAAACAGCACTGCAATAGCTGAGTTTCCCATATAACTTGGTGCATAAACCATGAACTAAAAGAGATTATGAAGAGTTAATTTATTTTTACTAGGCTTAGTCTATGCAGCAGCAGAGGCCTTTTTACTCATATGAGGTAATAAAGTTACAGCAATATTTTTCCTTTCTGATCTTTAACATGCAATTTCCCAGGATGGAGACACACAGTATTTTTAAGGGCCTATGTATATTGTTGATAATTTTATTCATTATATATTTTGGAGGAACCAGCTTCCAGTAGTACATACTCCCTTATTCCTAAACACATGGCCTGACACATGTGATAAACTTACTACACTAACATGGGCATTTTTTTTTTACCCACTGGGAACATCAATTTCATCTTAAATTGTTCTGCCTTTTTTAACCTTGCTGCTTGAATGCTCTGAGATAAATGTGTATGTAAAAGGAGAGGCTTAGGTGATAATTTGTAGGGCTTTTACATTTACCCCAGGCAGAGCGAGAGGGGTAGCTCTAACTCACTCTGGAGAGGCCAGGGGATTTCTGCATGGTGGGATAAAAGAAAGGAATCGCATGCAGAAGTTTAATTACAGGCAGCAAGTGAGTGATTTGTACTGGCATGGGTACTTTGCCATATTAAGGCCTGATTCAAATCCACTTGTAGTCCAGGACAAAAGCACCATTGCTGCAGATCATGCTCAGGGTCTGGATATCCCCTGGGGAGGCGCAGAGCAGCATCCAGGCTGAAAAACACAGATGAGTCTCCACTCTGAAAATCTCACCATTTAAACTGTAGCGTTATAGCGTTGTATGAAATGCACTTGGGAAGATCTCGGTGCATGAGGGTCTCTGAAAAGCCCCAGTGGCTCCTTTCCTCCCCCAGACTCAGTGATTCATACCACGCTGGAGCCATTAATCCCGGCTTAGTCAGCTGTGAAAAGACATATGCTCTTGTGTGGCTTTCCTTTTACTGAGTTAGAACTTCTTCCCTTGTAAATGAACTTATGAGACACCAGAACTATCATGCTGTCTCTGATGATGTATAACGCCTGTTTGCACAGTGGTATTGTACTAGTTCTATTCATTTTGATGCTGTGTTTCCTTCCTCTCCCTGCAGTTGGTTCATCTGAATTGTCGCCAAGATGGTTGCCTTGGAAACTAATTAAGGAAAACCTTTGGTTAGAAGCGGAGTTTCAAGCATTAAACTATTTGAGAGACAGATGCAGAAATTAAGGTAATGTCTGCAAAGATGGAAGGGCTTATCCTTTATAAGAAGAAAGAACTATACTAAATGCTAGGACTGTAACAAAGCAACTTCTATACAACACTGATTTGTAAAATCTGGAGGAGATATGTGAGTGAGGGATTTTAAAATCAGGCAGGGAGTTAGCCAATGCAAAAAAGATTCTCACAGCAATTAGGCATGAGGAGACCACAAACACACTGGGACAAAAAATCTGAGCAGCTCACATGTTGRGCAAATGCTAGCTAGCTCTCCAGAGCACTCCTTTTCCCTTGGATATTCTGCATCTTTAACAGACTTCTTATGAATGTTATTTTTGCAAAGTACCAGTACCTGAAGACCAGATTCTTAGTCCACCATCCAGGAACACTGCGGGAAGCAACAGTATGTACATTAGCTTCCAAAGTATATCAAATGTGGGAGTGAGAGGCTATCTCAGAAGAGCCTTCAGGCTTGTCTTTTTACTGAGACTGTCAACAGCAGTAACAATTAGTGGCAGCTACAGGAGGAGTTCATACGATGCAGACACTGGCCCTGAGAGGGCTTTGTGAGGGCAAACAGACAGGCAAATTCCTTGCACTGAAAAGCTGCAAGGAGAGGTGAATTATGCAGCAAATGGTGCCTTTAGATCTACCTATTAATTGAAGTTCAAGGCAAATACATAATTCAGTTTTTCAATGAACACAGTGGTAATAACTTAAATATTGCTTCTAGTTAATTCAGGATAACTATGTTGATTCTATATTTGCAGCAGTGTAACTAACAAAAGATCTGCATTTAATGACAATGCAGATGTTGCCATATAAATATACATTTAACTGCATAAATGCATACTGCAGACACTGCAGTGAAACTATGCAAAATATCAAAAGTAGATTTATCATAAAATATAAAATGAGTAATTGTTATATTACAGAAAAAGAAAAGCTCTTCAGGTTTGTATGCCTTCGGTACAGTAAATCAGAGCTGCTTGGAAGTGGTCTTCTACATACAGCAGCATGCATCATGGGACTTCTAATATTAATTATTGTTCTTACTGATCAGATAAATTTAGAACTTTGTTTTAATGTCTTTAAAATATTTTTATTTCAGACTCTGTTAAGCTTTGTGTGCTGTTACCTCAGTTCTTCTGTGGGACAACTAATGTGCTGTTAAATTCCTGTCACTTGGAATCTGCCTTGTTTTATGAAGTCTGGATGGTGGCTTTGGAGAGACATTACTATTTACAAGCTAGAAATCCTATCTCCAGGAATGTGTGAAATGTGCTATATGTGGGGTAGATTAACCCAAGATATTGCTTCCCTCTGCTTTAGCAATGCATCTCTGGCTTTTCGTTAGTTTTATAGTCGATAGCAGCAGGCCCTTTAGGCAGATACAACCGTCCCTTTTGACTTGCGCTCATTTACTTACCTTCTGCAAGCTCCGGTTCTGATAATGACTGACGGAAATAATTCCCCTTTTCTACTCACATGCCCATATAGACTTGTGAGCTGCAGAAACTTTCTGGATACAGAGGAAAAGAAGTGACCTCTCATTCTGTTTTAGATCCCATTTGAAACAATACTCATGGGCACTTAATGAAGAAATGTCCTAAATTTTAAGTTTCTAGTTCATTGGAAACACAAAAATGAACTGTACCAATTTCTGAATGACGTGTTACACAACCCTGTACATATTAGATACTCCCTCGGCGCCTCAGCTGAGCCCCGTTGCGCTCAGCCCTGCTCCATGCTGAGGACAACACCCTGGGCTGTGCCCAGCCCCTGGCTACCAGCCGCGAGGAGCTCAGCGGGGCTTTTTGCTTTGGTTGTGCTTGGTGCAGCGCAGCAGTCTCCCACGTCAGGAGACGTGGAATTAGCAGGGTTCATAAGGCAAGCAGAAACGGAAGCAACCCACAGTTCTGCTCCTCCAAATTTCCAACTGCGTCTACAGGCTATTATATTAATAATTTCTATAGAGAATACAAGCAAACCCACATAGGACTATCTGTTTATAATGTAACACACAAAACAGGAAGCATGCATGAAAACAGCACTGATTATTTGCTTACATTTTTCTGTGTTTTTTATTATTTTTTTAATGAATATTGTGGGCAACTAAATGCTGCAGTTTTGTCTTTGTTCTCATGAAACCCCAAACCTGAAAACTGTTGTGTAGTGAACACACTTGTCTGAAATCTGAGCAGCTCAACAGAGGGGCTGTACTGAAAACCTACAGAGTATCACCTTAATCTCAAAATTTCAGATTCAAAGTCAATTCATAGACAGTATTTGCACCGCACAGAGTTCAGTCAATTAGATTACCTTTCTTAATCCGAGAGACACTTCAAAGGTTTTGTTTATTTTTTTTAAAGTAATTTGACATCATTTTAAAATTTTAGGGACTGCATATTACTACAGTATTACTTCTGCTTTGTGAGATGCCTCCAACTCAGTCTAGGAGCCTTACCTTTCTGACAATGTTTAGAGATAGCGTCCTATTGATAAAAGCATATAGACTCTGGAATAAAAAGATCTTTTGTAAAGTTTCACCATTTTGATCCTGAATGGAGTTTCTTCCTCCTTATTTTCCCTTAGGAGATTTACTTCTAAATGGACACAAAGTCACTGTAGTCTGAAATACAGCTTGTTATCTTGGGAATAAGAAAAACATATTTCTAAACTCAGAAACGAATCTCTAAATGCACAGTCGAATAGGCTAAATCCTACTGTTAGTTCTCAGAACAAAATATTTCTCTGTTTATGAGAAGAAAATAACTTCATATCTATCTGTGAAGGAATATTGGAATATTTCAGCATCAAAGGACAAGAAGTGTGGGGAGCTGATGAATTTTGCATGAGATCAAGTGTTGCTACCTGCATGCTTGAGAGGCCACTAGATGATTGAACTGGATATAGCTTTGCTGTGCAAAGAGGGACATAGATCCACATGCTCAATGGTTATAGAGCTATAGGGCAAGTGAAAAAACAGATGGTGACTATGAGAACTACTGTCTTCCCGCTTCCCCCTTCTCTGCAGTTGATGAGACAGGGCCAAAGGTGATTTGAGCAGGGTGTCCACTTTAGGACACAATGTGGGACTAGTCACAGGCTTTTTTAGGTGGGGAATAAAAGCTGATGTGCTGCAGAGTGAAATATGCCACAAAACAGGTTGCCCAGGAAGAACAGGAGTCAGAATTCAGCTGGGGCATTCTTGTTCCTCTACATTATATTTACATACTGGGGAAACACGAGAGAGATCCTTTCCTAGGTACTAGCCAGCCCCGAGAGGAGACAGGTGACAGACAGCAGCATATGTTTCTAAAATATATGGATGTATAGATGTGCCAGATGTTAAAGGCATAAGGAATATCCAGGGTCACTGTCTCACATACCCACATGCTGCTGAAGGAAGGTATAGAATATTGCAGCAGGACCTGAAGTCCCTGAAGAAAATCCTCAGATGGGTAATTGACTTTGGATTAGCCTACACTTTCACAAGCGAGGTATATCCTAATTCCAGCTGGTCGAAAAAGGCATCAAAGGAAGAGAACTGCACTCACTGACCAACCTGAAGCAGGAGAAGAGGTCATTCTTATTTAATCCAAGCACTAACACAAATCCATGATAAGTGGTTTCTGGAGCAGAGGACTGACAGGCTTGCAGAATGGCCTGGCCAACAGCCCAAAGGTCTGATAGCAAACTCAGCACGTGCATAGACTRTTTATTGGTTTACAGGATGTTTCTTTCTGCTAAGATTTTTGTTCTCAAGTAAGTTCTATTTAAGATTCTGAAGTCCAGGGCCAGTGGCAAATGCTGCCGTTGTCCCCAAGGGAATGAGAAGGCAGGTGCTGGTGCTTCCCCACAGTGATCACAGTGACACATGCTTGGAGGGAGACACCGTTCCCAGAGGGCAATGAGAGGGCAGACACCCACGTACGTGCCCCCAAGGAAAGGAGAGGGATGGCAAGAGGGCGGACCCCCATGGGGTACTGCTGAAACAGGCAGAGCTGTGGCTTCCCTCTGCTCCACTACTAGGGAAAAGCCCTCAAAGCTACCYGTGTGCTGCTAATGGGCTCAGCTGTCAGAGCCTCTAAGCTGAGCAGACTTTCCAGACTCCACATAAAGCACCAATCTGACTTTCTAAACTGCAAAACCCACTGGATTTGAAATATGCAAATCCAGAGTTATCTCTCCCCTTGATGGCATGCTATCTGCAAACACAGTTGGCTATAAAGAAGACAACTCACCACTCCCTTGAGTAAACCAGCTGGACAATCTTAAGCACTGCACATGCTTGTGAGTTTTTCTTTTTTTTAATCACCCTATGAGAAGATAAGAGGTAAGCAGAGGAGATGGAAGGAAAAGGCTAAAATCAGTAACTGTTCAGCTTTCAACTCAGGGTCCACCATTACAGACTTTCCCTGAAGGAACTGATGTTATTGCTCAAGTCTTGGATTAAAAAACACAATTCTCTGGAGGCTGTTGTCAGTAGATATTTTTATCATAAGAAGCACCAATTTGGGATGTGCTTGGTCAATTTTTTGTCAAGTGGAACAGTCCCACTGAAATCAATGGGACAATACTCAAGGAAAAGGGCTGCGTAGCCAGACTCCTCTCGTTAGAGTGCCCTTCAAGAAATGATTACTACTAGAATATTTCTCTCAGAAGACACATGCTTGGTTTGCTTTACTATCTAGCTTGTTTCATTTCATAAACAAAAAAGTCTGAATTCATTTTTGATACTGCAAATTCAAATAATTTTGCTCATGAGTAGCCCCAATGAAATTAGTGGAAATTGTCACATTATATCCATGCATCGAAGTATTTATGTACGAAAATGCCTACCAGATCTGGTTACAAAACAATGAATTGATAGTATTCAACTTAACTACTAAAGCTGATTGATACAGTCCTAAAATCCGAGTGCAAGGAAATTTAAAGCTCTTTTAGAAATATATGAGATAATTTAGGATAAGAATTATTGCACAATTTCAAGGAAATAAAGCTCAGAAGATCGACAATGTACATAACAGAAAAAGACTCATTTAACAGTACAGAGAGGGGCTATTTACAAACTGATGACTTAAGGAAGGCTCTAATTATGCAAAGGTGCCAGTAAACTACCTAAGTTTGAGGAAACTTGAAGACTCCAGTAACAAATYGTTAGTTACATGGATGCTAACCACATTGATAGACAGCTGAATCAAATATTTAATAAAATTATAATCTCACAAGGTTTGAACTGAGAATGGCTGCAGAAGAAGAGATTGTCAGTTTTTTGTTTTTTTTTTTTTTACTATACAGTTTGGGTAGTACATGGCTCTCATTTTAGTCACTAGAATGGTTCAAGTATTCTTTTCTCTCACTTGCACAATATGAGAGAGAGAGAGAATGAAAAGGAAATCAAATTAGAAAGCTCAAACAAAAGGCCCATTCCCAGCTGAGAGTGGGCCCAAAGCACACGTGTGTATGTTATGCACCCACCCAAGTTACAGCCTGGCTCATGAGAGGTCTCCTGCATCATTTTCATAGTATTCACCATATCGACTAAAAATTACAATGGAAAATGCTACGGTACGTATTAGCATTATCATCATACTCGGTGTCAGAGTTAAGGGCCAGTGCTTGCCTGTGCTACATACATTTAAACAAGCACCTCTTTCCTCYCTGCTGCTCTTGGTCACCAGGACCTAAGGGACCTGACTGGGACGCAGCGACTCAGTCCCCACAGACTGGCCCTCAGAGATACACCTTAAGGCTTGAGTGAAACTGAATATTCTCTGAATAAACTCTGTGAATACATCCTTTTCAGTTTCTAGTGTTTGTTTACGGCAGTGAGGTCAATTTGCTACCATCTGACAATACAACATTTCTAAAGGATATGCTCATGCTTCATGAAATTTAAATCACTTCTCATCTATTCCATAGTATAAAGCCACAGTTATATTTATGAAGTAGCAAAAATCAGAGTTTTTCAGTCTTAAATGAATTCCCACACACTTATGAATAAACAAGCTGTGTGGCTTTAGTTCCATACCAATATTGGCTTGGCTGSGAGCACAGGCAGCAGGGAGCTCCCTATCTGCTACTACATCCCTTCAAACACATTTCTGTTCAGGCTGCTACTCAGTGGGACACACAYGTGGCTCCACTGAGCCATGATTAGCTTTATGAAAGCTAGTCGGCCCATGGCTCCTACTATTGCCTGATCCTTGTATGCACAATAACCCAGTCTGACACCCTGGGTAGCACCTATGGTGGCCAGCGGTATGGTCCTTCTCCTAGAGCAAAGCACACACCAAGAAGGCTATGCAACAAAACAGTTACCTGTCTCTTGTTCTCCACAGTAAAGGTGTTCACACTCTATCACTCATTTAAGTCTGTCCACAGCACTAATGTACAAATGTATGTGCCCAAAAGTGCCAGCAAACATTTTGGATTACCAGCTGAATTTATCATTAACAATATTTCCATTTGGGTCAATTTTCTTTTAATATGATTCAATATTCCTTTGTTGACTTTTTATTTTTTGGTTCATGTTCCACACTAACAAACTGCAGTCCCTACAGTCAAACAACAAAGTTCAATGCCTTGAAATCCCTGCAAGTAGCCCTGATGCCATAACATTGTTCTGTCAGCTCAGGTTTTAAGATCTTAACCTGCTTAAAAATAATTCTTCGTTAATATTTGGAACAAAAATATTGCAGATCTATTCCCTGGTAGGTTACATGTAAGAACTGCCACCAGCTATGAGCATCATTCAGGAATGTTAATTTTACTAGGTAACCGGCCAGTTGTTGGGCTCATATTTTAATTACTTTCCAGAAATGGACAGTTCCAAAAATGTTAATGAAGTCTGTTACGGAGAGGTCACAACTCCTGAAAATTAAAAAACATACCTGTTCCAAAATGGTGTTTATTCTTTCCACTTCACAGTCAATTAAATATCTTTTTTCTTGTCGCCTGTCCATCTCCTCTATGATTCTTCTGAACTCTTGAACATCCTTTATGCTTCCTACAGATCTGGCTGTCACTTGCCAGTTGTTCTGCACAGCTGCTTCCATAATCGCTTGTAGAATGGAAAATCCTATAGGGGGAAGAGACAATGTAACCATTTAAAAACAAAATAAAAAATTAAAACTCTTGAGTGTTTGACAAGGACTTCATGAAAAATTACATCATCTAAAGGGACACAGATTAGCTAATAACCTGCAATTGCTTCATTACTTGAGAAAGCAATAGTGTAGGGACCAGTTTCTTATTTCTGCTATGTTGCTGCCAAATTCACTGACTTCAGCACAATTATTCAGCAGTATATTACTGTGAGGCGGATCAGAATCTGTCCAATATATCATATTATGACCCTCTCAGGGATGTTTATGTTTCTGCTGGGGTCCATGCCAGCTGAGAATAGGAGCTTGCAGCCATTACGTGGGCAAAAGTCTGTAAGTTTGAAGAGCTGGACAGAAGGGGTAATTTGCCAGTGCAGACTGCAGCAATAGGTCATTAACTGGCAAAGATCCAAGCAGCGCACACAAGAATGCCAATTAAGCCACTGTACTGGCTATTGAAGCCATGAACCACAGGAGAATATTTTACTGATACTCACTTTGATTTCAAGAAATGTTTTCAAATCTGGAGGGTAGCAGCATTAACTACACTTTCAATGCTTACATTACGGTAATACCTACTCATTTAGCAGYAGAGCAGAGAAGTAGCATGGACTGAACAGAGGTGCTCAGTGGGACATTTATCCTAGCAAACAGCATTGCACTCCTGGTGAACAACTGTGCTGGGGCTGCAGACCAAACTCAAGCAAAGTGCCTAAGTTAAGGYTGGTAGAACTGGGAACGGTAATCTTAAAGGCAAGCTATATAGGAGTCAGACACTGATTTGCATCCATTTCTTACAGTATTTAGCTGGAAATCCAGTGAACTACCTGTCTTGATTCAGAAAATTCACATTTTTGCATAGCTTTAATTGTTTCCAATCTGGAAGGATGCCATTCAAACACAGAGTTCATCTCCCTGAGGCACACAGAGCAGTCTCCACACTGGAAAGTGGAGTTTATTTATACAGAAACTTCCACATGAGCTGGAAGCTACGTTTCGGTCCAGATAATTTATTTGCCAAATTTTCGGTCCAATCATTTAGTCACACTGTGGTCTTTCTCATCCACAGCCAAACTTGAGAAGCTTATATGTTTTTTAATACACACAGTCAATAGACCAAATATATAATTTGTGTTCTTTGATGCTTCTGAAACTGAAAAGACTTTGAGCTACGTGAGAACAAAATATTCACAGTTTTGAACTACACCATGAGCTATTCTCAACTTGGACGTCATTCTAAGAGTACCCTGATAACAAAGACCTTGGGCTGCAGTCTGACCTCCCTTATCCTGCTGTAATTCTGCAGCGACTCCGTAAAGCCAGYGGAGTTACTGTCCGTCATTACGGATACAAATAAGGAAGGAATGAGATTTCCCCATTGCTAGACTGCAGTTAGACTATTACAGTTTACCATGTGGCTTCCTTAACTTCCACTGAAATGCTCTCACTTTCTCCACACAGCCTCCTTGATTCTTAATGCTTTTCCTCGTATGACTGCACTTCACTATCCTATTAAAGGTGGTAACAATTAATATGTACCATGCTTGGGAATTCTTTCTGCCATCTTCTTTCCCCCGAGRCTACTGAAAGGGAGGCATTTACATATGTATAGTACAATGAACTCAGTCTTTCTTAACATCATATTTTACAAAAATGGCTGTGATGCTGGTGACAGTATCATGATTCCATTACATGCAGGAGGAAGATCTAAGCCTAAGATAYTTGGTCAGCTACAAATGAAGAATTCTGATGTGGGAACATAAACCATTAATGGAGATGTACAAATGTTTTGCATATTATATAAAACACATGCTTTTTAAAAAACGTGATTTCACTGAGCAAAGATTTACGACTGTTTCATCATCCTTACAATGTGTAAGTATGAATCTTGAGTTTGCTCTAAACAACAGATAACAGTCCACAGGTATATTTTTTCATTCAAAATTGAATAAAATGGTTCCACAGATTAGAAAAAATAAGGTAACTTTAAAAATCTATAGGTCTATTATCTGCTAGTAACACAAAACTTACAAATTGTCTCAAGGAAATACGTGAACATGAATATGTTGGACTGTCATGCATCCTAGTTTCCGTTAAAGTTCTTTGAGTCAGAGCTTGTTTTGTCAAACTTTAAATATCTTACAAAAAAGCTAGGCAATCTTCCCAATTCTCTGCAATTGCATGTTTGTGTATGTGGGAGTGTTTTTGCATGCATGTGTATTAGTCAGTAGTTATCATTTCAAGAAAGGGAAGAGCACGGTTACTGAACAGCCTTTCTTCTATCCACAAAAATATGACCACATCAGTCTTAGCATGAGAAATTTCTAGAGCTTCCTTATCATTTCTGTCTTCTCTACCTCCAGTTTCTCCTTGTCRCACTGAATCTTTATAGTGACCGTTCCTTTTATCCTTGTCATTTCTATAAATCTGCCCTAGGTTATTGTCTGTGTTATGCCAACTGTCCTCTCTGGGGCCTTCCTTCTCTCTCTTCCACACTGGGGAAAGCATCATTTGCCCTTCCCGCAGTGACCTGCCAGCTAGTCCATTAATGACCTTTACAAACCCCATTCCCCTTGCTTTACAAAAGCACCGTTCAATGCTCTCAGGGAGGCAGCGCAGTCGTGTCTTTGCAAATACATGTTCACTGTTCCTAACCTATGATATCTCTCCATGGCTATTATCACCTTCGGCACCACTTACTACATTGTTACCTATTATGGAATATTTATATAAACAACATGTTCCAGGCTTCAGCTGTACTTCACTATTAAGAGTGCTGTTACATAAGCAGTCTGATTTTTTAAATAAAAGGATCATTTTATCTTTCAGCGTGAACTTCTCTTCTCCTCAGCATAACAATGCAAATTGTGACAATTCTGCAGTTCTGTTAGGGTAGCGTATGGGAAATTGTATTCCCTAGTTTGTGCATGTCAGTGACCAGACCTGTGCAATGAGCTTTTCCATTTTGCACCCTCCACTGAATACACTGCGTGAATGCGTCACAAGAGCTGCTGGCCCCTGAGAGCTTTGGAGATGCTGAGCTCTTAGGGGTGCCTCTAGTTTCATTCACCCAAAAGGAAACTAGCCAGCCACTGCAATTATCTCCACTTTTAGTTCTTCCGCGGTCTGCACCGATCTATTCAAAAAGGTTAAAGGACTGATAATTCACCACAGGTCTGTGAACAAGTCGTTCAGGAAAGGCTTTCATTGGTATTGTTACTAGTTTATACTACTTCAAATGTTTCTATTAAGAGCGAAGCAAAGTCAGAAAATATCAGATGAGGTAAGAAAACCTTTTTCCTTCTAGCTGATGATAGTAAGTAGATAATCTCAACACAGGTTTGTAATATCACTGCTAAAATTCAGAGGCTGTTTGTTCTACAGTTAGTATATATATATAGACAACTGAAAAAATTCATTCAGAATCCACGCTGATCTTTTGAACCCTCTCTTCTCATATGCACCTGGGACGCGAGAAAGAAGCAGGATAGAAGCCATACCTGCTTTTCTGTTTTGAATGCCAGCTTTTCTGAGGGTACCACATCCCTTCACTGCACTACATTATTAACACGTTGGCATTGCTGATTCACAAATACGTCTGGTCGCGTGATGATGGTCAGGTCCTGTAACAGACCCAGATTACATTTTGGTCCCGTCTAGTCAGACAAGAGGCAATGGGCAGAAATTGAAGCATAGGAAGTTCTGCCTGACCGTGAGGGGGAATTTCTTCCCTGYGAGAGTGATGGAGMGCTGGAACAGGTTGCCCAGAGAGGTGGTGGAGTCTCCTTCTCTGGAGATATTCAGAACCCGCCTGGATGCAACTCTGTCTATGCTCTAGGTGAGCAGGGAGGTTGGACTAGATGATCTCCAGAGGTCCCTTCCAACYTTACTGATTCTGTGATTCTATAATCTACTGGGGAGGTCATGCACCTCTGGTCTTTTAATGCAATCACACAAGTCAATCTGACTTGCTCCTACTAAGAGCTTGGACAATGCTAGGCCAGATACATCAATGTCTGGCTCATACTTAAAATACTGATGACTAAAAAAACCTAACCCTCCTCTAAACAGCCTATAATATGAYTGAGCTGCACACAACTATTTAATCAAAGTAGACCAGAACAAACGCCTAGTTTACTATCCAGTAAACAAAAGCAGGCATTTTGAGTTTTGTTGACTGAAGCTTGCAAAGAGGAGAAATACTTACCCTAAGTTTCCCTCAAAGCAGGGAAAATACTATTTGTTACTACAGYTATCTCTGTATTTTAAACAATCCAGACAGAACTACATTTCATGTAGCCCTCACTGCAGCCAGACTCAGCCACAAATACACCCAGTATCTTCACATTTCTGACAGGGAAACAAARCCTACATCTTAATCTTTCAGATCACTCCTTTGATACGGGCAGGTCTCAATTGACACTACTAACACAGGCAAAGAGGACATTTCACTCATTTTCATCTGTCTATGAAAACTCACAATACTTTTCCCACATCCATGTAAGCCAAAATTGTTCATCAGAGCAGCTTGCTCAGCCAGACAAAATTCTACTTACTACCTCATTGAACTTATTCTTGTTCAAATAGCAGCAATCATTAATCTGTCACAAGTAGTGACTACATGGGAACATCTGTAGCGTCACATGAGAGCCCTCGGAACCGACACTGAAGAACTTACTGAGAAGAAGTTACCGCTGATGTAAATCTGTCCTTTTTGAATGTTCCACATAAGGGTTTTGATCCTACCCTTGAATTAGAAAGAGTATTTGCTTGCAGTCCCTCTTTCTTTTGACTTGCCAAGTACCAGMGATCTTTAAGGGGTATATTCTCCTGGAATGCACCATGTTTGTGCCAGCTGAATAGACATCAGTGCTGATCTGAATACTTGTGTTTTGAACTATGGCACCTGTGGCACAATCCAAATAACTAAGGTGTGAGATTATGAGTGAACTTCAGGCATTTAAGAGTGAAGTCATGACTGACAATGACACAACGAACCCACCAGACAGGCCATCAAGGCAAATGCTTCCCCATGMTAAACACAAATTCTATGATGCCAGCTTAACTTTGAGCCTACCAGGGGTCCATAAGTTGAGATACAGTTGGATATTCTGTGTGCTTGGGACTGAACGCAGTGCTAATATAAAGAGCAGATAAAAGGATTCATCTAAATATGTTAGGTGTGAGTAAGAAAAAGAAAACAATCAACCAATCCGAAACGCTACCTATCATTCAAAATGCAAACACGTCAGGCGAGTATGCTTTGCATAACAACTTGTCTCTGCTTAGCAATTTTATAGTYGGGGAGCAAGCAAGGAACGAGCTGCTAAATTAGTCACCCATATGAGATGCAGCAAATGACTAGTACCCTGGAGTGCTCTTTTAGTCTAACACAATTAAGTTCAAATTATTAAATAAAAAGCAGAATATTTGCATTCCATCAGCTTTTGACTTGATTACTTCTACCTGGTAACTTGCATGTCAAATGTTACTCTCTGCTATTCTGGTAGCAGACAACCTTCTAGACCAAGGAGCAAACACATTCTTAAGATTTTTTTTTCTTCTGCTTTCTCTATTCAGTAAACCTCTGGTCTCCCCTGTACATATATTACTGCAACCTGTCTACACAAACAGATATGCCAGCTTGGTTGTGTGAATGTGAACTTGCCTAGCTCTAAAGGAGAATTTATAGGATCCATCTGGTCTGCATTTGTTCAGCATGGTATGTAGCTAAATATGCAGGAATTCTGATCTCCTGAAAGTGAGTAGAAGATTTTTAAGTGACTGTTTCTGAATGCAGTTCACCTTGATCTGTTCTTTCACAACAACCTTGCATCTAATTTACCCCTCATTTTACTGAAGTTTTATTTCAGCRCAACTTCAGCGCTTCTGAATGAAGCTGTGCCAGTGTAATATGAGAGTAAYATAGTAAGGGACCAAGGAGTACAATGATCAAGCGAAGACATAAAGATGCCAACAGTAAYGCTGTCACTTCTGTAAGGGGACTTTTACATATGACTTTCACAATAATCTGGAAAGGCCTCCTGAAAAATGACAGATAGGTATACCTCAAAACAATAATATAATCCAAAGCTTATGGAAA
Organism: Rhea americana; assembly: GCF_003343005.1. Lineage (NCBI taxonomy): Eukaryota > Metazoa > Chordata > Aves > Rheiformes > Rheidae > Rhea > Rhea americana. The sequence continues at coordinate 3,216,836 of NW_028186756.1, forward strand.
GGGCTGAACTCTAGTTCTAGCTTTACTGTGCAGATCTTTATTTAAATGTTTCCAAAGGAATATTAATATTGGCATGATTATAGACTTCCAGATGTAGAAGGGGAACAGAACAGATGAGATGGGAACTCTCTGAAACTATAGTAAGTTCTACTTGAAGAAAACAGGTAAACATTGCAGCAGAGAAGACAGAAGAACTAGCTCAGGAAAACAGAGGAAGGAATAGTATTTTGAAAAGTGGTAGAAGGTGAAAAGCATTGTGTGGCCCAGTGGGCCCGGGCTGCAGGGTTCAGTAAGCTCACAGARGCAGCAGGGAGAGGTCCTGAGATCTGGAAGACATGGGCCTAGGGGTAATAGAAGAGAGCCTTCCTAAAAGGAAAACAGTTTTACATGAAAATTGCAAAATGGTAAAGCTACTTTAGCATTAAAAAAAACCCTTGAGCTAAATAAGAATAATTAATCTGTTTAAATACAGAGAGACTTCATCCATCAAGCTCTACAATGAGTCCAGGGCTTCGTCCCTCCCCAGCATAAGCAGAAGGCCTGAAAGTCTAATGCTATGCAGTAAGCACAGTGCTACCACTGTCACACAGTAGGATGAAGACCTTGGAGATCAAGTCTAATGAGATGCCTTCCTGACACCAATTTCACTGAGTGCCCTGAATTACCCAGCAAGGCTACACTCATAATATCACCAGCAAATTTAGAATAACCCATTTGCTAAGTACAGTTCCACAGTCTTGCTGGTCTCAGGAAACAAATACCATAGCCTTAGTACAGTATCTTAGCCCTGTATAGAGGCAGCCTTCTGTAGTGGCTTCATTCACTTCTGTTCACCTTCATGCACTTCTACTGGTTGATCACACTGTTTTGGAGCCTGAATTACTGCCTCTGGTAGGGAGCAAGCTAGACTGTATCCACATCCTGCTCTGCTGCCTGTAATAGACCAGCCTTCAGCTGAAAAGCCTTCAAATGATATAAGCAGAGAGAAGATTCTTTGAGTAGGAAAGAAGAAATCAAGATAGATAGATAGACAAATGTATTACTAAAGACTCTCTTCAGACCACCAGAGCTGCATTCTTTCAACAGTCCTGTCCTTTGGCTATTGAAGAAACCAAGGCTGCCCACTTTGTATTGAAAACATTTCAGTCAGTCATAAACCATCATCTCAGGTGCTACCAAGGTCAGCCTACGTGAGATGCTTTAGCCTTAATCTATCATTAATTTCAGGCACTGCTGGAGGAAATTCACAACGGTTCTTTTTCTTGTTGAGGGGGAGAGACACTGTGAGACTTACGTCATTTTTCTGTGCTTGTAACATGCAATCAACAGAAGAAAATACAGGCATGAAATTGTGTAAGGCAGCATCTTGTGGGTATCATTCACAACCTTTACCTGCAATGGAGAAACTGAAAGAGAACAAAATCCCAGTGTGTTGACTAGCACTCAACTGATGAGGCTAATTACTAGGTGTTAAAAATACATATCTAATTGTGTTTACATATTTATCTCAGCAAAAAGATTCTAATTAGGAATCACAGAGCTAGTAATTATCAGACTGGATAAGAAAACTGCAAGACAACTGAAGTACATTTGAGGAGAAGCCAGTCTCAAAGGCAAAGCTTACAAAAACCACAGTCAGATCACGTGAGGATGTGGTAGATACATGGTGAATCCAACTCCTCTTTTGGTGACAACTGTGGCTACCAAAGGGATATGTTTGGCTTATTGTATCCCTTGAAGAAAAATGGAGAATGAAGAGCCATGCCGCACAGAACGCAAGCAGCGTGTGACTTGCGGGGTGCAGTTTGGTAATGGAGCTAAGCTGTTTAACTGCCTTTACAAAGCTTGGCTGTGCCTGGTCCTTGTCTGAGCGAGGTGCTGCAATGAATGCTGTCTTTATTCAGGAAGCAAAAGGGTTGCTTTACATATATGTGTGTGTGTGTGTGTATTATATATATATTTATATATACATACTCTCTCTCACACACACACACACTCACACAATGCTAAACCTGGCCTTCCTATTGGCATGAATATGGCCATACGGATTTCCTTCCTCTCTTCAATTAGTTTGCAGAACTCCTGACGTATCAGTGCCTTAATAACATATTTTAGCCAAGCCTCATTATTTCAGGAGTACATCATATGTGGACCTGGATCTCACAACTGAACAGAATGATCTACACTTAACACAAAGCAGTGTACTTCATACAAGACTTTTGCATTATTCAGTTTTCAGAAATTTCTTTTTAAAAACAATTCTCTTAACACTTAGTACTTATAATACACTTATATAATAACATAAAACACAGTAATACTCAAGGCACTACAAGTTAATAGAAGTACTGTCATCATTCCCATGTGAGGTAAGTAAAAAAATAAAACAGTACAGAATCAAGAAATGAGTTGTCCTATCCCATAATTAGCAACAGGGCCAATATTTGAATTCAGAATCTCCTGATTCATATATCTAGGTTCATTTTTTTTATTTCAAGGTGTATTATAGTTGAACATATACTTCTTAAGATTCTWATACTGCCTGTAACACATTAGCCATTGAAATTATACAGTAAAAACATCAGTATATTATCTCAGAAAACATTTTGCTGCTAATCTTATTTGCTAGAATAAATTCAATAGCTACCTAGCACCCAATCAACTGAGACATGGCTGGAAAGTGTTTTGTATTAGTCTAGGTGAAATTGCACAATTGTGGTAAAACTACAAACAGAGTTAAAAAGGAAATTATTRTGTGTAATTATCTTCTGAAAATGGAAATAAAAATGAATACTTTTCTAAGCTTATTTAACTTCTCTTTAGCCAAAGCAGCATGCTAGTATATTTATTCTGATACAACGGATGTCTCTGGAACAGGGAAACTTACCCCCTTACCAACTGCAGAGGATATCTGCAACAGCTAAAACTTGGCCTCACATACCATTGCTTTCATCTGCGAAGCTAAAAATATAATTTTAAAGTATGCTGTAARCTTAAAATTATTGATAACACAAGTTAATTCTTTGTGGTAATATGCACTGGATATTTAGCATGAGCACGCAAGACTACTGCTGACTGCTTTCTCCTATAAACATGTCTAGAAACTGCTGAGTCTAAAAAATGATAAATATTATTCCTTTGAAGAAACAATCAGGAGATTATGGTAATCAGGCTATGAACTGAAATACATATTCATCACAAATAAAACCTAGGTTCACCTTAGATAAATGTCTTGAAAAAAGATTATGCAGTTGGATTGCCCTCAAACACATAAAATTATTCTTTCTATCTGACCTTCAGTCAATCATATTAGAAAAATATTTATTCCGCTCCCTAACCTTTATCTAAACTTTCTGTTTCTCAAACTACCTGAGCAAACAAATCTTCTGCCTCTGAGAATTTTCATTAACAGATGTTATCAGCCTTTCAAAGTCTCTCTTCATCAACATCTCACCCTTTGGTATCTGCATTTTAATTGCCCTTGCAGCTGGAATATGTCTCATGTCTCAACCTGTAAGTTAATTTCCTTTTATTTATTCTGAATACTAAAAAAATGTGGCAATCAAAGGGCGAGTGCTGATTTTAAAAATATTTTGAAATTTAAATGAGTTTTTATGATAATATAGATGATAATTTATGGATTTATACTCACAGCCTGTATGTGTGCTTCTTTTCAATCACTCACTTTGTAATTTTTGCCTTTTTGCCAATGGGTAGCAATGAGGAACTTGTATATAGCACAATTACCTATTTTTTTTTTCCTTACTAGCATTTCTCTCCATACCAATAACATATCCATTAGTGACAGGGTCTCATATTAATTTGAAATAGGTCCGTACACCTTCTAGACTATCTGGCAATACAGATTCGATCTGAATTGGTCTTGAGAATACCTGTATACTTTCTCTGCAGTGACCAGTGCACAGGATACACCATTTCAATTTGCTGTATACTGATGCTCGCTTTAGCCACAGGATGACAGCCTACCAAGTTAGCAGAGAATTAGCACGACATTGATAGACAACTCTCCACCTGGCATAAAGCTAGGGGGGAACAACTTACCCTTTCAAAACACTTAACGCATATGAGGTGGCAGAATGAGCACGTACTGGCTCAGTGCTCTGTATCAGCGGCCTAACGCTATTACTTCTTGTACTGCTGTGTTATGCAAGTCAGGAAAAGATTAGGTTTACTCTGCAGCATGCTGACATACTACGGGCTCACATAACCTATAGAGTAGAAACTACCACATGCCAATAAGGAAATTCCTCGGTCTTCACCTRCTTTTGAAGGATGACAGTAGAAGGGCAATCTTGTTTTTAAATATTAAATTTTACAGGGAAAGGAAGGGAAGGAGAGGGATAACATTACTGGAGCTGCTGCCACACATTAGCAAGGGTCTGGCTTCAGCTCCAGACCTCTCCACAGCATTTGAGACCGTCCGTGACTTCAGCACTCTTCCTTCTGCTAAAGACTGTTCTTTTCTTCCCTGTAGTTCCATCTCATTCATTTTTATGCTCCACAAACAGAATTTGCACAAGAAGGCATAATGCAATTCTAATCTATCAAAAAAATAACGGCAACATTATCTAGGCATGGGTAGAGTTTGCCTAATTTCCTATTAATCATAACTGATAGCTTAGAAATACCRGTATGATGGGCTTCATAGAGAAGCAGAACTCAGGGGATAACTAGTAAAATTTCCAAGGTAATTTCATTAAATGTTCAACCTCATCCTACCTGACCATCTTGGACAAAAACTGGTCCTGCATATAAAYTGACCATTGATAAAGAGGCAAATACCTCCAAATTCTTCTCCAAGTGAGTATACAGAAAATGTACACTGCTGCATCACCATGAATATGGAACCAGTAAAATTTTAGGATTTTTTTCAAGAACTAATGGTTACTAGATCTTAGTTAATTGCTATTGAACATCTAAAAATATATTTCTTTAACTACATATTATCAGTAAAATTTCAAAGAGAAAAACTTGTTCTTGAACATGCACACAGTAAGAGTATATGATCTAAAAATGGTAATAACTAGAATACTTGCAACAACTAACACTTTTGCCTATGATCTTCTCAGAAATGGGCTCACACCACACAGTGCAGTGTAGGTAAARTTTTCACAGGTATCTTGCTTTCATTTTCAAAAGTGACTTGGGTAGCATGCTAGGGTTACATTTTCAGAGGTAATTAAGATGCAGATGATGAAATATTTCAGCAGGTGAGTACCTGCACTACCTTGATTTAAAAAGCCAGACAGGCGTGTATCTCACTGAGGTGCTTTCGACAATGCCACTTTGTGTATGTTGAAACCATAAATACCTCTGAAACACCTGTCCTTTGGAAATCACTTATGAAAATAGGATTCGTGCTTTTGAGAATATGTACTCTGTGGCCTGCTTGGAAAGTGGCACAGAACTCTCTGCAGAATACATTACTAATTAGTTACTATATTGCAACACATTCAACAAGTGTACACAGCAGGATGGCCTGACTCAATGGGATGTATACATACCTGAGAAGAATTATAAATTATTACTTTGGCGAAGCACGAGGACTTAGAAATTTCCCCTCCAAGGTTGCAGAGTGGGAAAATACAAAACAAAGGTGCTRCATCTAAGCTACAAGCTCCTTATTTTCAGAGTTTAAAACTAAATTGTTCTTAATTGGTTTGTAAAATTAGAAAGCTGTAARAAATGTATCCTCGGGACCAGTCAATCTCAATACTCCCATTACTTTAGCCTTTGCACCCAATTACTCTGCCAAGTGTTTACTGTTACTCAAAATGTTTATATGCTATTTGAATATTCAATTCAATATTCAGTGAAACAAAAGAACTCTTTTGTTCCACTTGTTCTGATATTATATTGATGCATAACTACCCTTTCATGACTSTAAAGCACCACGGATCTAACTGCATAGTTAGCAAACCAAGATGATAAAATATGCAAAACATTCGGTATGATCTAATCTGAAGGAGAAACTATAAAGTGGACTGTGCACAGAGCTAGAAGCACAAGCACTGATAGTTCTCATCGTCCAGTTTAGTGTTACTGTAGTCTTTCAGGAAGAGGAAGATTTTTGCATTGAACAAGTGAGATCCCTGGTATATAGAAAGGGAAAGTTTTAAGTGTCCTGCTCAAACGAACACTTTAAAACAGAAGGTAAACGGTCCAGTACTACCCTCCTTCGGTAGGGTTGCACTTRCTTGAAGTTTAGACTTTTTTCTCAGGTAAACCATGTAAGTCTTCTCTATTTTAACACATTTTGTCTCTATAGTAATTATTTCTGTACAGGTACGAAAGGCACGGGAAAACCAGGTCAGTCGTGCCTGTGAGCAACTGTAGGTGCCTTCAGTAAAAAAATTCCATCTAACCTGACTAATTATTAATGTACAGATGTTCTAGGCCCAAAATATAATGCCAGTGCATACTCCAGGGAGATGGTCCCCTCTGATTATATCCAATAGTAACTAACCCTCCCCTCRCAGTGAAATACCAAACTAACATCTTCGTTTTTACAGGAAAAAGATCTACTATTGCTTTTGCTGGGAAGAAAAAAAAAAGTTTTAAAAGCATATTCTCTAATCACGTGATTATTATGACTGTGCTATACCACAGCATATGAAGACATAATGAATCACATTTTAACCGCACTGCTACACTCACTAGCTCTCAGGACTTAGCTCTTAATATCAGATTTTTCTTGCTCACTATTTAGAGCATGACCCATCACTTCACCTTGTCCTTTTATTTTTCTTTTTCTTTTTTTTTTTATTCAGCAATTTTTTTTCCCTGTCTTGAAAAGCCTACATGTGCATTTCATGCCTATACCTTCATCCTCATTCTTCAGATAGCCCTTTTTGCTCTGCCAGTAATGAAGTCTTGGCATCTTCATTCTTGTCTTTCAGGAATAGCAATGTTGTCCCCTTTGCTACATCTGATGTCTTCTGGTCATTTACTTGCCCCATAAAGATTCCCTTTTGCCAACACCTTGGAAGATGTGGAACTTGAGAACTAAAAATAGAGGCATGCTTAAAGACATACAAGCTGAGACCATGTCCTACCATGCAGTTAACAGATGTCCAGTCTACAACTCCATTGATGATATGCTGCACTAGGGGTTCAGGATCAGAGGCACAGTATACTCTTGGCATGCTGTGTCACACCTTCAGCTTAACTTCAGCACACTTCCAGATGTCCTCTATACTCAGAACTCTAGAATATATTGGATTTATGCTATTATCTGTCCTGGTTAGCAAAACAGGAACAACCCAACTTTCCAATTCCTCAGCCTTTCACATAACAAAACCACCTCATTTTCTGTGTACAGTAATTCTCCTCTCTCTCACATCCTGTAACTACAACACATTGGGAGCGAAGCAGGAAGGGAGCCAAATTAACCATGTATATTCTAGAGCAGCTCTTTCCCATTTGTTTGCTAGGAAAGATTTGGCAACAAACRTTAGCCTAAAGCTGCTTCAGCAAAGCCATCTGAAATTATTGGGGGCATTCACAGATCATTTCTGAATATTCCAGCCACTTTCCTGAAGAGATTGATACGTGTTATTCCTAAAAGAGTTCACAGAAAAGACCCCATCTAACTCAGAAATAAAAAATAGTAATAATAAAAAAAAGGAGTTTGCAATATTCTTCATATAAATCTTTAGCGCTGAGATCAGGCCATAGCCACAGAGTAGTTTGTAAGAATTCCTGTCAATACCTACACAGAAGTCTTATGTACAACCTAGACCTGCAAATATTTATTTCCAAGCAAAGTAATCACTACCTTGTATTCACTTAGCCCCAATCACTGAGCACTTGTCTAACACCACTGAGTTGCAGGGAGCTTTGCCATTCATTGGAGAGTGAACAGCATCAAATGCTGTATTGAACTACTTCCACCATTAAACACACATTACCAAGATGAAGCTGTTATTTTGTAACCAACRTGCAATAGGTTTTCGCTGTGCTCGTGGCTTCTTGTTTCCTGTCAAATACAGTAACATGGCTCTTTTGAGGTTAAAAACTGAWTTGTATTGGCCAATCACTATTATTATAATTATATATTATTAAAGATGAAGCAGAATGCTACATTTTACAAAGTAAAAACTGGAAATCAAGTCTTTTTGCCTCCTGTCAGCTTTACAAGCTTCAGATGATCCTTCTTAGCTCCATTTTGATGAGTGTCTACACACCTGGACTATAGTTCTTAGTAGCAACATTTACCAAAGTGGAAACTCATGCCTGTTGACAAGAAATTAGTATGTAGTTGTCACAGTAAGTCAGAARTAAGTTACATCTTTTAAACAGTTGGTTTTATAATGGTCAAAGAAGAGAGAACTGGTAAATCTGAATCCAAATGATGATCTTTTACAAATTCACAAACAAAGAACATTTCTGCTCAAATATATTTGACCAACAGACAGGAGATTTGAGCAGTGTGGAGAAGTCTAGTACACTAGACACCTTCCACCGACGTTTCTAGGAATTTGCATGCAGCTGAACACCGTGCATGACACAGCACTACTCCTTCTTCCTATCAGACATTTGTTTTTAATCAAACATTTGATTTCTCTCTTAAATAAACATTTGTTATTGACAAACATGAGAAAGGTTTTACTCCCTGATTGAGCTTCATTTCCCATGTCCTTCATACAGTTCCTTATGGCAACAATGTTGAGCAGGATCTTCAAATACATATTACATTGGCTCAACCTACAACACTCCTGTGCCCTAGAGGGCCCTGCAATCCTCAGTGAGCTGCTGACCTGGAGACCCACATGGTGGTTTCTCTCCCAAGAGTCAGAACACCAGTGCCAGTGCCAAGGCAGGAGATCGCAAAGCCTTGGATGTGGCAGCACTTGCACTGGGTTACAGCAGTTGTTCCACGTTCAGGTGTGGAGGAAGCACGTTTTTCCTTACTTTGCTGAATGTAAATACTGCATCCTTCTACACTGTGTAGTAAATAAAACTGCCTCACTTATTTCTGAAATGCATATATTGACCCCAGTGACATATCGACGAAATTTCAAATGCTCTTTCTCCCAGAAGTTACATGGATAATATACTTCATTTCTTTGAAAAGAATCCCAAGAAAAAAAGGGAGCGATCATAAAAGACAAAAAATTATTATGAAGCCCTTACTCTCTTCTCTTGGCCAGAAGCTGCTCAGTACTGTTTTGTCTGGCTTGTTCTGTCACAAACAGAATGACCTTTATTGGCTGTTCCGCAAATTTGATGGGGTTTAACAGAGTTCCTGGCACAGGGAAGCTGAAGCACAGTGACTGCACCCCTCCACACAGCAAGCAGGGGCTCCACTGGGTATTTTCAGAGCAACTCGTAATAGCTGAATGCATCAAACCAATTAGTGAAACAAGCAGAGTTCAGGCATAAAGTAACTCCCATGCACCATTAGAAAACAAGATCCCAAAGCATAAATGCTGATCTTTTAAATTACATATTTCTACTAGCTGCAGAGAAAAAAGCTATAGCAATACGACTTTTTAAAAGACCAGCAATTTGGAACAGGAATCTCTTCTCCTTCTAATACTTGGAGGTAGCTCCTTTCTTGAGCCAGTCACTAGAATACAGCGGTATACGGCAGTCCTTTGCAATCTGAACCACAGCTTGTGCAAGAAGCACTGGTCTTTTACATGGAGTACAAAAATGCTTGCTTTCCTGATTTTTTTTTTTTTTCTTACTTAGCTTAATGGATTTTGGAGGTTTTTTTCTGTTGCTTAGGGTTTTTGCTTTTGAAAACTGCAGTCTGACTAATACAGAAGAAAAGCTCTCATCAGCTTTAGGTGATTTTTATCATGATATTTATGAAGACTTCAGCAGTCCTAGTATAAGAATGATGCGTGTCATTTGGGCTCTGGGATGAGACAATCTCAACATTAGATTCTGTCTAGGTCCATCTATACCATCTTCAAAAATACTCTCATTAGTTAAAGGAAAAACTATGTACTATGGCTTCATTTGAGTCCTGTGGTGCCATGGGACTATTCATCTTCTCTATGAGACAAGACAAAAATAGCAGAGATCAGGTTGACTGTCTAGAAAGCATCACACAAGAAATATGACAGCAAGCAAACCTGACTGCTTCTGGACTGATGGTTCTTGTATCTGCATGGGATCTGCTATCAATAGCCTGAGCTCTTGAACAGCTGCTTAAGAGATAAGCATGTTTTAGGCATCAGTGTCTGCTTAATCATTTCTACTGTAAATGCAAACTGATATCTGGAGCAAAGGAAAAAATATCATTTACATTAAAATAATATATTATTACTGAATTTGTCTAAGAAGCCTACAAAGGTAATGCTTGATCAACATATACAACAGTACTCTAAGGCCATGGGGCCGAGGCTGCACTGAACAGAAAACAAACACACACAAAAAGCAGTATGCTCTGTACCTGAAAAGCTTCAATAAAAACTATTGTTATATTTGTCTTAGCAAGAAGTGCTAAGATAGTGTGGTAATGGCAGTTTCATACTTTTTATTAAGGATGTATTTATAAATGTTTATAAATAATTAATGAATCCCAGTAATCTGTCTTATATATAGTAGAATAATTCTGTATTTAATATAATTCTGTATTTAATGATTTAAAAAATATTGCTAAAGACCAGATTTGCTTTTGACCACTTTTAATGTGAACACACATTTATAATGATTACAGGACCTTCCCCACTTTTTTTTTTTTTTTTTTTTAAGTTACTAATAAAGTAAAATGAAGTGTGGATGATATAATGAGGGCAGACAAATAAACAATTCTAATTTCAGAAAAATTATACCCTTGTACACCATATTATAATGTTTAACTAAAGTGCACAGATTACTAAAATAAGGTCCTAATATATATATATTTGGTTTTTTTGGTAAATGCAGCATGCTTATTTGATGGCTGTCCCTCTTCTGGAAAATGTGGCCATTCACCCTTTTCAAATGAATTAAAAACATTTTTTGATGTACTGCGTGAGTCATACATAGGCATATAACTTCACTTACTATCTATGGAAGTGTCCTGTTAACAACTCCTGCTCCATTAATTCCGTAATAGAGTTGGTTGGTTGGTTGGTTTGTTTTTCCCCTCTCAACAGTACATTTACTGAAAAAAATTAGTTTTAGGAGAGGACAAGACGACGACCATAAAGGAATTCAGGCTAAGTTAAATTTCTATCTCTGGCTAAAAAAATGAAGCAAGATAGTTTCAAAATGAAAGTTCCTGATTTTTTACTTCAAAATACAAACAAAGTTTAAAAAAAGTTAATCTCAAAATAACATGAATCAGATTTGTTGCAGATAAACTAACAGTGTTTCAGGTGGTCCAAAATGAATGCTGTAATTTGTTCCACTGAACATTCCTCCCTCCTTCCCAGGTTCTGCTTGCCTTTAACACGAACAAAATTTTCTTTCTAGGCCGTAATTCAAAAGACAGGAGTAAAAAAAAATATACATTTGATATTTATGCTAAAGCATCTATTACTATATTATCACAGAATGACATAGAAACTCCTGCGAAGGAAATGAGACATRATGTGAATGGTAAAGTTGAGAAGAATGCACTACACCAAGTAACATTCTGTAAAGGACAATTAAAAAAGATTAAAGCTAGGAAAAAACAACATCATCCAGCTTTTCTTGAACAAGTATATCCCTAAAAAACGCTTGAAGTATCACACTGAAAACATCAGAACCTCATTTTTATTCATTTAACACATGGAAAACGAGTTTTTCCTGCAACATAGCAATTTCTGCTTTTATTGCTTCTAGACCCTCCTATCTGTAGATGACAATTAAGGTTGCTATTCTCCATGCAGTAACTCATGTGAATACTCTTTAAATAACAAAACTGAAATTAATTTTCAATTTTCTGGCAAAATGTCCACCAAATCCTGTCCTTTTGCCTTCATTCAGATGTAATGATCAATAAATATTTTACAGTTGTTCCCAAGACCCCTTATTGTGGTAGATGCTGTAGAAACAGCAGACAAAATGGTGTGCCCTCCCCATCTTCAGAAATGACTGCAGGTTTAAATACAACAATTAAGTGAATTTCTAAGATCTGACTTCAAGAWTGGTATACAAAAAAGGACAGAAAAACCCAATTACACATTACCCATTACAAAAAGGCCCACAATAACACCTCGTATCACACAATAACAATGATCACATTGCTTGTAAGGAAACATTTTAAAAGCATCCATTATTCATGTCAAGTCCTTAAAATTACACATCTGGCATTAAGGAAAGAAAATATTTGAGAATCAAAATATGGGGGAATTTTTCATCTTTTTTATAATCATAATTTCACACAAGTCTTTACTCATGTATGACATTTTGATGCTGTTTGAAATGGACCTGTCAAGAAGCTATTTTTAAACACTGAAGGTAGATCTTCACCTGTTGCAAATCTGCATAGCTTCACTTCAAAGAAATGTATCGAGTGGCTTTAGCTATGCTCTAAGGCATATTCTGATTTTTACACAGCTGAACTGACTTGGTTACATTCAGCAGCAGTTTGAACACCCTGCAGTAAAAGTTTTAATGTTAAAAACACTCTGACAAAATCCAGCTTTACAGTCAGAGGGAGGTCACTGAAGCCACAAAAGTATTACCTGCAGAAAAACACAAATGAATATTCCCTAAAACAAGATCATATCTATGCAAGATGAAGAGCACTTAAAACTTAAGAACAAATATCATTAATGCCCCCACTATCTTTCCACCCATAATTTTCATACGAGACTCAAAGTATTATGAGGATGCAGTTGGCATCTAAAATTCACTATAAATCTGACAACAATGATGTGTTTACATTGCCTGCTACGGCCAGTATTTGAAGGTCAGTTCAGAGATTACTTAAATTAAATCTAAATGGTAACAGCCTACAGCTGCTCACATTTAATATGCCTGGTTTCATACATATTTTTAATGAAAACTCAGGTAATTCTATTCACTTCAAACTTTCAAAGCCATTATTCTTATTTACGCTTCCAGATAGACTAATCATGAAACTAACTAAAATTATTGCTATCTAAATGGGAATTCAAAATTAAACAGCCAAGCTAATTTTTTCCTTTGAAGGAAATYGTGCACTAATCCATAAACACTATTATATAGTTCAGGTTAAAAGCAAAGCACTGTTTGGTTTTGTTATTGATGCTGTGTGCCACTAGAGTTTTCTTTGACTTGTAGCATAAGGAACACACGCAAACCAAAATGGTCTTTATCCAAATGTATGTCACTCACATCCATTTTGTTGCTTTCTCTGAGAAGTGCTGCAAAATGGTGCCAGAGAGGACAACTACAAYAACAACTATAGTAATACAAGATATGTGCATCATCCTAAGCCACAATTTTCACTTTCATCAACATACCTAAAAACATAAAAAGGAGTAGTGAAAAAACCCTGCAAAGGCCCCTTTCAACTAAATTCATGTAAAAATGTGGGAAATAACTACCTTTATTCTACYAGCTTTCTTCTCACTTTAATGGGACAACTGTGTTCAAAGTTCAAACTGTCTCCATGATGTGGAATATCTCTAAAACCAACACACACTAATGTATCAGAGACAGTTTCTTTATAAGGTCCTTACAAAAAAAAAAAAAAAAGGCATAGCATAGCATGAAACTCAAACTGTCAGTGCACAAATTACTGCTGCCTCAAGGCTGCAATAACGTATGCATCCTTGTGTTCACCTCCAACACACCTCCCCTGAAATTTCTCCTTTCACACAAGCTCAGATTTCTCCCTGCTCACTCCCAATCTCTCCCTTTTTATAGCGATGATTACAATGTCATTAAAAATACGTAGGCTTGCCCATTATGTGTGCGGGTGAGGGAGGCAGAGAACAGTGTAACAAATGACAGAAAAACAAAGAGGACAGACAGAGTTTGGGGTTTATTTTCAAGGAACCTCTGCAGAAATGTTATTGCAAAAATTATGTGTTCATATAAGTCATTACTATTTGTCTACAGCCAGGTATAATTAGATTTTATTTCTTTAATAAAAACTAGATCTAATTTGAGTTTATTATTGCCAGTTCATGGACAAAAATGCCTGATCGATAAAGCTACTACTACTGAGCAACAGGCAATTCTATCTACAGAGCAATTACTGTCACCAGGGCAGTGAGCTCAAAGGTTTCATCTTGCTGAGCCAAACAGTGTCAGAAGATCGGCTTTTCTGTTTTTCATCTATTGTCCTCCCCCTTCCCTCTGACTTTTTTTTCCCTCCGGAATAAAGCCTTATCTTGCTAATAAAGGATGTTCTAAACCTCAAATTGAAGACAAGTATTTTCTCATAAAATCATAACTTTCTCTTTTTTTAAGCAGTAAAAAACAGCCGGTAAGAAATAAGACTGCAGCAAACATCATTCTTTGATCTAGAAACACATTTACAATAACTGTAGTCTCAGGAGCAGAGCATGACACAATCTAGTTTAGGCTATGATGGTGTTATGTACACATAGGGTTGGTAAAATAATTAAACTGCAATGAAAGGATTTTATACCACAGTTCTGACTTAAACTCATCAAATTATACTCTTTATGAATTAATGCACATAGACTGAGGTCAATACAGTATACGACTGACATTTCGTAAAGATGAGTGACAATTATGGATTCTTCCATATATTTTAGATAGCTTAGTAGAATGTAGTAGCAACTAAAAATCACATTTAATGGAGAAAATATATTGTTTATATCATAACTTTATCCAACATTTTAGTTTCTTTGCCCATTAGAACCACCCAGAGCTGGTATTAATACTCACTCATACTGCAGGATCAGGCCAAGTGTTTTAATAAACACTTTCCCGTGTCAACTCTGAGACTACACCTTTACATTACCAAGGGAATTACAATATAAATTTACAAGGCCATATATACCTTTGCTAAAAAAAAAAAAAAAAAAAAATCAAAATAATGAGTTTAGAGTCACCAGCATGAAACACCTCGCTGAAAAAGACATTAGAAAAGTATCTGCATTATTTGCCATATTTATCTGACGGCTCTGAGAAAATTTTCAGTGGTAATTGTCATGCATTTTCTTTTCTATAAAGTCTTAACTATGGCTCTGAGATCTAGGCAGCTTCAGAACAGATCAGAGCCACTGTCTTTGGCTCTGCTTTATGTACCATGCCGTAAACAGAGTATGAAAGGAAAGAAAAGGCTTTTCAGTCATCACTGGCCATTTCAYTAGACTAAACAAGAATAGCCAGGAGTGGCTTTAACTTGTCAAAGGGGAAAAGAGCCTTAGTGAAATACTCCAGGGACTTAAATACTGATTTAAAAAACAAAAAACAAGAAAAATACACCCAAGCCCCAACCAAACAAATGTAATTTGGATTTGTCTTTGGCTTAGGGTAGTCTGGTTCAATGCAGTGTTTCAAGTGGCTGTGCTCTTATATAAGACTATTCGCAAGTACAGTTGGCCAGATAAAAAAGCATTGTATCATTAAACATAAATCATTGCTTCCCTGAACATTAATAGAGAGTGGAGAAATAACTTGTAAGTTCACACGCAGCAGAATTCATGCTATAAAGGTGTCAGTACTTTATGCGAATAACAGTAGTCCTCTTGTATCTGGTATGTGTACAGCCCCAGCAATTCACGGCACATCATTATTACTGCACTGACAAAAGTATATCCAAAGCACATGACACTTTAGGAGAGCTCCTAAGAAACCCTAGCAACCCCGCTTCATGCACGTTAACCTTTCTGAACTGATGTTGTTTTATCCTAACAGCATGGAGCTGCAATGCTTATAGCTACACAAACATTCACAAGTCTAACACAGATCACCACGATGGAGCAAAGAACAGAACTGGAGCTGTGCTTTCAGTAGTTACAGTTCTGGCTTATGAAATTCTCGAGTCTCAGACATGATGCACTAGCACATGAGATGCTACTTGCTGAACTACAACTGTCCGGTCAAAACCAGCTCACCTTCATTTAGCTCAGTGCCATTCACTTGGTGGGAGCACAGATGCAGCTCGTGCTTAGTCAGACTCCACAGCAAACCCACTTTGCAGAGCAGTGATTGATGAATCTGGCCTTACAAACCCAAGGAGGACTACTCCACCAACAAGGGGATACTTCGCTGTAGTAAGAAATGACAAATCTGTGCTTAATTACTTTAACAGACTGAAGAGGGTCCCTGACTGAATGCTGCTATGCTGTACAAGCCACAGGAAAAAGATGTTTTTCTTTCTGCTAAATGCAACCAAGGTAAGCCAGAAATATTTTAAATAAAAAGCAATAGGCTATGATCACGATGAGCTCAGGATCAGGAGGAATAAAACTTTAGGTCACCTTTCTCTCCCAATGATTCTTCTTTGCACCATGAATCAAAGCAAAAGAGCTGGCCAGCAACAGCTATGCATCTAGAGCTGAAGAAATGAATAATCACTTGTTATGGATTATAAAATTCATGTCAAGAACTTTTCACTTTTTTTCTTTGGAGATTAATATTTAATCACTTTATGGAGGCATTTTTCATTCTACTGTACTACAGTGCTACACTGTGTTATATAGCTTCTGAAATGCAGGCTCACAGTGCTGTCAAGCTGTGAATTGCATGGAGAGCTTAAAAAAAAGTGTGATTTTAAATGTCTCATGAGAAACCAGAGAAAAATCTATTTCAATAGAAATCCTTTAAAAACTACCTTAACGTGAATACAGTACGAGGTCATTTTACCTGCCAGATGAGCAAATGAGTGAGTTTGTCATAAATGTCTTCACATTTATTTTCCTTCTATAAAGAATTTGGGTCATCTTTATGCTTACTCAGACAGTTGATACTTTCTGGGAAGCAGAAGGCATATGGTCAGACCAGCTTGGTCAATTCCCTGAAGTCTGAAAGACTAAACTACATCTAAAAGGGCCAAGTGTCATAGATGAAGGAAGGTACTGAAGTTATAACCATGGGAGTCTTTTGTATAAACTCCACGGCAAACACCAATTAATTAACTACCTTAAATGCACAGCTTCTTTCGTAGTCCATTGAAAGTTTCTTCAAAGGCTCAAGCTTTTTTCCCTAGCTGAGAAGGGAAATTCACAAAACCTTAAGAAAAGATACATTGTGTAGAAACATGAAAAACGTTTTTCACCAATGCCCTGGACACAGACTTCCAATCTGACATTCTGCATACCTCTTAAGTCATAGCTCACTCTGAACTCAGATTAAACGTGAACTATTTCTATGTGAAGACAGACACATAGGAAGAGTAAACACAGAATCAAGATCCAACAGAGGGTGATACAATCCACAAATGTGTAAAAATTCTAAATGCTAAATACTGCCATCATAATTGCATTAAGGTATAGGAAATCAAAATCATCTTCCCTGGGAAAAACCTCTGACAATGAGAACATGCTGCTGT
The DNA here is from genome assembly GCF_003343005.1 of Rhea americana. Lineage (NCBI taxonomy): Eukaryota > Metazoa > Chordata > Aves > Rheiformes > Rheidae > Rhea > Rhea americana. The sequence continues at coordinate 3,234,237 of NW_028186756.1, forward strand.
GCTGAAATATGTATTAAATTTTACATACTAATGCAATGTCACAGGTGTATCTTTTTGATACATATTTGAGAATTGCTTCATCTTGAGCTCATTACTAAAAAGCATTGCTTGCTTGAGACCTGGCCAAAGTRCCAACCCCCTTACACAGACTTAAGGTAAGCCAACAAGACCATTCACTCTCACCAGCAGGATCAGCAGGAGTCCCAAGCTAATGCTTGCCTACCCTCGTCAGAGCACCTGTAAGCCAAGGACACCAAAGGCTCCCAGCCTTAAACACTACTCTGTATATATGGATACAAAGTATGGACTCAAACAAAGTAACTCTTAAAGGAGAAAAGCTAGATCTAGTGGGTGAATAGGTTAAATTAAATAGGTTTGATATAAATTCATCCACAGTACTTTGCATACAGACACTCTTTTCTCCAGTCTTGCTCTCTAGTCCAGAAGGTCCCATCACCTCCCTGAGACTCTCTGGTTCCAAGGAAAGCCTTCATCTCTGAGGCTTGGCTTTGTGTGGCTCCATAGCAAAAGGGTTACAAACCCTTCTAAGCTGTCCTCCCGGACCCCATTTGGAAACCTAGAATCTCACTTTAGTTTCAAGAATCCTCGAAATGTGAGATTCTGACCATTTAAGCCTTGGCGATACATACAGCAAATCAACTGAGAACAGAAGATTCTGTTATTTAAAGTACTTATACAAACAATATAAAAATTAAAGGCATCATGGCTGTACCAAAGGTTGATAAAACATGCATATTCATGAAAAGATAAATATTTAAATGCATGTATTTACACAAGTCAGATTATAAATGCAATAACTTTTGCATTTCATCTTTACAGTGTGAGCAGCAATGCCATTAGTTTTTCTACGCAATACATTCCAGTCGCTTTCTTTAGGACTACTAGGATAATACATATTTTGCTTTAGTCTTCTACAAGTTATTTATCCAGAATTTTTCACATTTCCTAATCTGTATCCCTAAATATTCTGACTCATTTTTACAGATTTCTGATTAATGAGGTCAGATTGTGATGCTCTGTCTCTCAAATGCAACAGAACTCTCATGCAGTGTGACCAAGGTTATCACAATATCCTACCGCAACACCATTACACACGGGTAGAAGAAAAGCGTTATCATGTCATCACACCACACAAGCAATATTGGGGCTCTGCCATATCTTACTCCGGTGTCTCTACTTTTCTTCACGAACAGGCTGACACACTTCCTTATTTTCAGGGTTTCCATGAGAAGGCACAGATTTGTTGCACATGTGCAGTTACTACATTTGTTGTTGGAAAATGTTGCTGACAGTAATGCATCTTCTGCTTTAAAGGATGCTCCAGCATTTTGCCTGAGCATCTCAACACCAAATCGAACCCCTTGTGTAAATATAAAATGTGCAAAGAGGCACAAAGCTGTTCTACAGAATACAGAAATGAACTCTGGATGCTCTTGGTCTTTAGCCACATCTTAGCCATGCCAATACGACACATCCCATGCTGGATGACTTTCGAAGTTGACTCACTCTTGTTCATAGGCTAGAAAAAACGTTTAAGTGATTATCAGGGGTTAGCTAAAYAAATAGCAGCTAATGGGAAAGATCAAGAGAAAATTGCTTAGGGCTCTCAGTCCATCCAAAACCAGCCAGCATCCATTCTCCTCAAAAGGGTCTCACATTTGTTTGGGGAAGGATCAGTGACAGCTTTCTTATATATCTGTGTACCAAGAGACCAAGATAAAGGAGTCTGTATGAGACTTTACAGATTTCRGAGGAAATAAATGAAGGGTGATTATCAAAAGCAAGATTTAACTGTTCATGCTCAGATCATTCCCTAACACATTTAGACAGCACAGTCAAAGAGTAAAGAAATCCTGGAATATTTCAGTTAAGATTCTGGCATGTTTCCTGAACAGTGCCTTAGTTCATACATTATACTGCTGAAAGCAGTGAAGCAATGTGCCCTAAATAAGAACATCAAAATCTGCCTCTTTGTCAGAGTAAATTACTTATATTTCATACAAACATAGCTAAGCAGTATCTATGACTTTCTATTCAATATAAATACAAATTCTAGGCATTATAAGATGGTAAAATCGCTCACTCCTAAAAGGCTGATACTGAAAGAAACAGACCAATTTGTTACTGCATGTAACTGTGGAATGTGATCGTTCTTTAAATCCAAATGAAGGATTTTCTATCATGAGGATATTAACACCATATGTGTTTTTTACTGTTAGAAAGCTTGAAAACTTCACCATGTCCCGTCAAGGTAAACCACACAAAAAACGGAAAGCTTTGTGGCCATCCTGCAAGTTGCCTTTTGTTGGGATATGACTTATAAGAAAATTCCTGGACAGCAGTTATCCRGGCACACGATTCGCCAAACACACAGACATTGTGACATCTGTTTCTGTGGTATGGAGGTCCAGCCTCAGCTCTGGAGCTCCTGGCAGCATTCTGCTTCCTACTGTGCATTTCCCAGTGCAAAAAGTGGTGGCAAAGGAAAACAGGACAGCTCAGCTACATACCTACCTAGGTGTTAGCAACTGATACCATCTGCATGTTGTACATGTGATCCTGGGCTGCTGTCAAAAATATTCAAGCCAAAGAGCCAAAATCCTCAAAGGAATCAGACAAAAGTTAGCAGTAACTCTTCCTTGTTTTGCACCTTCAGTGTTTTATAGGTTTGCAAACATCCTTTATATGTTCCATTATTCTTCTCTACAGACTAATATTCAAAGAAGATAATGTCAAGATTTTAATTCTTCCTTAATTTTGAAAGTGGAAGTAAAATACATTGCACAAACCATACAGATGTAGGAAAACTGATAAGAATGAAAGGGGCATAAACATATTTCCAAATAAGAAGCATCATTTTAAAATAGAAAGCTCTCATGTATAATTCTGAGAAGATTATGTTAGAGCCATGCCAGTGCTTTAAATTCTCTTCTCCCCATGTAATGTGTTCAGACTAGTTCTTCAGCTGGAAGAATCAGCTCCTAAGCTCTGAAGAATAAACATGTTAATGGTCAGCTCTGCTACCGATTCCTTTGATACTTGACTGTCCAGCAGGTACTGAATCTGAGGTTTCCTGAAGCTGCTGTAGGTGYGACCAGCGTTTTCATTTTTCTCCATTATTGGAGAATGATTATCACATAAGAAAATATAAATAGTTGACATGCAGAAAGACAATACAGGGTTTAACAAATTAGCTGTGTGGTAAGAGGACCTTTGCACCTGTCTGCTGATGGAAGATGCTTGTAAACAGTAGTTCATCATTCTGTGTTGGATTACATTTTTCATTGCTATTTTAAGCAGAGACTCAGTCCACATAGCAAATTTGCAACACAACCTGACAACTCAAAATCCCTGGCAACCATATTCCAGAGAAATTAATATTACCCTAAATGTTTTGCAAGAAATGTTATGCTCTACATTTCAGTATTTTTCAACGCAATTACGTTTCATCAAAAAAAAAAAAAAATCCATCACTAATTATGTGTAAGATTTAATGAGCCTGGTTCTACAGGCCTCTTCTTTTATCAGCTCAGATCTCCTTCTCTAGGGAAAGCTGTACAGACAGAAGTGACTTGTCCTTTGATAGCAACAAATAACTAACCTTATTCTGTAAATGCAGTACTAAACAAAAGAGTTATTCAACAGAAGTAGTGAATAAGACCTAACTGTCAGGTCCAGAAGCCCATTTAAGACAATTCAAAGCCCTAGGCATAATCTTTGAGGAGTATGCAGTTGCATCTCTTTCTTTTATTATTATTATTTTTTATTTTGATGCTTTATCTTGCAATAGGGTATCAGAAGGTTTCACAGTTAAGAGGAATGGGACAGATCATATTTCCTGGAGCTATATTTTCAGGCCTTCCGCATACCCATCCATCAGTTATGTTCAGGTCATGTTTTTTTTTTTTTTTTTTTTTTGTCTCAGTGGCCGCAAGAGTTAGAGATGTAATTGCTTTCTAAAATGGAAGCAAATAATTTGAACCTTTCTTAGCCATGGAACCTGGAGCTTCAGGTAAACACTATTGTGCCTCAGCTTTCACCTAGTCCAATGTTAAGAAAAAAAAATCCCTATGTACCAGAGTGCTTNTTTTTTTTTTTTTTTTTTCTTTCTTTCTTAAGATTTTAGGTATCCTTAGATATCTGCTGAAATAAATAACTTAAACTGAATCTAAACCAGGGGACACAAGAAATTCAGATCTAGAGTATCTGAGTGCAATGCCATAAAGGCTGGGATGTGATAGACTCCACGTCTCTATCAGGACTGTACTGTGGTTCCATCATTTAAGTAGGCTTATGCAACCACAAAAAAAGTCCATCTCATGCCCTATAAGGCTCATATTCTAAGATGGCTAGTATCATCTAAATGAAGAAAGCCTTGATGCACAAAATTTAGTACGTTTTTAAATGATCCACACAATAGAAACCAATGTCTTTGTGCACAGCAGGCACAAATTGTCAAAATAACTTAGGTCAAAATGCCTGTGTTGTAGTAACAGATGGAAAGAAAACAAACTGTACAAAATGATGGTTCTCAGGCAAAAATAAACTAAAATGTTAGTTTAGAAACATTCTGGAAATTTAAATTAAACAAAAGCTCCAGTATTGTGATCCACCATACCATTCTCATAATTAAATGATGTCTTATAATTAAATGAAGCTTTCACATGATAGCAAAAAGACTATGAAAAAATGACAAGTCTATTTCGCTGTACATTTGTACGAGTGTTACTCTGGCCCACTGACTTCAGTGGAATAACTTCTGATTTACAATAGTGTACAGCAAGAGGAGAAACAAACCTGAAGACTGGAAATAAACTTGAGGGTWTTGATGAAACATAATCCTTAGCATGAGATGCAAAAGGTGACTTTCCTGACAAGTGCTACCCAAATGCTTAATGGCTTTCTGTATGAAACCCTATCATCATTTCATCCTGACATAATSTTAATTAGTCTTAGTTCTACCACAGAGAAGCCTACTGAGGCAGTTAGCACCATATAATTAATCAGATATTTTGCATGCATCACAGCAACCAGCAGTGTCAATTTACTGATCTGTGTTAATACAAACAGAAATCAACCCTGACTTTCCCTTTCTCATGAATGAAAGCATGCGGCATGGAATGAACATATGTGACTTTCTTCTCTGCATTGCTTACTGTTCTTTCTCCTTTTAACAGTTGTTTCCTAAGGCATCATTATTCTCTGCAAAGTATATATATTTTTTTCCTCTTCTGTTACTGTGAGAAGAACATGCAAGTTGATATTTTTTTAAAATTCAGTTTCTTCACAGAAGAGTAAGTCCAGCCACTGAAACAAGCTATGATGAGATGTCATTCTTGCTGCTGGAATTCAGAAACCTCACATCCCTCCCTCCTCCCCGTATCTTTTTTGTGCTGTAGAAGCAAAGGTCCTGTTTCTAAGACACCGAATTTTGCACCTGCACATAAATGTACATTTGAGAGTGCAATCTATAACAATCAGTCATCTCGTAGCAACAGAAAATAACATACTTACAATCATAAACATATACAACATGTACACACTAACTCAATGGATTAAAAGCTTCACCATCTATCTGTGTAATTGTAGATCTTAACTTTATTCTATTGTTTGAGATTTATCTTTTTTGTCTTTATTGCAGGAGCCAAACATCACAGTATTGTGTCTATTGTCACCGAGGGGAAAAACCATATGATCATATGATTACACAGCTTGATGGGGAAGGAGAAAAAAAAAATCACTGCTTAAGGAAAGCAATGTTACAAAGCAGCTGATTCTCCTAAGCTTAACTTGAAATAGTTCAGTAAACAGTATAAAATCACAAGAAGGTTTATCAGTTTTGTGTGGCATCTGTAATATGCTGTTGTGTTTATTAACAACAAACGTAATGTTTAAAATACGGCAGCGTCTTCTTTGAGCAGAACGTTGTAAAACTACTTGCAAGAATGCTTTACTCTGTAACTAATATTCAACATAAGGAAGAATAGCCTAATGTTCTGCAATTTCTCACAAATAGTCCTATTCTGGGAACAAGCTAGTGAGACAATAATTTTCATTGAAAGGCAGTATTTAAATGATAGTTTATTTCAGAAACTGACAGCAAACTGCTTAACACGTTTTCTCTATAATGCTTATGTCCCAAAGCAGTTAAGTATCTAAGATAGGAATTATYAAAAATTATGAACGAGCTGGTGTTTTCATTTCCAATGGTGCCTCAGCATAGAAGCATGTGGAGCCTTATTCACCATCTGACACAAGAAGTCATTTCACCATTATTAGTGTTCAAGCTCTAGAGATGTTTTTGTATTTGAAGGCCTATCACAACAGATTAGGCAGGCTACTGGAACTGCCAAATATTTCAGGTGCTGTCAACCATGATTACCGCTCGTGAAACAAAGAAATACAATGTCTATTTCTCRGTACCTAATGCCCTACCTCTCTCTCATGTATGCATCATCTTAATTTGCTTAATGCTGGGAAAAATACAGCAATTATTTCAGAAAAGACTGCTACTACCTTTGTTGTAGCCAGACTAAACCAAAGGAAACAGAACATAATTGCTCATTTTTGTTCTTGTTTTAGCAGATGGCAAATATGTTATCAAATAGCAGTAGTGAAGATACACATAAAGGAAGGCAAGAGAGGATGTGGATAACTGCATCAACACATACACTTCTGACAGAAACAACTCAAGCATACTATTAAGCTAACTATGCACACTGATGCCTTTTCCATCCCATAGATGCAACCATCTCATCATATAACACTAAACTACATTTTATAATCCTCCAACTGACCTATGCTGTTATCTAATTCACATTCACTCTTTAAAACACCTACTCTGAATGTCTGACATAACACATGGCTAGCATAATATCCATGTTAAGCACAGCATGGTTCATAACGGGATTTTGATTAAGTGATTGTAAGATTGTGAGTAGGATGTGAATGGGAAGCAAGGGCTACAGGAAAGATGCAGGGCAGAGTGCAACAAAGGTACCGTCAGATTCCTGAGGCTCATTTCACTAGGAAAATCTGTGTTTTAACCTATGATTAAAAGCCTAGCATAAATAAGGCAAAATGAAGCCTACGCAACCTAAACTCTCCCAAAGGGCTTAGTCACCCTAATCAGCTCATGATTAGGCTCTTTTCTGCTTAAAGATTATACATATTGAGAATCACAGAATAATTCAGGTTTGAGGGGACTTTAGGACTTCTGTTAATATCTCTGTTAATCTGCTAGTCACAGTATGCAGACCAGTTCTAGAGAAACTCCCACTCTTTCGGATGATTTTTCCAAACAAAAGTGTCCTACTAGACACACATTCACATGACTGATGTATCTCTTTCCAAAGCAAACTTCATTAGCCTTAYTAACACTAAGTTTCATCAGTCCTGGAAAACATGACATTTTCTTTTATCATATGCTCTAAGTTTATCACATTTGGTCACATCAAACTTTCCTTACTTAGACAAATAGCATATTCACAGGAGCTTTCATTTAAAAATGGACTAAACTAGAAACAAATGTTTGGACAGTAGTTTTAAGAGACTGAAAAAACTAATGGCATTCTTAATTTCTCCAGACTTTTCTATTTGATTTCATAGCTAGTCTTTTTCAACTCTAGCAATATTCAGCATTTCCAGATCATTAAAAAAAAATGCTGAATTCTTAGCATTCACCTAGTACCAGTCTAAAATTACTTTTAACATACTGTATGTCCCTATATGGATGATATCAATAATCTTCAGTGGCAAAAGCACAGATACTGTGATCATGACTRAAGACTTGATCTTTATCAGTATGTAGCAGCCTAAGGCATCAGAACTTTGTCATGGGAGCAGGAATGGAATCAGAGCTTCTTTGGCTCTATTCAGATTCATTTGATCTGAAGAAGGCCTAGGAATCCCAGGACTCATAAAGCTGGCTGAATATATGGTAAGGAGGGCAGTGGCACATCTACCTGATGCATTAAAATGTTACTCACATAAAATCTCTAAGAAAATTCAGTATGCTCAGAGCAGCTGGCAATAGCTGCTCCACAGAAATAGGCAAGATTCTTCACAGAAAATAGCTATTGCTGCTTAGATCTCTCTTTGACAGGATTTGCTACTTCTGCTGATCCTTCATAGTTAACAACTGGCTTAAGCGTGGAAACACTGTTTTTAACATATTTTCATTTTACAGAAGGCATCTTCCTCATTCTTGTCATGTATCTAGATGTCCAGTTCATCTCTGGATATTCACGTGACAAATCTGGAGCATCCTTTCTCCAGGATGGCACTAAAGCTTTTTATGCATTGTATTCTTACACTATTATTGATGCTTAGCCATTTCCAGAGTGTACCTTAACCTGGACTTTGTCCAATCACAGGAGGAAAACATTTATGTAAAGTGGTATGGAATTTGCAGTGTCATGCACAGCGGAGGGTCTTGGTTAACAGTCTACTTCATAGTGCTGACTTTTTTATTTTAGGACTCACAAGCCCTGTCAGGTGTTGAGTTTGTGATTCCATGGAAACCAGGTATTCAAAATTGAAAGCTCACGCTGCTAACACTATCCTTCCCAAAAAGTCTCTTTACAGACGACCACTAATATGAAGATGTTCTGTTTTCATTTCTATTCCTTCAGAACAAACTTGTTTTCTAGGACAATCAGAATGTGCAACCTGCATCCAGAAACAACTTAGGATGTGCTGCACATACTGATTCTGGTAATGCTTGTAACAAGTTATGAAACAAAAAAATAACTTTAAAAAATGGTGCTTACCCCGTTCTGTGTCATAGAGGTACACAAACTTTTCCCATTTATAGTGAGTCAAGAGACTCAAGATGGCTCCTTTTAATGCTGGCCGCATCTGGATGACAAACTGCACATCTGCATCTGTTGGGAAGCTSGGTGTGACAAAGGATGTGTGAAGGGCCCCACAAAATGACGTCAGTGTGTTCATTGACATCTGGTCATAGAATCCAAAGATGGCATAAACTCCTCTGGAAAACTGTGAACAAACTAACAAAGAAAGACAGAGGTGTTATAACTTGGAGTATACTGAACGCAAATAAATTATCAAAGCATATTTGAAGTAAGCCTTTTAAGCAATCATGAAATTATTTTCTTACAATATTGTAAACAGAATGAAATTGTGAGACATTATACATTGCCTTCTGTTAGCTGTGAATCGTACCAAATTTTRGTCATGCTTAAACTCAGTTGAGTGCACTTTGAATTGCAATTTGTCCTGCTGTGTTGTTATAATCCACTAACCTCTTCATATTCATAAGTCAAAATGTTAAAAAGTAGYTTTCCCTGTTATTCCATCTTGATTCAGTTTTGATTCAAAGTAACCTGCATATTTTACTCCTTTAGAGTCCACAACTCCAAAATCTGTGTGTGAAACCTGAGAATAGTCTTTTTCAAGGAAAAATTATCATGGCTTCTTACCAGAGTGTTAAAATCTTCAGAACCAATTTGAAAGCATATGACTCATTAATGACAACACAAATAAGGAACAAGCATTGCTTTGTGGTACAGAAGTTTGTATCTTTTAACCTGGAGATTTTCAGTCATCATTAACCACTCTGGTGTCCCAAGGAATTCAGCTAGTACTAGAAAACAATCAAAATGGACTCAAAAGCGATTTGTTTTACAATTTAATGTGACCACTGCAGGTGAAAGCAGTGACCATTTTTGAAAAAATGAAAATATTTCAGCTCAGAAATGCTGTCAACTTCACAGCAGCTTAAGGGAAAATGTGCTTTGCTCTTCAACTCTCCAGGAGTAGAGGATACCTCCTGTGAGCCTGTGTTCTTCTCATGGAGAGAGATGCCACTGCAGGTGGCAAAGGAGCCTCCTGAGAGAGGYTGGGCCTCTGCTCCATAATAAAGATGATGTGATCGTGACACAACCGAAGTACTGTATAGCACAGCAGCACTTCTAAATCAAAACATTTCTGAATGGAGATGAGCAAGTCCCATTTGTAACAAAAAAAAATAACAAATTTCCAATGAAAATGATCACTCAGTCTAAAAAGTTCATTTGTCAAGAATGGAAATCAGCAAAAGAAATTTTCAATGAGCCCCATTAACCACCTTTGCCAAAAAACTGCCTATTTAACTTTGCAAAAAGCAAGGGGAAGCAATTACCTATAAAGATGACATGACTTCTACACAGAAAGAGACAGCATCATCTTCAAAAGTACCATCATGGTACTTAGCATAAATGCTACCATTCAGAATCACTAAAGCCTGTTAAAGTAATTTTAAAAAGAATTCTCCACAATACCGGCTCATTGACACAGCATCATGGATAACACCTCAAATAGCTACTCATGGCTGAAAATTCGTTTTTCTTCCTGGACATTCTGATGCAAAAACAGAAATGCTATTTTTTTATTATTATTATTTTTAAAAAAGCCACTGTAACAGGACATGAGCAGAGGTGGATACCAGCTTCAAAGTACAGCTGCTGTAGATAGAGAGATACATGTGAGGCACAAATAGGGAATAAGAAGTATCAGATTCTGAAAGAAAAGTTTGCTAAACTTCTCAACAATAGTAAAGAAAAGATATAAAATAAGTCATAATATAGCAAGGATTGATTCCCAGAGGCACGACTGAGGAATTAAATACAGTGTTTCAAAAGGCATTTGGTTAAGCTATGTACCAAGGTATAAAGTAGAAAAGCTACCATAAAAATTACCAGCTGAAGTAACAAATAAAAGGCACTAAAGTACAGTTGAAAAGAAGGGAAAAAATAAAGACTACATTAGAAAGCCTGGCAGTATTCAAACCATTTCAGTGGCATAAACCCCTCTACTTCTGAGGAATATGGGAACATCCTCTGAAGTGGGACTAGCTCCCTGCAGAACCTGAGTGTCCTCACACACACTGAGTAAGTACCTCACAGATCAGCCGCCTTCTACATATTTATTAGTGGCCTATTTTAGTAGTTTGCTAGTTTTTTATTTGGAGAAAGTAAAGAGACTGTTTTCCAGGAAAAAATGGAAAATCTCCCTTTCTGGAATTCAAACAAAATATATTTCCAGTTTCCTGACCCTAAAATTCCAATGTATTTCACATGACCCTGGATTCCCCTGTTATTTCATGCCATGTATATGGCTCTGGAATACTTTTCAACTGTAACTCTACTGAAATCCCTGGAAGTTACAGGGACTCAGTATCAGAAAGAAGATTCACAAGGGTTCTCAGAAAGCCTACCATGGTATCTAAGAGCAGGAACAAAATCAACAATATAGACCGTCTCTTGTTAGGACTGCTAGTTCCTACATCCTGTAGGGTCACTGGAGAGACCTGGGGTGATGCCAAACATGGGTATGCAACACTGGCTGGCTCAGCTCAGACCAGCTCCTCCGCACTGCGCCGGGGGCCAGCTGGGACGCGCTCCAGCTTGCCTTCTCCCTTCTTAAATATTTGCCACCTATGCCTGATACCGGCACTGCGGTCAAAGATTTGAAAATGGTTCAGCGTCTTTGCCTCTTAGACAAAATTCTGTCTTGCATCACTGTTTTAAAACTCTTATATCTATTTTCATAGCAGCCTGTGCTCATCTAGGCAAAGGGCCTGTTCTCTATTTGTGAGTAAACAGAGAACGAAATCACAGTCTGAGCAGTCTGACTATGCAGCAGGGTCTTTGCCAAACAGTATCTAACAACCAGCAAGGAGCTATTGCTCACATGGACTGTCTCAGTGCAGATGACACTACTTCTCATTTGGCCTTTCAGATACTTGCAACTATTTTTCATAAAACTTTTGGAGGATCATCAACAATATCTTCTAACAAGAGCACCCCTTGTCCAATCTTATTTCCCCTGGCTCATGCCTATCTTYACTACAGATCTTTAGATATTCTACACAGTATCTGTCTTCAGTGCCAGCATTGCTTTTGAATATCTGCATCTCTTAAGCTCCAAAGCTCTTAAGCTCTACTACTTTTGTTATGSCTTAGGCTTCCTGACTATCTATTCTGAAAACACTGTAAGGTGCCAATTTGATGTTATTGGCCCATTTAAAGGGCAAGTAAACCTTCGTTTTTGTAATGGGAAGATAAAAGGCTTATTATCTCAGTCCTCAACATCCAATTGCATTTTTGGACTTACAATTTTGTTATGGTTCTGCAGCATCAGGTTTTGTTTACTCTGTGATCTAATTACTTATATAATCAGATGGACCTATTGAAYGTCCATGAACCCATGGGCATCTTTTTCCTTGCTTTCCAAAAACCAAATACATCATTACATTCATTTTAACTACCTTACCAACTTAGTATCATTGAGCCGTAAGTCTAATTTAAAAGAAGCAGATGTAATTACTATCTAAACCCTATCTTCAACTACTTTCTATTTACAATCGGAAAAATCTCCATGCTTGAGTAAGAATTTTGGTATTTTTCTTTAATTAATCACAATTGTTTTATGTTTATTTTTCTCTATTTGAAAAATGCAGATGGTCAAACACACACTTCGGTTGTTAAAGAAGTGATTTTGASAAATCCTGATGCAAGCTCATTCTTCAAAAAAGCATGTCTTTTTTCCGCTGAGCTGCATCATTGAGAAATTGTTCTCAATTACAGTCATCATTTCTAACACTGTGGATGTGTGTCCATTTCTAGGGACGGCACGCAGCCAGGTCTCTYTATTACCTGATGAGATGTCATAAGAAAAGGACAGAGGTAGAGTAACTGTTACACAAATGAGGATGATAATAAAATTCTGWCATCAGGAGCAATGCAGATCCAGCTATTGATGGAGAGCTGAATATGGGCCTGTTCTCAGAGCAAGTTTGCTGCCACGTGCTATCATTTTCAGAAGAGGCTGGGACAGTATGCCAGAAGCCTGTAAATCCTGAAGCAAGTCACAAGCAGCCAAGGAACGTTAGGGTCAGGAGAGACAGACGTGTTTCCTGTCAAGGGAAGAAAATGCTCAGGGCCACATGCTTATCACAGTGGTAAACAGACTTTCCAAAAAAAAAAAAAAAAAACAATAAAATCCCTCCGTACTTAAATAGAAATCTCTGCTTCTGCAGTGATTCGCAGCTCAGCCATCCTAAACGTGAGTGTAAGGGAACAAAACACCGACTTCTGCTTTCCCAGCAACTCCCTCTCCCTCCAGTTACATCATCCCGCCACAGAAACGTGCCGAGATTAACCACATATGATCTCCCTCCCCGACACACGCACAGACCGCAGGAAGGCTCCAGGCCAAAATCTCAAAAAGATGCCCCATTTCACACAAGTTAGTGAACGTTTTGTATCTTTTTAAAATTTATTTTTGCTTTCTAACACTATTCAGTTCCCCTACCTTCTAGTGACTGTGAGTGTTCCTGACACAGCAAGGTTGCATAGGCTCTGACATTTCTACTATGTGTTGGCTGGAAGCTAAAGTCAAATCATCAAATCTCCGGCACTTAAAAAAAAAAAAAAATCCAGTTCTTCAGTTCTTTCTATAAGCAACTGAAGCATTACTAGAAAYATTTATAAGTAGGGTTTGGATCTTGCTTGTTTGATGAAAAGGTGGGGAACATCAATAGGAAGAGGATGTTAATGAATGGACTTTAACACACCTTTTCACCTGGATAGTGTCGTTAGTGCCTGGCATTTCAGCGTTACACAGGATGCTTACAAATGCGGCGCATGGCGCCTTTCTGCCCAGGGGAGTCCAGCCAAGCGGCTCTGGAATCAGGAGCTGGACGTTACAAACACTACTTCTCCAYTACTGTTTCTATGGACAAGTCACTTCCACTTTGTTCACATCAGTTTCTTATGAAATGGGTCTGAAAATTAACCTAGGTCAAAGGGGCACTGTAAGGCCTGTTTAACTGATAATTACACGGTTCTTTGGGACGAAGCTCTCAGGAGGAGCACAGGCACAACCGACAGTGCTGTGGGCTGCCCACGCCAGCTCCTCAGCCTTGTGTTCTGCACTTCCCTCAACTGTGGAATAATTTTATTCCCTCCACTTTGCTCTGCCAATTGCCTTGGACGCCACACAATTCTCCCTGCCAGCAGACTAACGGGGCTACTCTGTAACGGAGCAACACACATGTCCGAGCACAGGCTCGCCGCTTTGCTCCGYCTGAGGCTCCATCCTACGACTTCCTCACTGCAGTGATACACAGGTTATCATTAACTCCACTTCATACAGTAAGCACATGATTCTCAGAGAGGCTGCTGCCAGTGCCTCCACTGCTTTTCTCCCCCCTTTTGTTTTAACACACTGAAAAGACACCCTTTCTCGTCCTTGAGCCCCCACAGCAGTGCCCAGGAACTCCGGACGAGCTCCTCTGGGGGGGCTAATCTGCTCTAGGCTATTGGACTTGCCAACTTGCTTYAAAGACAAACTCACCATATTAAGAACTGAATTGAACTGCAATTATCTATACCCAATAAAATTAGCTTTTACAGTTAAATTTTTAAAACACTGAATTCTGCCAAGAAAAGATTCCACTTAGCTGTTTAAAATTCAGCCAACAAAAAAAGCATTTCTGAAAACGTCAATTTTTGAAATGGTTAATATTCATGGGGGGGTTAGGGGTAGGAGTAAATCAAGGAAGTTKCAACACAGAATCAGATCCACATTCTCCTAGGATGCTGGCCATAACTTCACTTCTTGTCCTACCTAATAAAGGACGTGATCTTACAACATTAAAAAAAAAAACCTCGCTATAGAGAGCAAACTAAAAGCATGACCTACAGTTGTTACTTCATTTAAGACAAAAGACTTTTCAAAGTGATATATTTCTTTTTTCATACAGAGGAAAAACTCCTCAGATGTACTATGCTCTATCTAGTACCTTCTTTATGTATTTACATATTCTTTATTTTGCATTTCTTTGTAGAAGAGCTGATAAGATAAAACCCAGAACACTCAGGCACCTGCTTTGGGGAAAAAGCTTATTACTAAATTGCAGATGAAAAGCATAAGGATTAATCCATTCATATTTTAAACCCTTTATTGGAAAGCAATTCAAAATAAATGCTCAGATCCAAGCATCCCCAATCATTCTCTGGCCAAAACCGCAATGTAGATCAATTTTGTCATTCTGCATTGACTCCAGCCCAACAGAACAGTCTCTAAAGACAGTTTATTTATTATTCATTTTTCAGGACCACTTTGGGATCTTGTTCTCAATTACAGCTCTTGGGTACCGGGCGCTGCACAAATAGATTACTACAACCTTGGTTTGTATCCATATGCCCAGTTATTTATGACATACATGACTCCACTCATTACGTTTTATGCATTTTGGCCTTCATATGTATTACTACCGTCAAATAAAAATCTAACAATGTACGTGAATATGCAGCACGCTGGATCTATTCTTCGCACTGATTGAAACATTTGTGAGAATTTTATGAGCATATGAAAAATGCCAGCTTGCAAGCAATAAAAATCGGCCACTTAGGCTTTAACAGTGCTAGTAGGAACACTAACAGTGAGAAGCAAGAAGTCTCATACATACCGTGATGCCAASAGTAGCCTGCCAAGAGCTGCAATGACTGCTCATAAGAGGAAGAGTGTGGCTAAAGTCAGACTCCCTTAGAAAGGCTAAGGAAAGGCATGGACCCAGAAAGCATTCAGAAGAAAGGGAACTTAACTGCATACTGGTCTGATGKTTTTTTTCTATCAGCATAATTTTAGCGAGTAAAAGGCAAACCTGCACCATAACCCTTCTGCCCTAAACTTATCAGTTTGACTTGCACGCAAAAAACCTTYGGTATTTACAAAATTTAATTAACATTTAAGTGTCCCTTGCCATGGGAAACCCTTGAACACCACCTTGTAAGATAGAGATTTAGGCTGAATACTGCTGTTACTGTCCTGAGAAAGGCAAAGCTAAAGTGTGCTTAGCTTTCTAAAAGGTGTGCTTTACGCGGTCAGAGAGCACACTGCAGGTAAACAGAGCACCTTGGAATACACGATGTTACCTTCGCTGCTTTTGCTCAGCTGCCAGTTCCTAATCTGCCTAAGTAGCATCTTAGCCACTTTGCTACCTCTCTTAAACGACTGGCCACAGAGCTAAAAATTATGTAGAAACTGGACAAAACTCAAGCACAAAGTAAGCATCACACTCAAATAACCTACCAAATTTTCATAATTGTTTCACTTTTCATAAAATTTCACTTGACACTTTGAAATCTCCATACTTGCAACATATTTATGATGTCTGAAGAAACCAAGTAGTCTGCTTGTCCAGTATCCAAGAAAAATGCTGGTCCGTTATCAGCATGTCCAAATTACAAAAACGTTTTACGCTGTCAGTATTCTGGGATCACTGTTACATATTGATCTTTAAAACATCCAGGATTCAATGGTCTAGGAGAACATTTCTTTTGAAAGAATATTAAGCAGATTACCATTGCTGAATTTGAAGGATAATCTATTGCAGTCTAATGAAACCAAAATAGAGGTTTAAAGCTTAAAATGGATTAAAGATAAGTGGAGATACAGATGTGCCACAAAAGATAATTAATTTTTGGAGGATGATTTAAAAAAAACGAGTTAAGTATTTGAGGACTACATTTAAATAAGTGCTAACCAGAATACTACAGTACCTGCTCAGAGAGATTTTCTTTCCTCTTACGTATCAGGTAGTACCTACTGTACTGGAGAAAGTCACAAGAACCTGGCAAAGGTTTTCCTTAACAGAATCTACGCATATTAACAACAAATAATGATCATTTGTATTCTCCACTTCTGAGACTCTGCAGGCATTAGTCATAAAGCATGAGCTGGAAACATGGTATACCAGCAACACATACATAACACATACTTGAGCTAAATAACTTGTTTCCATTTGTTGCACCRTTTGAAATGCCTTACTTTTTAGACTAAGATCTTATGTCAGCATGCTATGATTACTACTTTGGATTGCAATTATTTCTCATTTTCTAAAGCAGTTTTTCTAAAAAATGTTGGTAAGAGGAAAAATATGAAAAAAAAATGTTTCTTCAAAAGTTATTCACAGAAATAAAACACAAGGAAATTTAGCACCAATTAATTTACAGGCAGCCAGTATACTCTGCTAATATGCATGTTCTAATAAATGCATAGTAACATTTAATAGTTCAACATAAAATTATGTTTCTATAATTTTATTCTAATAATAAAAGTTCCACAAGACATTAAACATACCGCTGTAGAACAAAAGGACGTGCTCAGAAAATTGTTTCTCCTGTGAATTAGACAAGAATTGATAGATAAGGAGTATCCAAAGTAACTGTTATCATTTTAAGAGATGATGACATACATCACGTATTTGGTCAATACCTTGAACAAAAAGCTGAGAAAGAAGCAAGTGTTTTGCAGTATAAAGAAAAATAAAAATCCCATTCATCAGAAAGTGGCAGACCTTTGCCAGATTGAGGGCACTGCACAATGTTAGGCTTGTTTCCACGAAGTTTAACAGTCAAACACAAAGCTGTGCCTCGCAATTGTGAAGCTACTGCAAGCTATCTATAGCAGCCCACTATTCTGAAGGGGATTCTTCCTCATTTCACTGGAACATCCCAGTATGGAGGAACTAGAAACAGGCAGGCATTTTATTAAACGTATGCTTGCTCAGCAGATCCTTTTCCAAGTGATTTCAGAAGTTGACTTCATCCTGGGCCACTGCAGTGAAAGGCAATAAATCAAAGCAAGACTCTGGCAGCATGATGAAAGATGAGCTGAGACTGCTGAGGTGGTGCCATTTATAGGCCTGTAGGGATATATTACATAGTATGAGATAGAAAACACACCTGGAATCACTGAACTGGGTAAAATTCACCATGAGGTAAAGGCCAGGATTAAGGTTGTCCAAGGAGAAAAGGAATGTGATCGCCAGCACAGCAGCTCTGTGAGCAGCCTCTAGCCGCAGTTTCCAGTGGGCTCTACCCATGCCAGCACAGTGCACGGTACTGGCCGAGGGACAGCTCTGTTTACTCAAAGCAACAGGCTCTACTGCACCTTCCCGGCGGTTTTGCAACAGTTTCCCAGCAAGTGCTGCTGCAGCAGGCACACCTTGGATYGGTGGATTGGATTTCACTTTTCCGGTGTCCCTCTCTGTGATTACTTGAGCTTCTGGGGGATAAGCAATTCTCACCTGCTTCTTGTGGTGTCGGCTTATCAGCCTGAGAGGCTCTGGACAGCTAATGCCAAAGAGGAAACAAAATGGCTGTGAAAACCTGGAGTCAGCAGCCAGCTAAAGCTAAGATGCTTCTTAGGGGTCCAATCCAGTTACCCAAAGTCATTGGAGAAGCTCTCACAGACTTCAGTGACAGCTGGAGTAGGACTGAAAGACTTGTTCAATTTACTGAAAAAGCAAGCTAGAGAATGACAAAAATAAAATCTCAAAGCCCCTTACAAAAAACAATTCCTCTCCCCTTCCTCATGCCCTTCATTTAGTTTTATTCTTGGTATCATTTCTCTCTGCCTTACAGYCCAAAGAGTCCTTTCTGCAGCCAGTCTCCTGGACCTTCAGGATCACATCTGACAATAATTCACAGCCCACTGCCCTCAGCTAAGCCAGTGCCTTATTTACAGAGAATGATGAGAATATTATTCTGTATAAATTATGCATAATCACTATTTATCAAGCTGGGTTAATTGGCACATTACGAAAGAGTTGTCTGGTGCACAGCTGAATAACATGCAAGCCAGAATTGATGGAAATGATATAGCAAGAGCTTGATAGTGAAAGAAAAGTCACATTGCTATGTGTTAATTCTTAACAGACTCCTGCCCTTTCAAAGGAGGAGACAAGCAAGACAATGGACCTATCTTGAAATTATTTGTTAATCTCAGGGGGTTTGGACAGATTGTTGCAGCTTTGAATACTGGTTCAAATTCTGCTCTCAGCTAATGGCACAGTGAAATGTTAATCTAGCGGAACTCCATTGCTGTTCTGTGCAAGACCCTACTACATTTACATGCAGAGAACAGTTTGGTTAATCACCAGGGGCAGTAGAGACCCACGGCCTACAGAGGAATGCATGATGGYGACAGAAGAGTGGAGTTCCTATCTTCTCTTGATAAAGACCTAAAAGCCTCGTGCCAAAGCCAGACTAGCAGCCCTTTAGTCCCAGCAGTCCTAACCAGATCCCTAGCACTGGTGCACCATGAGAGCTCAGTAGTGTGGGCAGCACTGGAGTTTCTCTCAAACAACGTGCAGCTCAAGAAACACTTAGTCTACATGTTCACAGCTGCTTCAGTGACATCCACAGCCCTTTGGTAAGCCTCCTGGATCCCAAAGCTGCATGCATACATTTAAGTACCCACTTAAGTGTTTTGCTGTGGAGGCACAGACTGCAGTATGCACACAAGGCTCTCTGAATTAGAGGCTGAGAACCAAATGAAACAAGACTCACCCTGGTAAGAGCCCCCCACCCCCCTTCAGCGATGCCTCGTCTCTCCCTGTCATCATCTACTAAGATCTCTGCCAACAGGAATTCACCTGCCATCCTGTGACGTTAAAGAACAACCCTTTCTCCCCTCTCTCAATAGCTCAAGCTTCTTGGTAGCATAAGAGAAAATGAGAGGACTCCTGTAACTTCCAGTGTTACGAGGAGAAAGCTACCAGCCCAGCTGCTCCCTGCAGTCTTTTTCATATGTTCATATTCTGAGATCCTGCTACATGATTTGATTTAATAATTCGCATTGTATTTCAATTATAGGCCTGTTTTTACATAACCTTCCTTTATATGTAAATAAAATACATATTCAAGTAACTGTTGCTTGAAACATTTGGAAACTTTTTCCCTTCAACCTACTCTTTAATCATCTATCAGGTCTATTTTCCATCTCTTTCCTCAGCTCTCTTGGTTCACAGAGATGGCTCCAACCTCAGAGATACATTAGCATTAATTCACATCCTTGTGTAATAGTAGCATTTATTAGAAGCATCTAGAAAACACTCCTCTCTAGCTGATCACAACAGTCAATAAATCTGCTACTGCCTTCTTCACATACACTAAACAACYCCAAGCCTCATGCAGAACTGCATAAACTCAGGAAGCAGGGAGGTCTCCAACACAACAAAGGAATCGCAATGCTATCCATGTCTTCTCCAGTCTCAGTAGCAAATCTCCAGTCCTTGTGTCAGAAAAGAAGTACAGATTTTAAAGAGCAATACACTATAGACTCCTCTCTCCATAAGCCAGTGCAGTGACCCCTCCACAGTAACCAATCCATCCCTGCAGTACCATAAGAAAATACTCTCAYGAACAGGCAAAGAACAAGCAGATGACTTTTACCAGTCGCTCACACATAGCTGTGTAAATCCAGCAATGCTCTAGATCAGTACAAAGCTGAGGGGGACAGCCTGAAAACAGCAGCGTGTACCTCTGTGACAGCAGCCCCTGTAGCCAATCTACTGGCACCAACCAGCTTAACTGCAGCAGTTTGGGTGACAGCACTGAATTTCTTTGCTACAGGAAGTGCTAACATGACTGCACAGTTGCTGAACCTCTGTGGCAAGCTGCAGGACAAGCTCCTTGCAGAAGGTGGCACTTGTTACCTGAAGGCCTGCACCCCATTACTGGTTACTCTTAGTCTTCATCACCGTGGTCCAAGAGGCCAATGACTGAATTAAACTGCTCTAAGGAACAGGCAGCTTCATTCCARCGTCTCCATGAGATCCTTGCACCTCCCTCTTTTTCCGGTCATTGTAGATACGTTTGCATCACCTGACAATTGTCAGTGCTCAGGAATATTATCTTTCTGCTGCATGGGGATCCTCTACAAATGGCACTGGCTTACAAAACACCACGAGCTAACAGGATGAGAGGAGACAATCACAGGGACTCGAAGATGCTGGTATCCTGCTGGCATCTCACAGGGCTCATGAAGACCTCCCTCCACTAGAGCGCAGAGACCTGGCCACAGAATTTCAGTGCACCATGGAAGACTTTTCTGGAACTCTGACTTATTTCAAACAAGCTTTGCACTGTGTGGATATAGCAATTGCAGAGGGAAAGATCTTAGTGACTGTAAATTCTGCATAGCTTCAGGTGGGTACACACAACCAGGTTCTGCAGGTAGAGAAAGCCCTTATTCCCAGCAGCCAGAGATGGCAATATGAAAAGAACCATTCCACARCTTCAATAATCTTGACTCACTTTTCAGCTCTAAGCTACCCATGGCCTACCAAATACAAATAAAGTTTTCGCTTTTCTAATTTTTCACAGGTTAATTCACAGTATCTTCCAGGTTTATAAGTTAATGACTGACTAAATTGCAAATGTGAGAGTCAATTCCTGTTTAAATTTAGAATAAATATTTTTCCTTTGCTAAGAACAATATAATGCCCATCAAGATAAGCACTCATGTCATTTGGCTGAAAGCAGCTCATCACAAACTCAAGATCTAAAACTCAAGATATATATACACATGTATATGTAAATGTACATAGACACACATATACCTCCCTATTTTATATAGCGGTTCTATACTGCTTATCAAAACAGCATTAAAAAGAAAGTACTGCAATAAGCTGAAGGTATATTTATTTAAAGCAAAACATTGTAGGGAGGTAGTACTAGGTTACTGTTACGGAATTTTCCTAGTCTGATTTTCAAGCAGTCTCACTGACAGCATCAATCCTTTCAAAGTGGCCCATCAACAGATTATTTTTTGACTTGAAAATTTTTGTGGTCTTTGGAATAGATTTATTTGGTGAACTCAGGTAGTATAGCTTTTCAAATATATTGACTAAATGAAGTGTCTCTCCAGACTATAATAAAAGGCACAAAAGGCCTCATTTTCCAAGAAATGTCAGCTACAGGCACAGAAGACTTCTTTGTACTCCGATTGTCTCTATATATTTTTCATTTACATGAGCTAATCCATGCCTTTCTTCCCACTGGCAATGTTATCAGTGAGACAAAACCTTCCTATAACAAAAATAGAATAGAAACTTGCAATTAAACAAATGAATCTGATAACAACAGAATGACTTTCTCATAATAATTTAATAAATCAAAGACACAAATATTTAAATCCTCCAGTGGAGCTGCATAAAAAGGACTGATGAATTCACCAGCTCTTCAAGTTTCCCCAAGAAGCTCAGACAATGTTATTAACCCTCTGCTCTAGTGTGATCACCTATTAAAGAGGAACAGGGATTCAGACCTCTCCACTACGCTGTTCTTTACCTCTGGAGCTAAATCCACTGTTGAATCTCCACTAAGTAAATGTGAAACATTCAAAACTACTCCATATTTTTTTTCTAATATTTCCAATTATGATGATACACTTGTAACTTCCTTTCTGGTTTGGAGGATTGCTCTGAACCCAGAAGCTTCTGCACGAACACATAGCAAGCTACTGTCCTCTGTGGTTTTCTACTAAACTAATAGAAGTTTGGAGCAAGGGGTGGAGGACAAAAATTCAAACACAGGTAGGTTGTCACTGGTTAGTTTAAGCATATAGTCATTCCAGTTTCAAGAAGTC
Organism: Rhea americana; assembly: GCF_003343005.1. Classification (NCBI taxonomy): domain Eukaryota; kingdom Metazoa; phylum Chordata; class Aves; order Rheiformes; family Rheidae; genus Rhea; species Rhea americana. The sequence goes on from NW_028186756.1 coordinate 3,256,704, forward strand.
TTGATACATATAGAAACCAAGCGCCAGACACCATGGACAGCAAATTCCCAGATAGTTTGAAACCACCAAATTCATTTAAAAACCAAACACATACCATCCCAGCTCTCCACTACTCCATAGCCCAGTGCAACTGGTCCTAAATGAAATTCTATTGAAGCTATCCTGTTAGGGAAAGCAAGCAGGATTTGAATCACCTTATTTAAACAGCTGTTTATTTTCCATTGTTCAAGTAGTAAATTTGTGTTATCCTGGCTTCTTCTTCCCTTCCTTTCTAATGTAGTTGTTTCCATCCTCAGCTGGAAACAAAGTCAGYTTTTAAAGATGATTTCAAAGCAGTTTTAGCCCAACTCTCTCAACAATTTTTATGGATTTAACAGCATGTTTTTATAAGTATTTCTTCCCCTCTTTCTTGTAAGTGTATTAAAAAGTGAAGATAAAAAATGATGGAACTAACTACAGATGCAATCTTRCAACCAGTCAGAAAATTTATTTTGCTGCTACATGCGCAAAATAAATTAGAGAAAAAAAAAATTATTTTTCCCTTTAATCTCTTCCAGCAACAGCAATTTTGGTGCTGCAAGTAAGGACAGCACGACATTTCCAGACAGAGTATATGTAATTCATAGATTCATTGTGTCTCTTTAATCACAGAGCCTTTGGGACTTTATTCTGTTCTAATCTGTGTTCAGGGCACTAAAAATCTTTCATCCTTCCAGCATTCCTGGTTYTTACATGGCTCCAGATGGTGGCCAGATGATAGGAGCCTCCTTCACTAGTTCTTGCTTAGCCAACAGGAACCAGAAACACTCTGAACAGGTCCCTATTTTGTTGAGGGAATATGGGAACAGGAGAGAGTGACGGAAGCAGGATTATTTACTAGCTGTGAACATATGAATATAAATTACAGATTGATTAAAAATGAAGCAAGTATGATTTAATTCTGGCTTTTTGAAAGAAAACTTCCCTTCCACAAAGCCAACCTATGATACGGCAACTGAAAAATCTTTCAAATGGCAGCTGCAAACACACCATGGTTGTGTGCTAAAACAGAGCACTTGGCCAGTCTCATGCCTCTGTATAAAGAAGCACAACGTTTCTTGGTTTAGTGTCCTTTCCTAAGGTGACGCTTACCTTCATTTATTTGGTGGCTTCCACTCCCCAAGCCCTAAACTAATCTCAAATAGAGAATATCCTACTTTCATACAAATAACCTGGAATAAAATCATAGAGTATATCACTGGAAAATAAAGATAAAACCACCAAAATAAAAATATTTCTTTTACCAATTTCTTCCTTTTCAAGGAAGGATCATTCAAACTGTAAAATAAGTGTAAGATCTAGTGTTTTAATGACTTCAGCTAAGCAGAATAAATATGACAGATCAAGCAAGTAAGTGCAACTAATTACACTTTACAGAGAAGTAGCCTTCTAAAAGCAGTATTTTGAAGTCTATTTCTAAAACTGTTATACCTACAAGAACTTTCAGAATCCATTATAACTTCCCAAATGAGGAAGGGAATCCAAAGCATAGCCAGTTAATTAGACCAAATGATGTGGGAAATGCAAGCTAATTAAATTCTTCTCCTAAAAGATTTATTTATGAATGTCAGTTGTGGGAGATTTGGGGGGATTGAGTGGGAAATCCTCACATGTAAAAGATCTCATCTTTGTAAGACTCTTATCAGGAATCAAGCAATCAYATTGTTGCGTGGCTTTATCAAGAATCATCACTGATTACAGAAATTTTACACAATGATGTCACTGTACACGTAATTTTAAAGTTATCCTTTCATCCTTGGTACAACTCGATGCTTGCACAAACACGAGATGTGCATTTCATTCATGAGGCAATTACAGTGGAAAACAACAGAAAACAAAATGTTGACATAAAAAAATATGTATTTTTTTAAGATAAGGAAAAAATGTCAAACAAGAGAGGAAACATGATTCAGAAGATAGAATTCTTCCTCTAAAACAGCATAATCAGGGTTTCTTTTTGTTTAAAAAGTTACATTATTGCCAAAGATTGGAAGAAAGTAACTTGAATATGTGACACTGGAAAGACTGTTTGGTGAAGAACTTGGGCCTGTGATAAGGTATCATATCAGTGCCCTCTGAAAAATAACCAGGCTTATKTAAGCTAAGCAAGCCTACATATTCTCTCTTGCTGGCAAGACCAAACAAACAGCCTCCCCACCCCAGAACAGTGACGTGGCTGACATGCAATGGAAGATCACAGCGGAGACAGCACCATCACACTGGCGCTCAGGATGGGAATCGCTACTAAYGAAGATCAAAGTAAGGGCCTGAATTAGACTATCCAGTTCAGCACTTCATATAGCACTGAACCAATGGCTGAAAAGTAAGTTTGGACATTATAATATAAAGTCCASTTCCAACCTCTGAGTTTTCTAAGAAGTTGTTTATTGAAAAATGTATTGACTTTTGAAGACTATCATGCATAAAGCTTTTTACCTACTAGCCATATATGAAGAGCCTCTCAAGCTCTTCATATTGCCCCTATTTCCTCCTCTGTCTTTATTTTCTTAAGAGTCCAGACAGTCAGCAGATATAATCCTTACTACCATAAGCGACCTTGTTATTTTTAGAAAAAAAATACTGGCAGCAATGTAAGTATTAGAAGGAGACAGAATTATAATCATCAGAGTTTGTAGATCTATGCCCATGAGTCTCAACTCTCCATATGCTCACACTTAYGCCTAGCTTCATGGAATTCGTTCTGCTCAATTTTGATGAAAACATTCATGTGTGCAAAGTCAGAAATGTGCACACTTGTGGGCTTGCACCCTGGACTATAAGTCAAAGACAAGCAGGACAGAGAATCAGTCTTATCAAAGCTCTATAAAAAGAAGAGAATATTACTTAGGGAAGGTTACCTTTCCTTAGGATTTCCAGGAAACTTTCCTCTTTACTCTGAAGTGAGCATTACAAAAGAATCATGGTTTTCCATAATTGAGAGAGGAAGAGAGCGCATGCATGCACTAGATTGACTCACCACTGTACCTTGTTCCACCTCYTCCAAAAATATCCTTTCTGCTGAGGACGCCAGAAAAGCAAATCTGTCAAGAATAGTTTACCAAGCGAAAATATCTGCTTTTCAACTCCCAAGTTAGCTTTTCTGAGTAACTTGATACTGCAACTGACCGTAAAACTTGCATACATGCTTTAATTAGAGGTAAGGGGAGCACCTACTGTTTGCATTTACAGTATATCTGGTTCATGAACAGCAGGAGCAAGTTCAGCCATCACAAATGCTCAGTTTGTGCTGTCCTGATGCATAATTTCAGCAGGGAAAGCTTCTACAACAATTAAGTAGAGCCTTTCACAGCTAAGAGATCCCTAAATTTTGGCAAATACAGTAGCTTGTGTTTTATCTTTTCTGCTGTATCTTATCAGCTGCTGCACTGCACAGATCATCAAAAGACTCCATCTCTCACTCTTCATGCTGACAATGTAGGGGCAGGGGGCTATTCTCCCACACATAGGTAGGACATTTATTCAGCTAACTCACATCAACTTTTATGGAGGATGAACGTGTAAATACCCTGCCCCACAACAGGAGGTTTTCTCTTAAAGAATGAAAAAAAAAAAACCCACAAAACCACTATCAATTAACACAGTGGTATTGCACATATTCATTACAGAGACGGATATAAAAGAAAAGAAAGCAGAAATGTAGAGCTGCTGCTCTAAATCAGCAGACAAGTAAGAAATTGCTTGTTAGAAGTTGAAACACCAACGACAGGAGATGCCCAAATGAAGGATTTTTTTGGTTTTGTTTGTTCATTTGTTTGTTTTCATTGCTAAAACATATCGGTACAGAAAAATCTGAAACCATGGGAAAAAAAGAAAGAACAYGAGAAAAAATTGATTTTCCAATTAAGAAAACTGATAGTTTATGCTGTTGAAAATTTAAATATTTTAAGTATTAAAGCAAAAAAAATCCATTTGAAAATTGTCATAGAAGCTGAATAAGAATATGATCTTTTGGCTACTGAGCAACACACAAATTTGTGAAGATTTCTACMCATGATATTGTTATAAAGAACTAACTGCTAAATACCATTTTAAGAATTAGGATGATATAAACATGTTTCTATTCATTTAAATAAGGCATTCTAAGTCAATCTACTCTGTGAATCTGATTTTACACATGACACCTTAAATACACTATTTCATAAGTTTGCTACAATTGCAAATATATGTGAAAACCAAATATTTGCCATCCTACAAGTTACTTCGGTCACCAACATGCACCATTCAAGTTATGCTTAATATCTCAGATCTTAATCAGCTTGGGTAGATGTGAGGAAAGTTTAATCTTGGTCGCAAGAGTCTAAATCTGGAGTAACTGCTGAAGACAATGGAGTTATTTCAGACATAATCAAGTAAGCGCTAGTGAAACTTAAAAAATGTTCAGAACACGTCAATCTATTTTTGATCACTCTATCACCACAGAGCAAGACAACGGAAATTTTTAAGTACGTTACTTGAAAATGCTAATCTTCACTTAATAAGCGTAGTTTTTCCAAAATATGAATCATTCTATCAATGGATGACAACATCCTATATGGACAAGAGAGGGGTTTTCCTTCAACTTCTGGTTTTGTTTAGCATTCTGCTCTAGAACAACAGATTGTTCCAGCGATGSGGCAGAAGCTGCAGCTGAAGGGCCATCTGCTAAGCTTCTCTCCAGCAAATGCAGTATCAAAAGGAGGATGTGATGGAGCACCCAGGCAACTGGGATACGCACCATTAAGTGACAGCCTGCAGGATGAAAAACTTTTCAGGGATAGTAAAGACAAACATAACCATTGTGTTTTTTAAATAAAAAATCAGGAAGATGAAGGTACTTGCTATAAACCCAGAGGACTGCTACTACATGCACTGCAAACAGAGGTTGCCTCTGAGTTTTCTTTGCTTTTAAGACAAAACTGTGGTAATATGGTAGACAAATGGTTACTTTTAGGTCTTCGGCCTATAAGCAATCAGTTACTTGTTTAACAAAATAAAATTTACTTAGTCTCCACAGCATTTTTCAGACTAGTTAGAACTCACTGGGGTTTCACCATGTCAGCTCAATTCAACATAAATTTGCTTACCAGCTGTTTCTACTGAAGGTGTTATAATACTCTTTGGAGCACACCACTCCATTATGTTTCTCTTCAGGTAATTTGCACTATTCTTAAACAAGTAACTGATTAAGGAAAGTCTATGTATATTCTGCCTATAAGGATGTATAATTCAGTGTATTATTTCATATCCCAGCTGTCAACAGAGACAACATTTTCATAGTATGTGGATTGTATAGGTGCCAGTATGAGATGAATAGTCCCGTAACTATAATCAATACTGTTCATTCAAACGACTGGCAGTAGCATTTCAGACAATCGGCAATTTTGTCAGCTTCACCGGGCTGCCCAGAAATAAACAGCTTGAGAGGAATGAATGAGCCTGTGGTTATCTATAAATAATACTAATTTCAGTTGCTTGTTTTAGGGGGTTCATCACTGCAAAGCAGAGGAGTTTCATTTTGGTGCAAAGGCATGGCAGACTTCAAGAAACTAATGAAATGCTGAAGAATTATTTTACTGTTGTTTTTTTCCAAACATCCAATTATTTTATTTGCATATAGGCACCGCTGAAAATACGAGGATCCCTCCAATGTCACAGCAGAAGGTTCTGCAGGAAACTCACATGATCTCAAGGATTTGCTACCATCTCAAAAGTCRGACTGGATTCAGAGAAATCTCCAATGATCTGAATAAAGCTACCCTGGGGATAACTAATGTCAGCTCTGAGGAAACCTGAGCAGGGTTTGGATTTTTTTTTAAGCTATTTCAGTGTTAAAATTGCCCACCCTTAAAAGAGTTTCTCACAGCCAAATAGCCCAAAGAGCTCAATGTGAATGAGACTAAGGCGCAGGCTGATGGGTGTGAGGTGAACCCAGGCAGACGGGGAACAGAAGGTACCATTCACAAGCCAGTTCACTGCCTCTCTAAAGTGAAATAGCCTTTTTTTTTTAAAAAAAAAAAAAATCATGATCTATCTGCTCCCATCTGTTGGGAGCACGGCAGGAGAAGAAATCACAGGAAAAGGATTAAAGACAGTTGACTAAAGGGGAAAAAAACCCCACTCCTCTGCCAAGTCCAGATCCCAAAGAAAACTTCCAAATCCCCACACTGAGAAAGAGATCCATTCAGTCTAGTTGAAGTGACTGTTTCTCCCTGGCAATCTTGCTGGGCCTGTGATCCATCACGGCAACACTGCTTCCCACCCTATAAGCCTGGGGATCAGAGGGTCTCCACAACTGAGGCTATGAACATATTTCTTCTCTGCAGGAAGAACTCCTAACCCATTGGGACTTACTGAGGTTTTCTACCATATTTTTACCTATTAGTAAGGAATCAAATTCCCTGGAGTGTGCTCCAGAGGGAGACAGAGGGATGACCAGTTTTCCCAAGGAGCTAGAATTGGCACTCACTTGCTTCCAGGTAAGATTTGTGCTGCCGTGAGACATCACTGCAGAGAGCTCAATACACCATAGGACTGCAGCAGTTTTTGTTGCAGATGCCCAGGAACCGAAGCCAAAGCCTCCGTCACCTCAACTCCTTCCTTCAGAGTGTAACACCGCACAGAAACTCCTCCAGATGAGCTCTGCAGAAATGTCTGGGTCCTTTGAATAAACTGTCTAGGTAACCAAACTGCTGCTGGACCAGGTCTGAAGAGTCGTATGGTTCCATCCATAACCATAAACAATCACTTTTTATTCTTACAGCCTGTTGCCAACAATATTTATACGGTGGCAATTTAAACAACCACTAAGTTGCAGCATTATCCAATTTACAAGCTTATTGTCATATAATACGTGGAGACAAAATTAACACRTCCAGCCATGCCAAGAAAGCATTTCAGTGGGCTGTTTCCAGCATGAGGACCATCAGTGAAAGGATTAATGACGTTAACCGTTAACTCCCTTCAAAGGACAACACTGGACAAACAGTGGAAGCTCACAACCCTGTTGGTGCCTCTATGCCTCAGAGGAATAAGAGGAGCTGTACCATGGAGGCTGACTTTGCAAAGAGAAAGTCAATGGCTGTTTTAAAATGAAAGTGTTTATTATACTTTTAAAGCAAAATTGTCCGTGGGACAGTCATAAAGAAAAGCCAGTTCTTTGAGAATGAGTGAGCTGACCAAGCTCCAGTTCTTTATTGGTTTTGATCATCACTGTTTCAGAGTGGATGCTTTCCTCTCCTCCCCCTATATCGGGAATATATCTCTACACTCCTGCAACTGTAATCACTGCAGCACCGTACTGTATACTTCTCTCGACCAGAGTTAAAGTGGGAATCAGTCACAAAAAACCCTGAATAAACTGGGTAGGAAGATAGCTAAACTGGTCAAATGAAGTCTTTCTGTTTCAGGTAAATGATTAATATCAGCCTGTGCTGCTAGCTAATGAAAAGTCCCTAATGACAGCTTCACTGAACAGTTCGTAGTGGATGCTGGCCTTTGTAAGAGAGCCACCCTCCCGCGATGGGCACTAATTGACCCTTTGCTTGGAAGGCTCAGCAGAGAAGCCRGTGGGCAGCATATGAACTGCAGGCCCTTCTCTCTCATGCAGAACAAAGTCATAGAGAGTATTGAACCTCCAGGAAGTTTGATCTTAATCCTTTACACTTCTATAGCATCTTTCATCCAGAAAAGACTGGCAGGATAGTAYGGCAGAATCTCAAACTGCTAGTGCCCTTCCTATACCTATTCTGCAGAATAAAGTTTCCTGCCTTTGGGACTTTTCAGTACTTTTTGCAAGCGCATTCCCCTACACCGAATTCTACAGCTGAATTTCTGAGAATCCGAAATGATAAATTCATATATTACATGCAGCTTACCCTACCTTCTTCAGAACAGAATTAGTAATYAAGGAGTAAGTTACTGTCCAGAACATTTTAATCCCCTTAAAGAGAACACYGCAATAAATTGAATTCAACCCAGCAATCAACCCTGGCATAGACAGAGCTGATATAAACATTTTTAGGGACCACATAATAAAAAGGAGGAATCATATTAATCCTGCTTGCAATTTTGTCAAGAAAAATACCATTTTTAAATTCATGCAAAGATCCTGATTAATGCAGAGTATTCCAGAACAGTAGACTCTGGAAGCAATTAACAAAACAATTCTTATTAACACAGGGAATCTCCAGACATTATCAAGGAAGCATAAAATCTTTTCAGAAAGGCCTGCAGGGAAAATATACTTTAATATCCAATTGTATTCTCCAGCGTATGCAGAGATTGCCTCAACTCAAATCTGAAAGGCATCTTATATGAAAGAAAGGCTAACGCTGCAGAACACCACAATAAGAATTTAAGACAGGAAGTGCAGATAATTTATTCTCCTGGAAGCTTCATTCAGATAAGTGGTTTATGTTGATAATGATCCAAGCTGGAATCTCACCAGGATGCAGGGGTTAGCAGCATCACTATTCATGATAGGTTCACTATTCATGAAAAATAACAGGGTATTTTTACAGATAATAGGCTAAAATGCTAGCTTTGTGCTTCAGCCAAAGGACCCTGTTTTGCCAGTGAGTTTTTTTGGATTAGCTATAGAGTGCCTCAGAAAAAAGGTGGCATCTTTTTCAGTATGCACTATCACTATTTATCCAAGTAGGTAAAGGAAGCAATGAGTTAAATTTCACAGAGAAGTCTATGCTCTTCCTTTAACGTCAAAGTCTCTATTCACAAAAGAACTGCAAAATCCATAAGTGGATGCAGAGAAAAATAGAAGAGTAGTGAAAGGATCAGAGCTAGAAAAATACGTATGGGGAGCAGGAAAACAGGAAAAAAGAAAAATGAAAATTTGAGACATGTAGATGGCATAAGTGTCTCCTGCTAAAAGCAAGGTCAGCACTTCRCACTAGAGACTATTTGATTTACTCTGTTTTGTTTCATTTGAGAAACAAAATCTTCCCTTGGCAAATTCTGCTCTACGCAGTCTATTACAGATACTTCTGAGATATTCAGCATCATTTATAAAGGGACACCTATTTCTGCTGAACGTGAACATTTTGTTAAACTTCCCAAAGCTCTGAGTGGAAATATGTGCAACATTAAACAAGGGGGTATTCAAGGGGGCTTGAAATTTAGTTACTGAAGTCAGAGATATGGACCACCTGGATAGCTGAGGAGGCAAGGTGGCCTACTGATGAAGAACCTTTGAGTTTCTCTGAGGAAYCACGGCTGCCCTAGTTCCCACATCCTTTGCTTAGCCATATGCTCAGTCAGGAACACCCTACGATGGACCGCTCTGTTTTTATCCTGCTCTACTCTCATGGCTTCACTCCTCCGAAGTCCCACAAGGCTCCCCCAAATTTATTCTGGTGTAAATYGGATCAGAATAAGACTTTGTCATGAATCTTGACTTCCCACGTTTACCTAATGGCATATGAAAAGGCTTTTCCTATTAGAGCAGAGCAATGAAACACTAAAACATTTAGGTGTTAGTGGTCACTGCAGAGACACACAACTATGCATCACTGCTTGTGATTTCTTTTCATATTACACAAAACACAAGGGGTAGTAAAGCTCATCTCTTGCATATGAATTTTTGAAATAGGACATTATGTTTGTAGAAAATATTGGTACATCCACTACACTCTGCATATAGTACAGCTATACTGATTCATGCTTCAAACAAGGTAACTCATGCACCTGGAACTGCCAAAGTAGAATCCTAGAAAACTTCATGGAGAGTAAATTGGTCTCATTCTGACCAATTCTGGAGTCATCTCACTGCCTCGCCAGGTAATAAAGTAAGGGGCTGTAGATTGTATAAAGTACGTATAGCACGCCTTTTAACCGATAAAAATTGCTAGTCCATAAAATCCGTCACAAACAGCTTGTGCTACATTCCTGAAAATGCAGTGAGCCAAAACGCACACAAAAAATTTTTCACATCCATCATCTATATACCCTTACATTGAAAAAGGCAGATTCATGTCTGCAGAAACATTTTGTTAACTGGTATGTGCTTCACTAAACTCTTTCTGTCAGGAAAAAGGTATACAGCCCCCMAAAAATCATCATTTCCAAAATAAAATTTGGCTTCAGCTGGAACTGAACGAATTTTTGAAGTCCGAAACAATTAAAAAAGCCATTGTATTTAATTCACTATTTAAGWGACTTTCTGGTCAATTCCAAACTGATCTTTAAAATCTTTTTGGAACTCCATCTGAACTGAAAGATTAGTAATTTACACAGCTCCTATCATTTTCAATCACATGTCTTTTTGAAATCATGCAATGTGATGTTCTGGGATAGACATTCCCTTCTAGGATACACAGAACGGCAGTGAGRTAATGGCACTATGGAGGAACATGGTCTGAAACTGCATGAAGTGCTCAACGTAYGTATGAGAACTGCCATTAGTTGTGTCCAATAGTGGTGAGAATCACTCTGCTGGCATGACTGAAATAGGATTAGCTAGCAAGATCATGTCCAGTTTTTCTTTAGTATTGTTTTATATTTATCAAGRAGTTATAAATAAACTGTCCTAGAAAACAGCATTTCAAAAAGGAAATTAAAAGTAGGATAGCAGATATTATGCTGACTACTTAGTCATTTATTATTACCTCAGGTCCAGCTGCTTTTGACACGACTGCAGAGATGGCAGCAAAGTTGCTCTGGTGATGCCACCAGACCACAGCATAAACACTTTGAAGAAAGATGGTCGAGTACATTAAACTTCCAAGACAATTTAGAATCCCCTTAACAGTTTAGATTCAATGCAGGGTTAGACCCCTGGGTCAGTCCTTTGCAAATCAATGGACACTAATTAGCTCTCACCTATCCGCTGAGAAACAACAGTGCATATGAACTTGAGTTCCTCACCATCAGACTATTAGAATCCAAACTTGGGGACATTAGTAATAAAACCTCAGAAGACTCAAGATCCAAAAGCTGATAAAAAAATAACTTCATCTCAGGTTCTCACGTCGGGAAGCTACGGAAAGTTCATTACCTGAAGAAAACTAATCAATTACCATTTCTCTCCGAGCCACCTCCCCCTCTGACCCCCTAAAGGTGTTTTAAGGATTTTGGCATTCACAGCAGGATTCAAAGACCAATCAAGATGTGTCAGGATGCAGCAAGCCTGTGATTCTTCACATGAACATGGCTAACTATTTGAAAAAAAAGCAAGTAGCCTCTGCTTGAAAATAGTAATTAAAAGACACTGGCACTCAGTACCTCCTGAGACCAACGCAATCTTACAGAGCTCAGGAGGGACAAAGTCGAGTGTTGAAGGCACCCAGGGATTTATAGGACTGGATTCCTAATCTTCTTTTTAGCAACTTGGATCAATGTTCTCTTTTCCGTGGGGTCCCTTAAACCTTCAGTACAGGTTAGGGTGAGTTTTACCATTGACTTTTGAAAAGGACTGTAAGACTAGATTTCCCTGATTTCTGCTGTATAACTTCCCTATCTCTCAGCTGTCTAGTTATCATGCTTTAAATGGAACTTTGAGTTAAGTCTGACTGCCTTCTCCTATAACATAAAGTATTAGCAAACTCATGTCCACCATTTGCCTTAGATACACTGCAGTGCCACTTACGAAGGTGATCATCAGGAACTCGGTACTACTCACATTAGCTGCTGCAGATGCTAACTGGCAAAAGCCAGCCGCTGAGTAGTAACTCTTCAGAAATTGGTGCTAGACTAACATATGCTGCTTTCTCTAGAAAACATCAGAGGATTCAAAGTCTGAGTTGCGTTCAGAAAAGGAACTGCAGCACCTCTCTCTGACTAGGATCTGTGAAATGGAAGTCAGACACAGAAATTAGAGAAGGCAACAATCCCTTAAATGCACTGCCYCATATCTCTTGGGAAAGTTAGCTGCTGTGAGACTCAAATTACAGCGTGTCCTACAAGCCTCACTGCGAGAAGCCAACAGGCAGTTCTGCTTCAACTGAAGGCATTTCTTTCTCCCACCACTCAAATAAGCAGCCCCAGTGTGGATCAGGTAAGCAAAAGTCAGGCAAATGCTGTGTTGTAGAAGTGTAAACTATACTTATTACAAAGAACTTCTTAATATTCTTAATATTGAACTTGTTTTCTTTCCAACAAGTTCTTGTTTGCTTATCTCAGGTGAAGAGCTGAGCCTCTTTTCTCAAGTGACAGATTAGCTTTTTGTACAGCTGCAACATGTTCTCCTAGGTTCATCAGCAGGAACGCATGTCATCTTCTGGCAAGCACAGCAAATTAGTAAGTGCTATTTTATTTGTTTTTCAGAAGCATGAAGAGTTGTTTTAATTATTTATCCAAAGGAAGGGTGAGGTATGAAAGAAGTGATCAATAAAATGGAAGAGGCCCTTCTTGCCAAGGCTCTCCAAGTTTTTCACTGCAAACAGTCCTTCAACATCTGTCATTGTAGGTAAATTGTATTACCCTTGCATAAGAGACGGCAAAACTATGCTACTAAAAATGATCAATTTATTTACTCCAAATCATAGTAAAAGCCAGCAGAAGAGCCAATGATTTCCAATGATTAATCCCTTGACCATACAACTTGTGGCCAAATGCTAGAKGTTTGCACAGGGCAAAACTACTGATGGCAGCAAGCACCACTCCACAGCTCAGTGAAAAATAATGAAATATGCAGGGGGTGAAGTATACATGGAATATATATCAGACAGTGAATATATATTTCCAGATACCATTTCTAAAATAGTTATTTTATTAAAAAGTACTCATGACAAGTGGAATCACAGTGCAGCCCTACACTTGTCCCCCATTCCTGATCGGAATTTCAAACATCACTTTTGACTAAACCCTAACGAATACAAGCCCAACACAAGGGCAAAGACCAGTCACCCAAATGCAATTGCAGAACTTACAAGTAGTCTGAAAGTGAATGCGTAAATTGTTTTTGAAAAAAATAAAAGCAACTTTGAGCATATCTGAAATGTCCAAATAGTCTAGTAATTACACACAAGTGATCTGATAGGTCACTCCATTTCAGCAGAAAAGTGCTCACTTATCCAACTCTAGGAGTGCAATTCATCCTGTTTACAAGTGCCTGGGCAAGTTACCTGCATCRCAGTGTTCCTGCAGGTTGATCCTCATGCATAAGGGCCTCTGTGCCTCCTATTAGTGTCTGTGTGATAGCTGCACATTGCCACTTGCTATTTTAGATGCAGTTAGGAAGAAGAGGAAACAAGACTCAGCACCTCAGAATTCAACAGAAAGACAGGCAGGATTGACTGCTAGATGGAGGCATTGGCATAATTTCTTCCTTCATTCTCTTCTTTTTCACACAGAAACGTTATCTCCTTTTTCTCTGTGATGGTTTTACTCATGAGGATTACATCTTGAGAAAGGCACACACTGTCTTTGAATGTTTCACATATAAGTACACACTGGTAAATGAAATACTACAGAACTATTTCCAGACTCACTGAAATACAGTCACTCCAGAATACATATTGTGAAGCTCTGTGATAGGTGTTAACATCTGCACTGCAATACCTACAAACATCTGAACACAAGCCTCTTATTCAGAGTCCTCATAGAATGACTGCAAATTAAAAACTCAAAGATGTTTTCAAGTTCAAGGTTTCTAAGGCATTTGATACTCTAAAGTTCAACAGTAATATAAAGCAGGTAATAACTGAGAGATGCATACATTTGCCTCTGATGGGAAACACAACACATACTTCTGAAAGAATAAGTTGCTTCACTACAGTGATCATTAGACAGTTTCTATAAAACTAGTTTGATCTAGATCAATCATTTTTAGCTTTCTATTTTTAGACTGCTACATTGTTCTAATGGAGATACAAACCCTTGTGTAGCAAATTTAAGCCTCATGACAATAGGTATGGAGTTTTTAGGTTGTCTTATGAAGCTGCCTTAGAAGGCAGGCCTTACATTGCACAGAATAAAAATTACTGATCCTAGGCAGTACCTTGAATACCAAACATGAAACCAACATAAACATCTTTCCCACAATAAGGGTACCACAGTTTTCAATGATACTGTTTGATTTGAAACTGAACTATAAAAATAAATAGCTGCTACTTTAAAATAACATATTCCAGAACTTGTAAGCATGTCTAACTAAAACAATTAGCATTCCAAAAGGAKTAATGACAAAATATGTACTTTAGGTGGAAAAATGTTAAGTTGTTGGATTGTGCCAAAAATAAAAAACCATTAAAGATACACCAGCTCCCTCTCCAACTTTTCACTTCACACTGTCTTGCATAACAAACCTACACTTGTAGTGGACTGGCCTCCTACCTCCCAGACACTACTGGGACAGACCCAGTGCACAGTGAACCCAAGGGAAAGAAACCTGCCATCTTCTGTAGCTCTTGAACAGTTCCTGAGACTGCACACTGTTSGTGTTAAAAGCTACTGTGGCATGCTAGTTTCCCATCACAGCAACTCCATTTCCTTCTGGAAGTGGACTACAGCTGTTACACATTTTGTTAGGATTTGGAGTTAATTAGTAGCTCTCCAACTCACGTTAACAGTCCAATAGGTTCTGCAGGCCCACTGCTATCTAAGAAAGAGCATGAATTGATCTCTAGATCAGCACAAAATCTCTCTGAAATTAAACAAGGAAATGGCTCTCTGCATAGTGCTTTACTCTCCACTCATTCAGTGAACTTCATAAGAGTGTCCATATAATAAATAYGGAGTTAAGTATAATCATAACACCTAAACAGTATGTAAATGCATATATATGTAGCATAGGAGAAAAGAGGATTCAGCTTATTTTAAAATAAAGAAACCCTTTAAATTATAAATTTAAAGTAATATGGGTGCTATTAGTAGYATCAAGACCACATTCAGTTTAACAACAATTCATCTGGTTTGCAAGAAGTGTGGACCAGCTTTAATGGAAAAATATCTTATTTCACTTTTCCATCTATCCCAAAATCGCAAAAACTTTGATTCCTGAGCTAAAAACAGCTTATTTTCGTTCTTACACAGCAGTAACTTGCAACATTTGAGGAAGTTCCATAGGATCAAAGGCATTTTTCGGATGAGTAATGCACAGAGTTGTGAGGAGAGCACGTTTCCAGGTGTTTTACCACAGAATGCTTAGAGAAACCATGGTGCATGTTTTATTGAGAGGTAGGCACTTACCCTGTGGTCTTTATTCAGGCAAAACCACCAGTGTATGGCCTAAACTTGGCRAGACTTTCAGAGAGACATGCTTATGCTTTTGGCACCAGGGAGCTGACCACTTTCAGCATCAGTGTCCTTTGCCAGCTGGACAAGACTACACAGATGCAAGGGAAGCAAATTATCTGCCCACTGGCAAAAAGAAATGCTGAGCAGCACCTAGGGATAAAGTGTGTGCGTGCATGCGTGCACGCATACATGAGCATATACATATGAGCCTGTGTGTCAGGAAAGGGAATAAATACAGTTAAACTGGAAAAATTATCCAACACCAGCCCTGTGGTATCATATTTGAAACCTTCTCAGAACAAAAACCAGACATTTCTTCCATTAAAACCATCTTAGATTAATTTTAAAGAATAAGCACAAGGAGAACAAGGATGATAAAGAATAATTTTCTGAGGAAGGTAGAATTCTGAAACCCTCAAGAAAGTGCCCAAACAGTTAAAGGATTTTAGCAACTTAAGGTAACTACGTGATTATATTTTCCCTCTTTCATTTCTCAGAGAACAAGTGCCTGTGGGGCAGAGAGAAGAAAAAAACCTATACACCAAAATTTGGTAAAATGTAAAAAAGACCCTTCTGGGTTAGGAAGATATATGAGAAATGAATTTAAAAAAAATTAATGGGACAAGAATTTACAGCTGATAGCTTAGGCTTAGCAGAGAGAAAGAATCTGCCTGTAGATTAATTAGATTCTGCAATCAGAAGTCCCTTTTTTCCTGTACACATCCCACCACTATCACTACATGATCAACAGATTTTTAACAAAAAACTAATGCTTTCTTTTGAGAAATTCCATGGAGATTATCTGTAAGATTGAGTTTGGTTTTCTAAATATTTCTCAGAAATTGTACATAATCCAAGAGCACATTTGTTGGCTGTAGAGGTGTACAACAGCAATTTTTTGCAATGACAGTGCAGAGAGGGAATATGAGATCTGTGTGCTAATGAGCTGACACTGCAGAGGCTAGAGCAGTGTTAGTATAGTGCACTACAAGTACAGAGCAGAAAGACATACACGGGTTATTTCTAGGGAATATGATCTACAGATCTGTACGCATAGTTCTACATTAATACTAACACTCTCCATCAGAGGTTATAATAAAAACGTGAAGAATGCTTGACTGATGAATTTGAGCTGTTAAACTCTTAACATTTTGAAAAAGACAGCTCCCTCCCTTTGTGAGCAATTTTGAAGGAAAGATATGCCATTCATGATTTACTTCATTTTATCCATATGAACCTCAAGTTAACTTTTTCCTTTTTGTTTTCTCTAATGACAGAGCTGCATATTTTAAGAGATGAATAAACCCCCAAAGCCAACAAAAAAAAAAAAACAAAAAAAACTTTAATTCACCTTTAAATACACTGGAATTTTCACTTGTGTTTGCACTTACTTTCTGTGAAGGTATCACATAGCTAAATAAACAGGCGAGTAGATAGAGAGTGGATGAATACCATATGCGTGTGCACACATGTGTGTGTAAGTGTAAATTAAATACATAGAAAAGCTCAGTGTTAGCAGTGAAACAGGGAATACAAAGGCTGTACATGGAAATCAGATTGAGCATCATTTAACTGAAAAGGGAATGAGAGGGAGGGGCTTAGGGCAGGATTTTTTTTCCTCTTTTTCCTTTTTGCTTCTAAACAAGTTTCCTCTCATCATGGGATACTGCCAAATCAACCCCATCAGAGGTTGGCTTTTTATTTCTGGCTCACGAAGATGCTTCAGAAGAGATTTTTTCCTGCCTCTGGAATGCACCAGATTGCACCAAGCAGGCAGGATGTGCAGTCGTACAGTAAGAATATGAGCCTTTCCTGAACAAAGCCCCACTCAGTTCCTGCGCACATGAACRTTTGTTACAGTCACTGTCATATACTTCAGAGCAAAGGGGAAAAGCTAATGGTTACCGATTAGTACAGGCGCTAGGCTCAACTTACACATGCTACTTTCTCTGATTTCCTTTCAGTTTCTTTCCATATCCCACCACAAAGTCAGCTGCAGCCTCTCTCYCCAGTGAAGGCAGGCAGAGTCACTGCAGGTTTCTCATATGGGTCCTTGCCAATTGCAAATATCGATCAAAAGGTTGTGTGACAGCACTCGAGACAATTTATGCCCATCTTCAATAGAAGTAAAAACGTTGTGGAAAGGATTCCTTCGTGGCTACGGCAGCACCCTGAAATTATCTGCTACTCCACTAGGAAGTGAGGATATTTAGGCCAGCACGTTTTACAGGTTAGCCATGTAGCGTGATGAGCTATTAGTTCCTCATCACGCATTGATATGTATGCGCATTCTGACTCTCAGAGATAACTGCTTACAGATCTGAAAAGAGCAACTGTTCTCAATGACTGGTGACTTGGACTCACTGTATTATTTTCCTACCAACAGCATAACTAGATGGTTGGCATTGCTACGGACAAGGTCACCTTTTCATTTTCTTCCTTCTGTTTCTTTTTTCACATCTGCTATTTTTAAATAGGTTACTATAGGTTGGTATCCTCTSGTCCAAGGTTCCTCCAGAGATTCAAATTCTCCAAATTTTACTGCATTAGTGGTATGTCTGTTGGAACATGTAGCCCAATACAACAGAATACCAACTCTTATCTTGCTAAATTGCCGTAGCTTTCACTAAGCAACRACAAAAATCATCAGCCATCAGAAGATGAGCAGCACACTAACTAAATAATATACTGACTGCCTCTGAACAAGTGTGCTTCACTTGTCTTGGTGGATCTGTGAAAAAGTGCTGGTAGAACTTTTAAAGACAATTAATAATTAATCATCTAAGCAGTTTAATGTATTTAGTTTAAATCCATATAATTGATATTTAGGAAACTATGTTTGAGATACAGCCTCTTGAAGGGATTACACTGATTAAGGATTAATAGTCAGATGTTTGTTGTAAGAGCTATTGAGGCAGGATAGGATTAGTAAAATAAGATGCAAAGTACAGGCACACTTATTTACTCTTTTTTCCACTTTACTGAATATTTTAATTGGATATTACATAAATACCTCCCCCCCAAAATTTTAAAGGTCCTAATTCAAAGCTCCTTTAAAAACTCTGAYGCTGCACTAACAAGAAACAATCACATGGGGGTATGTTAGAACATCAGCCCGCAATTTCTCCAAGTATTTCCTTATTGTATGTTTTCCAASCATGAATTCCCAGAAAATATCTGAAATTCTAGGAAGAATGAGATATCTATTTTTCTAACCTTCATATTATATAGGAGAAAAATAAAAGAACTATTCTAGCCCTCCTAAAAAAATAAACAAATAGGATATTCAAATGGTAACATTGTTCTAGGATATTCAAATGGTAACATTGTTCTAAAACAAAAAATAATAATATTCAGGACTCCACATTGGTACAGTACTTCATCTTCAAAAAAATCTTATACTGAGACTACGTGAACAGAAATCCTGTTTACAATACAAAGTTGGTACACTCTAAAGAGGTCCTTTAGATCATATACATACATATTTCTGTATATTGTAAAATGTATGTAACTACCTCTCAATAAGACACTATACGTTTTCAAAGGTTTATGAAAAAAAACTGTAAAAAGTTCATTCAGACAGCAAAACGAATATTCACTAGCTACAATTGGTAAATGAATGCTTTCTTTAAATGCAGCACACACACCAGTCTTTCAGAAAGGGATTTCTCTTTCTAACACCATATTAACACAGTTCATTAACAAAGTTCTATTTTGCCTTCTTTGCTAATAAAGGCTCAAATTGTACCTAGGCATTGCTTGTGCAAAGCTATTATTCATAGTGCTAAACATCCTGATTCTGTCTTCTCTCCCTTCAGATCTAGCGGTATTCATCAGTTTATAATCTCTTCAGTTTTTAATCAGGACTTTCATTGAAAGGAAAAAAAATCTAAAACAAAACAGTATTTTAGAGTACAGGAGGCAAGTAAGCCCCTCCAGCTCTRTCTCAAGGTCACTTGTAAACAGCCGTTTCTGTTTTACTCCTACATGGTATTATTTGCGAGTTATGCTGTTTCACACAGCTAGGCTGTAGTCTTAGCAAAAAGGCATGTCACTCCGGCAAGGATTCACTGATCACGTCTGCACAACACTGCTATGTAAGTAACACAGGTCGTTTTTCTGTAAAACAATTAAGGGGGGGGGGGAAGGACTGGTAAGAGAACTTTCCCTAAGATATTATTAAATCATACAACGCTGCAAAGCCACTAAACCTCATGTCAGTAGACACACACACACACACACACATTTGTTGCACTGCATCCTATGAATGATACCTCCAGGCTACCAGGGAAAAACTGAATGCAGGGATAACAGGGAAATAATTTTTAAAAGGCATGTATTTACTTACAAGCATTTGTCACTGAAAAGCTGTTGGAAGAGTCCAAATGATCGACATGATAGTTCAGATGGAAGGGCTTTTCTGTGGTGTTTTGGTTCGTGTTGTATAACTGCACAGCAAACCGAAACGCACTGTGCTCCTGAACAGTGTTTCTCATGAAAAGTCCACCTATGATGGAAAAAAAAGGGGGGGGGGGGAGGTATTTCAGAACGAACCGTAAGAAGCGGCAGCTGTAGTAAGTTGCCTCCCCGCGCGGCACGCCGCGGCGGCGGGCACGCGGGACACAGGCGCTCCCGGCCGGGCGCCCAGGGCGGCCCGCCGCGGCCGCTTCTCCT
>NW_028186756.1:3276800-3327114 GCF_003343005.1 Rhea americana
GGAGGGGGTAATTTAAAAAATAAATAAAATAATAATAACAATAATAATAAATCAAGTTTCACTCGCTCGCCCTCCGCTGCCCAGAGCTGCCGCCGCGGGGCCGCGCCGCCGTCCCGCCGCGGCGGGACTCACCTATGCTGATGGTGTTGGGGAACCCGCCCAGGGCCGCCCCCAGCAGCGCGGCCACCAGCAGCAGCGGAGCCCGCGCCGCKCTCTGCCCCATTTTCTCCGGCCCCGGCGGCTGAGTCGCTACAGCGAGGCGGGCGGCGCGGGCATGGGCGCAGCGGCGGGCGCGGGGCAGCGGCGACGCCGGCGGCGGCGAGGAGAGGCAGGAGCAGGAGGACGCGGACGCCCCCCGCTTCCTTCCCGTCGTCTCTTTTCCTCTCTCTTCTCCCAATCCCTCTCCGCTCCTCTTCACCCCAGCCTGGCAGGGCTCATTGGCTGCGCCGGTGCCCGTCTCCGCGGCCCCCCCCGGCGCAGGGACTTCCCCCAAAGATGGTGGGTAGCGGCGCGGCGGCAGCACCCCGCGCCGCCGAGGCTGCTCCGCCCGGGCCGGGCGGGGGAGATCGATCAAACTTGGCGTGAGGCGGGCGGGCGGGCGGCGCTGGCGTCTCCCGGCGGCGCGGGCTGCGGGCGCAGGGAGCTCCCCGGCCTCACGTGGGCCGGCGGCTGCGGCTGCCCCTTTAAAGCTGCATCGCCTCGGCGTGTGTGCGAGCGCGGGGGGCGCCGCGCTGAGGCGGGAAGGGGCGGGCGGGAGCGGCGCCAGGCCGCCCGCCCTGAGGGGAGCGGGGTGGGGGGCCCGGCGCCCGCAAGCCGAGGGCCGGGTTACCGCACGCGGGGGGACGCGGAGGCGCGGCCAAGCCTGCCCTGAAGGGACGAGCCCCTGAAGGGATGCAGCCTCCCGGGCGGGGAGCCTCTCGCCGTGGCGCTGCCCCAGCACGAGGGGCGGCGGGTGGCCCGGCGGGGGCCGCGGCGGCGGCGGACGGGCGGCGGGTGTCGGGGAGCGTCGCCGCTGCCCGATTTCTCGTTCTGCCCCGGGCCTGCCTGCGCGGAGGCAGCTACCGCGCGGCTGCCGCCAAGCGAGGTGCTCTTGTGTGTTAGCACTGCGCCCGTCTCCTTCACTCTGCAGATCCTGCAGCTCTTTTCTCTTTTTGCTGCTTTGAGGCTCMGAGAATGGTACAAAATGGAGACAGAAAAGAGACATTAGGTCACCCCAGTCCATCTCCTAGGCTCAGGGGAGATCGTTCTTCACTCGATGTCTCGTCTTCCTCTGATTTCAGCAGGACAGCGCCCTTTGGTCCCTCTCTGCCTTTCTTTTCTGGTGTTTTTCTGGTCTATGTTCAGTTGAGTTAGGGACACTATCAAAAGCAGTCGGTTCTGCATTTGTAAAATACCCAGTGGCGCTGGCTGCAGTGTATTGTAAGAAAACACACGTAAGAAAGACACGGTGGCACTGGACATCACACTCATCAAGCAGGAGCTGCTGAACATTTGTATGCCCTCAGCAGCACATCAGTGACTCCTGCTTCACTCCCAGGGAAATGCACTGGCTGACAGATGTCTGGGTCCCTGGATGAGAATGATTCCCAGAAGATGGGAGTCTTATTCCAGTGCAGGCAGGGGTGGGGAATCAGGCTGCAGGATGCCTGGTAATGTCCCCTGTTTTGGTGGAGATGGCAGCTGTCGCTTGATCTCTCTATTTAAAGAAATGGTCATCTGTGGTGGTCCCTGGAGTATAAAGGCCATTTTATATATAGTGCTCTTCAAGCTCAAAGCACTTCACAAATATTATCTGTGAATTCTGTAACATGCCTCTGAAGTAACATGCCTCTCCTCTTACAGATGTGAAAACCTAAAAATCAGGGAAAGCAACTGACCCAGCTCATCTAGGCAAGAAGCTTCAGACCCAGAAATAAAATCATGAGCAATGCCTGGGCTTTAACCACTGTAGAGCACTCTTCTCTCTCGTGTGTCTTTTGCGAGCATAATAGACCTGAGAGCTGCAGATAGGTATCTGAAGTTTAGACATTCAAAATGCTCGTTAAAAGCATGTTCCTATAAACTAAGAATTTGTCTTTCTGGTAGCAAGCTACTTCTCTCTCACTACTGTACCTACCTCCAGCCCATTTCTAACACACTCTCCACACATTCCTGCTGTCCTCTCTCTTCTATGTCCTTTCTTGGTGGCCTGCTTGCTTTCTGTTCACCTGCTGCCACAAAAGTTCTTGTACCTGAAGCTGTATTCCAGGCTGACTGCTACATGCCACACTGACAGCTGATGATGTGCTGAAAAAAAATGAAAAAAAAAAWGTTTAATGTTACAGATGTTAGCACAAGAGAAAAGATGAAATAGCCAGGGATAGGAGAATGAGCATGGGATGTGGCAGCATCTTGTTTTCATAAGCAGCCAATAGGATGGGCACATCATCTCAAGACAAATGGTGCTTAACTACCCTATCTCAAAATGGAAAATCTAGTTATAATCTAAAATGAATCTGTGCTAACAGACAAATAGCTTTCATCATCATCCACATTTGTCCTTCTGGAGCCCTAAATACACATATTATTATTAGCACTTTTGTTAAGTCACTTTACTTTTTGCCTGGACAGTCGTCTCATGGTAAGATCTGAAGATACAAATAGGATAGCAGCTGTCCCGTATAGGTTTTGGGAGAGACCCATCCCAGATAATCTTTCTCAGGTTTTACAGCAAGCCCAGTCTATCCTATGTCAAAATGGTAGGAGTTTAGCTGGCTTTATGTGGATATTCATGTCAAGCAAATAGTTTACATAGTTTGCTARGGATGCTCAGTGACTCAGGTCAATGAGTTCCATGGTAACTGAAGTCATGCCAGATGCTTTCCCCAACCTTCCCTAACTATATACAACCAATATTCTGCAGCATAATCAGAGCTACATGTTTAGACAATTTATAGTCATTTGGAACACTAGGGGATTCTAAGCACTATCTACCTGAGCAGGACGAGGTAATGACTTATAATTAGATAATATGTTCCCGCTGTAATGTCAAATACTGGATCAGAAAAAGGCTATGGAATTTGGGACACAACGTTCTCACAGAGAACCCATGGCATTAACATTAAGTCATGGCAAAATCCACACTGGGACTTGGTTGGCTCAAATTTCACCCTAGATGTACTAAGCTGACTTTTGTAATTCCTATTTCTAATTGCAATTGAGAAGTTTAGTGAAGTGAGTTTCTAGATGTTATTTTCTGTCAATACAACTAAACCAGGTCATAACTGACAAATGCACTTCCAGTTGCATGCTATAGTTCCCCCTGTTTTTTTYCTTCATAAAACAGAGGGAACACAATTAACTGAACTTTATGTTAATGTCAGCATTTTGATTAGCTAACCTGATTAGTTCTACAGTAGACAGTTTACAGATAGAGTGATAGTGGGAGAGASAAAAGCAAAGATGAAAAGGGATTCAGAGAGAAGATGAAACAACRGATATCAGGAGTCAAGGGGAAAGTACAGTGTCAAAAGAGGAAAAATGAATGCAGACAGCTTCATATACTTTGTAAAGCAGGTCAAAAGGACATCTAGTTAAGATTTGATTAAATTATGAGTGTACACAGAAAAAACTACTGAAGCTCTCCTATTTACCTTTCATTGCCATGCAATAAAATGAARTAAAATGAAATTAAAAGGCAGCAGATAAGAGATACTTTAAARAGATTTTGTCATGCAATTTATAGTTAATCTACAAAGCTCCCTTCTACACAATATTCTTGGCAAAAATAGTTTTCTGTTTCTAAAATGTTGAAATTCTTAATGAATTAGAATAACAAATCCAAATTCTTTAGGAAAAAAATGTTGGGTGATTAATATTCATGGCTTATGGTAAAGAGCGGCTACTGTACGCCTAGAGGAAGACCTTTCTCCTCACGCATGACAGGAGTTTACAGTACGTCTCACCTTCTCTGAAAGTTTTTATACTGATTAGTATTAGAGCCAGAATATAAGACTAAATGAATGATTTATTTTTGTTACTCATTTTTTGCTAAGAAYGGTCAACAAGTGACATCCCAGAACTATAGGAATGTATAGAGGTTTATCACCTCTGTCATAGGAGCTGGGATTTTACCCAATACATTTGAGGAGAATAGTAATATGGTCTAGCATATGGGAATATGTTCTAACACATAGATGGATTATCAAGATCTGTATAGTAACAGAGTCAAAGACGAAAGCTCTTAATAATATTAAGTCATTATTCCATTATTGGAGACTAATTCAACTTTAGGTAGCAGAAGCAATTTCTTGCAAAAWACTTTTATCAGAACTGAATACAGATCATTATAGGAATTAACTATATACATTACAATTGCACAACTAAGACACAAATGTAGAAACAGTACATACAAATGTCTTAATTTTTCCTGGGTTTAGGCTATCTTCAGAGTGCATACTTCTAGTTTTCCTAATAGCTAGGGGGCTGGGTTATTGTAGTCCCATAATGTCAGAAACAATTTATATTACCTTCTATGTTCTGATTAACTGTATGCTAAGCTGCTGGCATAATGCACCCCTGCAATTCTTATTTAAACCTGTACTTTTGCTGTGTCCACCTATATTAGAGGTTTAAGGAAACAGTAAATCAGAAAGTAATGATATCTCATATACACTATTAATATAGTGAATCTTCTTTCTCTTCTTTTTTTTTCATATCTACATACACAGATTTTAGACAATCTTGGGAGTATATCCTGTGCAAAATYTGACACTGAATACTTTTATTTCTGTATATAATGACCAAAACATATTCTTCTGTTCATGCCTGGCTGTGTTTGTTGTCTTTCCAGCAGATACCAGGGTGGCTGAAGTCCCCCRTGAGAACCAGGGCCTGTGATCATGAAACTACCTCCAGCTGTCTGTAGAAGGCCTCACTGACTTCCTCTTTCTGATCAGGTGGCATGTAGTAAACACCCACAACAGTGTCACCCATGTTAGCCTGCCCTTATCCTTACCCATAAACTCTCCACTCACTCTTCATCCACCCTTAGGCACATAGATACATTCCAGTTGCTCTCTCACATAAAGAACATCTCCACTACCTCACTTCCCTGGCCTGTCTTTCCTAAAAAGCACGTAGCCATCCATGACAGCATTCCAGKCATGCAAGCTATCCCACCATGGCTCTGTAACTGCAATGAGATCATGGCSCTGCAACCACACACAGTTTTCTAATTCTTCCTGTTTATTCCCTGTGCTGCGTGCACTGGTGTACAGGCATTTCAGAGAGGTAATTGAGCATGCAGATTTCCTGGGAGGGTGCAAGAGGATTCTCCATAGCCCTGTCCATATGCATTTCCCTGGCTGCATGCACCCACTGGAGGCAYCTCGACTTCAGCYGCATTTCGCTGACTACTCTSTCTCTATAACTCTCCCCTTCTCCCATCTTTAAAGCCCTCCTTACCAGGCTGGCCAACCTGTTGTCAAAGGCGCACATGCTTATTGAGGTGGATCCCATCTCTCCCCATCAGTTGTCTATCTTCAAACAGGGTCACATGGTCGTAGAAACCAAAACCCTGTTGCCAACAGCAGCAGCACAACCCGCTGTTAACTTGGAAAATGCATCTACTCCTCCTCCCATTCTTTCCCCGCACTGGCAGGGCTGAGAAGAAAACGACCTGGGCTCCTAGGCCCTTGACCCCCATCCCCAGAGTTCTGAAATCCTGTCTGATGGTTTCTAATTTGCCGTTGGTATCATTAGTGCCCATGTGGAAGAGCAGCAGAGGGCAATAGCCAATGYGTGGAAAAACCTTGGCAGTCTTTTGATGACACCTCATATTTGAGCCCCTGGCAGGCAACAAACCTCTCTAGACAAGTGGTCAAGTCAGCAGATAGATGCCTCTGTCCCCTGCAGCAGGGATCACCAACAACAATCGCTCGCTGCTTCTTCTGGGTGTTCCCACAAGGCCCAGGGTCTGTTGGCCTAGCTGCTTCTCTGGAAACCATGCCCAGCTCCTACTCAGCCTGGAGGTCACTTCAATTGCAAGTCTTCAGGAAGAGTAAGAGTTTTTCTCCTCCTAAAAGAAGTGACCAGTTTCCAGCCTTCTTTTACGATGTTATGATGCGTTCCTTCACATGGCACAGAGCCCTTCCAGCAGCTACACTGCTGGGGACTCCTGGAGCTGTGTGGTCTCTGAGAACACCCTATCTTTTGCTCATTTTCTCAGATGCTATGCAGCCTACTGACTTCATAAATCTCATTTACCTAACAACACAACTTTTCAACAGCAGCACACCTTCTGCAGGGGAGCTAACTGTCAGCCCAGGCCTCACATAGAGGCCCCCAGCACTCCCTGCAGCCTGAGACCTGGCAAACTGCATCTGCTGTTAGAGGGTCTCTCTGGGTCAAAGCCTCTGACACAGCTGCTAGAAAACACACTCTGCAGCATGTCATGACAATATCTGAGGAAGTATACACTGCTAGTACTAGAWATGATAGGTGCCTTCTTGCACTCCTCTGCAGAAACTGCTCCACAAACTACTGCTTCTGGGAGCTGTGCTCTGGCCCTGTCTCTTATATAGCTCTCTCCCTAGCACTGACTCACAGGTTGCTTGACCCATCCTAATCAAGGACCACCTGGATCAAAGGCCCCAACTCCCTCTGATCAGGGACAATCAAGAGAGCTCATTAGCAGCAGCTACACCTAGCTAGAGCTTCTCCCAGGAGAAGTTAAGGCCTTTCCTGTTAGCAGCAGCCACCCTCTAGTTCCTCAGGGGTCCCCAGAAAGCCCCCACAGCTTGCAACAAGGTCCTCAAAAGCTCTAAGCAGAGCTTAGATGTTGCTGCACAAACTACTGAGTCTGTTTGCTGTCTCTGTTAGCTGTGCTCTCATCTATAATCACATAACTTTTCAAATAAAAAGCCTATTTTCCTCCCAATATGTGTTTGTATAATGCCATAACTCAGTTTACCTCAGTTCAGACCTGTAATAGTCTGAACTATACAGTAATAGTGTCTTCTACTGACAATGTCTTTGGAAAACTTCCATGAACATGGAGTATTTTCTCAAAAGAAAGCAATACTCAATAGCATACATGGAAAGAATGAGCAGCTATCAAGATTTTTTTTTTCAGCTAGAGACTTAACCTACCATCCAATTTAAACAGCATCTCAAGGTCTAACAAGACAGTAACTGGAATAAAAAGGCAAATGATGCTAACAAGCTGTTAATAGAGGGAATTTACAGAACAGTCCAGCATCTGAGAAGACAGCAGAGTAAAATCATGATGAAGGAGAGACATATCCTACTATAACATCACAGTCTAACCCACAGGCAGGAAATTTTGACCCTTGTATACCAAAAGACCTAACTCACAGCCTTTAAATCGTATTTTGTCTTTCACAAAGGACTTGCATCCTCCATCTGCATCAGAGATGAATTTCACCTAACCTGATTTGTTTTATTGATTTCAGTGGGATTAACTGAGAGTATAAAGATGACTACAGTTGTACACTTGCACTGATATGAATAACACAATGTGGTTCTGATAATGTGCAGTGTTCAGGAGACAAGCAAATCCTTCAGAAAAGCAGTGGTTTATTTGAAAAAAAGAAGTGTTTTCAGTCTCATATTAACAGTGTATCCAATATTAAGAGACGTGTTCTTATATTTTATAAAACTGATTTTCTAATTAAAAGTTGTTTGGCTTTGTGACTCACACCTTGCAGCAACTGTGCTAGATCTTGATAATTACAGTATAAAATTGACTGATTATTTGATTGCTATTTCAGCATAACAGAAGGCGTAAGAAGTAAAAAGAAATGTGAAAGGGTTTTGTAATAGCAATTTGAAGAATCTTAAGCATTTTCCAGTAGATCTGATACAGTTCCTATATAGCAAACTGAAGTCAACTGACAATAGATTTACTCTTCTTAATTACTTTTTTGTAGACTCCTCAGAAGTAGCCCATAAGCCCCAAGGAATCTACAGACTTGGCTTGCAGGGTGCTACTTATTATCATCTGTTAAATGTAGTTTTAGTATCAGTCTGTCTTGAAACTGCTCTTGAACATGTAATCAGCTAGAATTCTGTTTTTATATGAATTCTGTTGCGTACTCATAAGCACTCAAAAATACCTAAGCGCTCAAGCACTTGCATGCAGGTAAGATCACTACTATCCCTAAATGTCAGTTTGGGGRAAATTTGTTGTTAGAGCATCCTACCTGTACCAAGCACTGTGTGTATAYGCACCATTCATTTCACCAAGTTTGAAAGCAGACTTCACAGTAAAACTGACTCTGGCAAAGTCAAGCAAGAGCCACTCATCTATCTGGTGTAGGTAATTAAACAGTTCTTAGTATTGCTTTTCTAGTATACTGGGCCAAATCTTCAGGTACTGTAGTGAAGTAACTGTAAGGTACTGTAAAGTACCTTAGATCATCAAAATTATTTCTACYGTGGAGTAGCACAAATGGACGCTATTTTACTTTTCTGCAATACAAATGCAATCACCGTATTTTGCAGGACACAACGATTCCGATCAAGGCCCACATAGCACTAAACGACTTTGTATTTGGTTTCACTGCTTTCACCCTTCCATGTATATTGTTTAGGAGTTAGGTAGCAGGCACAACARTTCTTCTGGGTATCTCTTAAGACTAAATTTTACACAGAAATTTCATTTGAAAATGATTCTATAATCTTGAATTTAAAAAATTATTTTTACTAGTAGCTCAACTGCGTATATACCCCCTGCAGAATCATGTTTCCAGAGTGGAAAATTAAACTGAAAAAAGAMGCACTGTGATATACATATTTCTTACTTACTTTTTTTTACTTATACCAACTGTATAAAGAAATCTTGAAAGATTTTTTATTCTTTAGATGGTTATTTTATCTTTTATATAGTGATAGGGTTATCAAACCTGATTGTTCCAATTTCTGCTGGAGGCCCCTCTGGTACTACAGAGAACATAAAACGTAAACCCATTACTAAAAATACTAGGTGCTCATTCTTTGAGAAAGAAAGATTCTTTGACTTTTCTGGTAGGCCATTTGACACACTCATTTGTGTATCTTAACAAATGCAACACAATAAATGTAAAGCAAGTAAAATCCTTCCTTTCAATGAGTCAGCCTCTATTTCCTTGGTACTTGTGATGCAATAGCCTGGAGTTTAATCTAAAAACCATTACATTCATCAGCTGTCATTCTATTGACTTCAGTGGTCTTTGAATAARACTAATAATAGCCTATTTTGTTCTATATGTATCCATGTTATTGAGGTATGAGGAAGGCTAGGGAATAACTGGAGAGGCAAGACTAGTATATTTTGTTTAAAAAAATCTCATAAGCTGTTTGTTCTCCATAGAAAGTACAAATTAAAAGAGTGTAGGTATTCTTTTTTTTGGAGGGGAGAAGGCAGCAGAAAGATCGCCTCATAGCTCTGCCTTGAAACCCGGTTTTGTAAAGATCACTCCATTTCAAACACTAGCTCTATCTCCTGCACCTAGGTTATGACATTCAGACTCACTCTGAGCAGCATCCTACKCCACAATTAGTTAGCCAGTTATTAACCAGTTAATTAAATCTCCAAAAGCAAGACAATTCAGAGTTGATCCTAACACCTTCCCCTTAATCAGCTTTGCAGTTATCAGAAGGGGTAGCTAAAAAGTATCCAGTCTTGAACAATGTTTCTTTGGGGCTGCAATGCTTTAAGTATGATGTAGCCAGTTAAGGAGGAAAAGCAAACACATAATTTTAGACTTAACTTTGAGATTTCTTGCTTTTGTGTTACAAGGCAGACCTTACACATTTCTTTGATGAACTGTTGTTATTTGCAATGTAATCTTGTATAATAATTAACTCCAACTGATCCACTGCTGTGCTTTAGCGAAGTATTGGAGCCTATTAAATTGGACCATGAATACACAGTTGCTTTCCTTATTTCTAACATAATTATGCTGCTAGAGGAAAAAAATAAGCAAATTAATGGAAAGGCRTAGCTAAATAGGGCTCCTTGGTGCTGTAAATTTCTGGAGCGCTGTTATAAGGTTTTGAAGTACTACATATATGTATGCGAAGCGACATACTGGAAATCTTTTGGAAAGTATTTGTTTCCATTATTCTTTAGGGAAAGATTCTGCTGTCAAAGGTGAAAGCCAATGACAACAGCATCGAAGGGTATGTTTTCGCTGCAAGCTTATTTGTAGCTGTAGGGCTACCTCATTCCACCCAGCCTCACACAAGCCTTTATGGCCAGAGAGTCATGAACTTTGAACCTGGCTTTGCTGTTGGAGCTGAGCTGAACTTCTAAATAGAGCGGCACTCCTAAAGTTTTCAGTGAGAAGTCTAGCTTTAAGGCACACATGAAATCATGTGTTTGCTATATATATCCAGTTGGATTATGGATTCAGTCTGGAGGATTTGGAAGATAACTATCTCTTTTCACAATGAGAATGTGAAAAGCAAATAAATTGAATCTCTGTGGTAAGCAAGAAGGAGATGGGACATTTTTCCAGTTCTCTGTGAATTAGACCATAATGACCATAATCTTTCAAGAGCGGTATTTCCTGGACCATGTCGTTTTCACATTGTTTCTCTCTCGCTCGGCTCTTGCCAGAAGCTACCTGCCAGTTTGTATGCTTCTAGTCAGGATTTAACTCTTCATTCAACACGCTCTGGCTCTTTTTCAGAAGAGCTCTGAAAGATATCACCTCAGCAGCAAGCTCGGTTGTTGTAAATATAACAGTGGCTATATGCCCCAGAAGGCTGAAACTCTAATTGCCAGGGGCCCTCTCAGCTCCTGTCCACTCAGCAGATCATGGGAAATCCTCGTGCAGGCAAACAACAACCTGCTAGCCCAGTGCTGCTGCTCCACGAGGTCAGTTCACACAGGACTTCTGGGGGAAGGATCCTGAGCGACTAGGAAGAGGAAGAGGGTTGGGGATGACACTGTAATTCAGGAGGGTGACATCTCCTAAATTCAGGACAGGCAGGAAATTCAGGTGTAATTCAGGAAGGGTAGAATTTGTTGCAAAACATGCCATGAAACTTAAGTCAGTGACAACAGCAGCCTGGGAAATACCCCTGCAATCCTACTGTCAGCCCAAGTAAATGTTGAGCCATGATGGACATGTTCCCACAGTGGCAGGGAAGGATGCGAGTGTGCTCACGTGCTCCCGGTACATCTGCTGTTCTATCTCAGGCCTCCTTGACTGCAGTGTGAGATTTGCTTGACTTCAAACAGCTATTTCACATTGGCAATGACATTGGGAACTTTGCAAGTGTGCTGAGATTTGCATTTAAAACAAGGCCAATATCCAGCTGTTTTACTACTTGTTCTCAGTGAATGCATTTTCCGTACTTTGCACAATAATGAATTGAAAATCAACTAATTTCTACATATATTCAGTATGAAATACATGTACCGACTTTTTCAGAAAACCTTTTAGATTCTTCCTGTATTTTTCATATTTATGAAGGGTCTTTGGACAAATAACACAGTCCCCATAACTTCACACTCCCATATGTCTTCATTATGACACATTTCAAAGAAGCTGATATTGATCTTCTAAAATAGATACATGAAAATAATTCTTTTCTCTGAATTATAGCTGTAAGCTAAAAACCCAAATATCAGCTGACAGTACTTCTCACATCCGTCAGCAATGCTGATTTTTGATGACAAAATATAACTAAAATTTCCAAAATTGGTTCATCAGGGAAGATCTACTCTCTCAATTTAGTTGGTGTTCATCAAAAGGCTTTTACTGAATCAGTGAGGTTTTGGAACATACAAGACCGTTTAGGCTACTCAAGCCAGAAGATGACCGAATGACAGCTCTTAGTAGCAACAGTATTTTTCCAAGTTAACAGACCACCTCAATGTCTTCAGATCATTAGGCCTAGAAATACAAAGATGCAGCCTTGAGATAAAATCCTGGTCTTGTGTGCACTGAATAAGAAACCCTCGCTGACTTGAGTGGATGTCAGAATGGACTCCAAGTCATTACGTAGAATATGTAACTATCCAGGATGAAGTTGTTTCATTTCAGTTTATCTTCTGTCCCCTTTTCCTCTTCTTCCTGCAACCACCCCTCCAGACTTTTAACCTGATTTTTCCCATGGCATGTGTGTGTTGTACTCTGCTTGCCCTGAGACTTACTCCAAAATCTTGTTTGCTCTACTTGTCCAGTCCAGAATGTAAGACTTTCTCACAGACTCACTGATAGTCTTGAAATATCAAAACTATATAGTTTAAAATCACATATGCAAGAAGGAGGAAGCATTATTCTAATATTATTTTGATTAATCTGTGATCATAACATCTTAAAAACATGCAGTATATGTATGTTTWTATATATATGTATACATATATACGTATACATTCTTCATAAGGGGAAATTTATTTCCAGTTTAGGAGGTGGAATGCTTCCAACTGCCCCAGAAATGAAATAGTTTCCAACAGCTCTGTAGAAACAGCACTATGGAATCCCATGGATMTCTGGATTACATGTACCAAACATATTCATTTAAAGATTAGAAATGTACTTTCAGGCTCTCAGTTCTGCAACTCATTTGGGGTCCTCAGAGTCAAATTATTTCTCTCCGCTCCCAACCTCACCAGCAAGAAAAGTCTCTGCAGGCTAAACAAGACCGTCGATGGTGTCTCTGTGATACCACTACCCCAGTGACATTCTTGCAGCCTGAAGCCTCTCAATAGGATTTATTGAGAGTAAAACACACAAACTTCCAAATGCTCCTGCCTGAAGCTGCTTGTAGGGGTCCAAGTTGCACCTGCAAGCTATGTTGGCTCTTCCTGGCAAGCAGAAGCAGGAGACCAGTGAAAGCCTCTTTTCGGCACAAAAGCCAGCATAACCAGTTCTTAACTCTCCCTGCGAGCAGGACTGCAAAGTGAGAACGTGCAGCGAACAGACTCCCTGCTCTGGGCAAAACTGTTCAGGAAGGGGTGAGCAMGTGTTTCAGCTCTGTGACTTTGCCTTCTCTTCAGCAGAGTAGATGATTTGGGGAGGAAAGGCAGTTTCCCTCAAATGATTTGGAGATGAAAGGTACTTGGATGATCACAAAAGCAGCCCTGAGCAAGGAGCAGCATGGAAAGGAAAACTAGTGCACACGGACGTGACAATATTCCCTACCACTGGAGTCAGACAGTCAGCAAACTGTCCCTACCCTCCCCTTCTCTCCTCCCCCTCCTTGCCTAATGTTTCTCAGTGCTTCAAAGTCACAGCTGGSTATTCTAGTCCAAAGCTCTTTTCTAAAAAAAGGAGGTTGAGCCAAATAACCTTACGAATTTGGGGTGTCCACTTCCATCTTCGAYAGATTTCCCTGTTTAAGAAAGGATTACGAACCTCAGGATCTGGCCCTACAATTTGTATGCAGAGTACTACAATCACAGCGTAACAACAATTTAGGAAGCCCAAACAGAATTAGACACTTACAAGCAGAAGTTGATTAATATTTAAGTRTTTTGGTTGTTGGGAGATATACAGACACTAAGCACAGATTAACTGGATTTGGGGGTATAGAAATGACTGTAACTCAGCAAGGTCAGGGCTGAATGAAATGACTAGAAATCGATCAAATGTGCGAAGTACTGTGGGGAAGAGGGCAGTTAATCATTTCAAAACTTTACTCTGTAAAATGTCCTGTACATGATCGATGACAGAGGAGATGATAAAACAAGCAGACTATACCTCTGCCCCATACATAAATATGCTGCAATTGTGTTTGGTCTGATTAATTCCACATGATCTGGGCTGCTAATATTTTTAAATCAGAAACTGGAAAAGTTCTATTGTACACTGTTACTTCTTAGGAAATTATCTCTTACTTTCTGAATGTATCTGCTAATACTCCATATTGCAGACTGGAGTGAGGTAACTTCAGGGGAAGCTAGGCAGGGACTACATTTCATTTAAGACTTCTAAAACCTGTATGGATTTTAAGTGCATRTGCTTTTGGTGCGTGAAATGCTAACCGCCTGGTATCCCGTTGTTGGCAGTGGGATATGCACTTACGAGCCCCTTTCCCTGGTAGCAGCGAGGGATTACAATGTACTAATTCTTCGAGCCTCAGGGCCTGATTCTGCACCACTGAAGTCAATGAAAGCTTTGTTATTGACCTCAATGGGCACAGGCTCAAACCCTCAAAGAACACATTATGTGATACACATTTTTTAAAAAAAGACTTAGCTTTTTCTTTCCTTTTTTTCTTTCTTTTTTTTTCTTCAGAACCAGGAATGACTGACTGACTGATGTAAAGAAAACAAAATAGAGACATGAAAAAGAAACCCTGATTCCCTAGTTAGGCAACTAACTCTACATCTGAGCACATTATAAAAGCAGAAAGAATAACTGCACTGAGTAACTGCATTTTGCATTACCTCTAAACTGTGAATAACACCCTCTGAAATTAACTCTCTAATTTAGGCACCTGAAAACAATATAAATCAGTGAAAGCAGCTGAAGAGCTGTACCTCTGAGAAGTCTGGTTWCTTTGCAGTCAAACATGGACACAGGAGCCTATCTTTAAGCACCTAGATTAGAGAATTTTGACCACTCTCTGCCTTGAGTAACTCTTTGGTTTCTGTGACACCCCTTCATCTTCCTCCAGGAGCTCAGGGCTTATTTGATATGGTCACATAAACATGAGAAGCTTTGCTAAGAGCAAATGGCATGAAGGTGAATGAGACCTACGGCTATTCTTGTAACTGTTTACCACTATATATTCAGAGATGCAAACAAGTTAACAGGGGCATGTAATAAAACACATATTTTGTAACCAAATATAGGCTATGTCTTTGCTTTTGTCTTACAAGCTTTAGCATTAGTAACAAACTCTTTTTTTTTTTCAAAACTTAAATCTATAAATGGAACAGCAGAGCCTGCATGTACAATTCATGTGAAAAACCCTCAAGTGGATTTAGAGGTGATGGCACTGTTCACCTTACATCTGAATGAAGGAAGTATCGGCTCACTGARGTTCCTAAGTGTGACTGGTCACCCTAGTCACATGCCGTCGTTTCTGCTCCTTATCTGGGTGATTTGCAAACTCATCAGCTCTTTCAAATCTGCTTTCCGAATACCTCCTGTGAGAATGCTTATTTGCTCGATTCCTTATGATATCTTGTTTGCCAAAAACAGTCTTGGGGAAAAAAAAGATTATTCTGTCACCCACATGTGTAAAGGGGGGATGGAAGGCTTCACTAGCACTTCCAGCCTGAAGCTGAGCACGGCAGCAGACATGCTATTTAGAGAGGGGGGAAATGCTGCCGAAGTCTCTTCATACAAGTAGGGGTTAGAGCATCAACTCCCAGACACAGAGACTTGTTGTAGAAGAAAACCCCAAAACATTTTCTCAAGTCTGTGCAATTATCATGTTCTAGCGGTGCAGAATTTTTAATGCTGAACAGCTAGTACATTTTATGAATTCATCACTTTGCTGTTGAACACTGGCATGCACTGATAGCTAGGCACAAAAAGCTCCAGCGCTGTACAGAAGTGGCATTCAGCCTTTGACAAGCGAAGAGCTACTTTGTCATCAAACAGAGGCTCACAAAACCATGAAAGAATGAACCGCATTTAAAATAGAGAAATGTGCACAGGCAGTTTATGAGAGAGTTAATACACTGCTCCAAACAAGTCAGCAAAATTTACAGTCAGAACAGTGTTTTTCAGAGCAGAGCCAAAGACCTAGGCTCATTGGCTATCTGTCACCACTCTCAGAAGACCAGTTCTGTATAAGTCAATACAGTCCATATGTGTGTGGGCGCACTCACACCTCTATTTTTTGTTTCAAATTGCCTGGGGGCAGCTGCCATATCACCTTCAAGACACCATGTGATGCCTTAATCAAATGTTAGCAAGGAGCCTGAAGCAGCTTAGAAGCCACAAGTGGAATACAAAATACTGGGGCAGTGACATCACCAACATAACGACGATTAACTTCATCTTTTCTTGCCCTTTGCATTCTTCTCTTAGGTAGGATGCTCTCTTTACTGCTTATTTCCTCTAAGCTAATATGAAAAAAAGAACAAATAAACACCTGTTAAGCAAGATAACCCAGCTTTTGGTTTAAACAGGAGCCTTTTGGTATATTTTTGTATCTTTATGCTGTCCAGCTGCCTGGATTAGGCTAGCAACTGAACAGAAACATGGAATTGCTGCATTCTAATCATCTCTACAGCTTAGGAGAATAAGCTTTTGCCATTTTTCAAATATGGATTTTGGTTACCACCCAACCTTGTCATCCTTTCATATGCAAACTTCCCACTGTGATCAGTGGGACTTCTGAGTATTTAAAGAATACATGGGAACTTGTTATTTTTCTCTCTTCAGTTTCTAAACTGCTAGTAGAATTTGTGTCAACCTGGGAGGAAGAGAGGGAAGGAAGAGAATATGAGGGAGTGTGAACAGAGCTAGATAATGCTGTGCACCAAATGCTTCCCAGCCAGCCCCTTGGCATGCTGCTAGTGCTAGAACGGCAGCCAGAAGCATTACATTTGCAAGTGCAATATCTGCAGTCCCTTATGAATAAGTTTTCAAAGACAAATCTCATTCACAAATCCCATTACAAATAACAAATAATGTTGCAATATTTGAGCATATACACACAAACACAGACAGAACTTTTCCTATATCTCTTTCAAAGAAAAAAAAAGTATTTTCAGAATTCTCTTTATTGAAATATTTATGCCCAGTCTGAAAGGGTGAAGGGTACATTTTTAGTACCCAAGGTCTCTATAAGATAAACATGAAAATCTAACACAGCTGGTGCTTGACAGTAGATGTATTTGTCTCAGAGTTTTCTTTTAAGGAGATTCCTTCATTAGTAAAAGAACCTTTTTAGTATTCACTCTCAGATTGCTTTTACTATTGGGTTCAAAGCAGTGCTTATTACTAAGTACGTCATCTTGACATAGTGAGGTTCAACCAAATCTTAATCTTCAGTAGTGAGGTTTCTGTAAGTATAAGCTGTAAGTATTTGTTTTCAGAGTTAAAATCAGAAAGTAACAATGCATTCATTAGTCGTTTCATTTAGACAGCTGGATATGTTGGCATATGCCTTCCTATTTGCTTATTTTTTCTCCCACTGCATTCCACATTCACATATTTTCTCCATTTCCCACTGATGTTTAAACTACTCTATACTTAGCTCCAAAGCAATAAGGATTTCAAGCTCTATGATTTCACCTTTTGAGCCCAGAAAAGAATTTGTTTTGGAACAAGGGAAAGGATATTCTAAAAGAGATATTGGAACTTGACAGGAACAGACTGCCTTGTCTGTTGTATTATCATTATCATTACAGCTTCTGCAAAATAAGATCTTTCCCTAGCCAAAAATGCATGTTTTCTTTCTATAACAAAGCTGTACGTGTTGCCTGATCCAATGCCTACAGTCTGATRCTTCTAGCTTCATGCCAACCATTGCCATTTTATTACTGTCCAAATGACACATGACAAGACAGAAGTGTCACTTAAAATACATTACAAAGACTTCTCTAGCTAGCTTTGAGATTTATTGCTGACTTGAGTGAAATTGCATTTTTAGTGACAACACTGTAAAGGACTGGAAGACTTGAAAGAATACAGTTTATGGAGGTGAAACATGCATTACTGCAGCTCTGGGAAAGAATAACTGAACTTGTTTCATCAACCCGTATTTTTAGATCCATTTCACAATGAGACAGAATTTAGGCTCTTTCTGTACTGAGATAAATACTTTATTTAGCTAAAACATTACTGATCTCTACTACAGGGGAAAATCTGTCAAGTACTTCAAGAAATCATTTTTGTTATTGTAGCCATTATTTCATACAGAAGTCTAGCAATATGTTTGTGACTAAGGGCTCGCACCTAAAAGGCTTGATAGCTGTAGGAAATGACCTGAAAATACATTTCTCCCCTCCCTCCTTAAAATACCTTTAACTGCTTAACTGATGACAATTTCTTACAGTACTAAGAGAGATGATAGAGTTGCAAAAAYGAGAACTCAAATCAAGACTTCAAGATCTTCTATATACAAAACTGGACACAGCTAGGATTGAATAAGATGCAGCAAGTACCCCTTCTTTATGTGTGGCTTTTGGCAAAAACTGTGAGGGAGAGTTCTCTGGAAACTTCAGCCAAACGAAGCAGGTACACAGCAGCCAGAGCAAGCACCTCTGTCCATTCAGTGATTAATACATTTTGGTTTACATAGTGCTTTCTCCTCTCTTTTCTTTGCAGCTCTCAAACTTAAAATTCAGCCTACAATGCTTAGCCTACAAAACCCAGCACTGGTATGAAACTTTGAATAAAATCAAAGAAGCAATAATTTGGGACTCTTAAAAGCAGTGGCACTTAATATTGCGTAAAAACTGTAGAAAAGGAGTCTTAGGAGGACAAGTTTCATTCATTTTAGGTGTAGCAGCACTGAAGTCAACAGAGTTATAACATTTTTGAACTGTCTCCAGTAYGTTTATTCTAGAGAGAAAGTTTCCTCGCAGTGTAAATCAATGTAAGATTAGCATTAATCTGACTGAAATGTCCTGAGCCATCCAATTCTCTGGCTAATTCTATTAGACAGAATTTTCCACATGCTAGTTTGAAATGTTATCATATGATGACAAATGTAAGCTTTTTTATTGGATTTATGTAAATCCTTTCTTCACTGAAGCTGCTGGATGGGTGCTGCAGTTGCTTATAGCATCCACACACTCAATAGCATCACAAATACCTTGTAAGAAACTGGCTTTTCTTCAGCAAGTCCAATTTTCTGAACAAATGTATGGGGTCCCTAGCAGACTTGCAACACTTTCTCCTATTGTAGCAGCACAAAATACGAAAAAACTTCCCACCTGACCAGCAGTGCCTACTCTTAAGAAAGAATGCRCTTCCAGAGAGAAACCAGGAGTGAAAAGAACAGCTTTAAATCTCTGCTTGTCTCACCTCGCTCTTATTCAGTCTTTTCCTCTTTAGATTGCACAAACTTTTAGGGCATCTCATCCAAATGGCTTTTATTTGTTGCAGTTTCTATTAGAGAGGCGGCAGGTTAAACGATAATTCCTTGCAGCTATACAGGTAAGCAAGACAGGTAGAAGAAACATGGAAATTCTCTCCTGCTGCCTATTTCCCCGTATTGTGTGGGGACCAGCATGATTAGATTCTTTGATCTCAGAAAGGTCCTGATACTAAACAAAACACTGAAATTGTCAGCTTTTTAGGGTACTTCTTTGTTTTATTTTTTCAGTTTATTACACAGCAGGCTGTGCTCCAGCCTGGCCTCCCAGGGCTCAGATACAATACAAATAACTGCTGCTTAGCGTCAAGCACAGGAGTAGACCTATTGGCTGCAGCAGAGCTACTCACACTTAAAGTCAATCATATACTAAAGTGCTTTGCTGGACTGGGGCCTCCATATCTCAGATGAATAAGTTTCTCTTCAATGAATTTGCCAAGTCTCTTTCCAAAAGGTCAAAGAAAAATCCTCTTCTATTTCCTGCTGAACTTGGTGGATCTTTTAACTATGTTCGTTCTTAATATGTGTACTGCAGGTACAGAACATCAACTGACCTTAGTCACAGCAGAAAGAAAATACTCCTAGGGGAGTATAAAAATTCAGGGTTGATTACAACATCTTAAATAGAGACAATTTCAAAAAATTTCTTTGTTCATATTTACTTAGGTGTTTTTGATTCAAAGGCAATGTTCTATCTGGATGTAGAAATTCAAGTAACACTTTTCAAAATATGAAAGGCTAAATGCCACATTTACAATTGTTTCTGAAAAGGGTTGACCTTTATTAAAGTAACTGAGTAAATACAATTCTGAAGGTTTTGTTTCTCTTGTAAATTAAATGGTATGTTTGTAGATGGAAAGGTCAATTTTCAGTAAAGCTGAGCTTCAAAACCCATCACCTTTCTCAGTTAAATCAAAGGAGTTAATTAGTTTTACAGATGGAATACATAACATATAATTCTCTTATCTTTGTTTGAAAATCAGCTGTTCATGGCATAAAGAGGATACACTTGTCATCATTAGGTGTAAATGTTTGTTTGCTGTAGCAGCAAATACAGGCTCAGTCTAACATACACAGCTTCATAAATGTCAGACACTGAAGTCTCCTGAGACGTTGGGTACAGGGGTGCGTATATCAGAATACATACCCAATGTCAGACGTTTATTCAAATTACTTCTCTTTAATACTTCACTTTACTTCAATTTAGTATTTTTTCCTGTTCTATATAAAAATATCCCTTGTTATTAATGTTTTTATGTTATTACTATGTTTTCATGTTTTTATATTTTGTTATTTATTATAACATAATTACTATGTTATATTATGTATTAATGTTATTAATAGTTTGTATTAACAATACATGCATGAGGACAATATTACTAGACATTGATATTGCATTGAGAACTGCAGGTTTATCCATTTCCCCCCATGCTTATTAATCCAAGTCAGTTGTTATACCTAGCCATTTTTGGAACAACACTGAGAACACGTGAGAAATTCCAGATACACACCAATGAACATAATCTGAATCTTAAACATCTGGGTATATTAACTGGAAGTGGACTGGAAGGCCTGAATTCTCTTTTCTAGGTCTAGGATAAGCCTCATAATAGCAACTGTAGCCATGCGGAAAATAAAGCGAGCGCCACGTTACTGTCATAGCTGCTTCCTCCAGACAGCATTGTCTGCTCCCTTGGACAGAAACCTCCTRGATGAAGGGACAGCACCTCCTGACTCCAGAGCAGCCTCCAGCCACCCTGTTTGTATGGCTTTCTAAAGACCAGGGAGAGAAGGCAACAAGGTTTTCTCGATCATAGAATCACAGAATCAGTAAGGTTGGAAGGGACCTCTGGAGATCATCTAGKCCAACCCCCCTGCTCAGCAGGGTCACCTAGAGCATGTTAGACAGGGTTGCATCCAGGCGGGCCTTGAATATCTCCAGAAAAGGAGACTCCACAACCTCTCTGGGCAACCTGGTCCAGTGCTCCGTCACTTGCACAGTGAAGAAATTCCCCCTCACGGTCAGGCAGAACTTCCGTGCTTCAGTTTCTGCCCATTGCCTCTTGTCCTGTCACAYGGGACAACTGAAAAGAGTTCGTCCCTGTCCCCTTGACACCCTCCCTTCAGGTACTTACATACATTGATCAGATCCCCCCTCAGTCTTCTCTTCCCCAGGGAAGATTTAGGGAATCTTCTCTTCCCCTAAACAGGCCCAGCTCTTGCAGCCTTTCCTCGTAGGGCAGATGCTCCAGCCCTCTGATCATCCTCATAGCCCTACGCTGGACTCTCTCCAGCAGCTCCATGTCTCTCTTGGACTGGGGAGCCCAGAACTGGACACAGTGCTTGAGATGAGGCCTCCCCAGGGCTGAATAGAGGGGCAGGATCACCTCCCTCCACCTGCTGGCAACACTCTTCCCAATGCAGCCCAGGAGACCATTGGCCTTCCTGGCCACAAGGGCACATTGCTGGCTCATGGTCCATTTGTCGTCCACCAGCACTCCCAGGTCCTTCTYTGCAGAGCTGCTCTCCAGCAGGTCAGCCCACAGCTTGTTCTGGTGCCTGGGGTTATTTCTCCCTAGGTGCAGGACTCTGCACTTGCCCTTGTTGAGCCTCAAGAGGTTCCTCTCTGCCCAGCTCTCCAGCCTGTCCAGGTCTCTGAATGGCAGCAMAGCCCTCAGGGGTGTCAGCCACTCCTCCCAGCTTGGTRTCATCAGCARACTTGCTGAGGAGGCACTCTGTCCCCTCATCCAGGTCACTGATGAATAAGTAGAACAGGATGGGACCAAGTACTGAACCCTGGGGGACACCACTAGCCACAGGCCTCCAACTAGACCCCACGCCACTGAT
This sequence comes from Rhea americana, assembly GCF_003343005.1. NCBI lineage: Eukaryota > Metazoa > Chordata > Aves > Rheiformes > Rheidae > Rhea > Rhea americana. Next base: position 3,298,650 of record NW_028186756.1, read on the forward strand.
GAYGACCCTCTGAGCCCTGTCTTTCAGCCAGTTCTCAATCCACCTCACTGTCTACTCGTCTAACCCACACTTCCTGAGCTTATGTAGGAGGATGTTATGGGAGACAGTGTCAAAAGCKTTGCTGAAGTCAAGGTACACAACATCCACTGCTCTTCCCCCATCTACCCAGCCAGTCATTCCATCGTAGAAGGCTATCAGATTGGTTAAGCAGGACTTCCCCTTGGGGAATCCATGCTGGCTACTCCTGATCACCTTCTTTTCCTCCATCAGCATGTTTAAATCAGCATTAAAGAAAGCTGAACCTTGCAGCAAATTTTGTGGGTGTCTCCAGAAAAAAAAAAAAAAAGAGACATTTGAAGCCAGATATGTAGAAGGAGCAGGAAGAATTCAGGTCATTGGAGGGGTGCATCACAACAGCAGAGTGACAGCAAAGTGGTTTCCTTCCTCTGTGTCTACGGGAGATGTTCAGAGATTTCCTGTGGATCTTATATTCCCAAATCTGGCATGATCTTGTAATTTTTTCCTACAGTGCTATGGATAGGTTAAATRCTATCTAGGAACTGTTATTATTTACAGCTAAATAAATGCCTGTTCATACAAATCTAATCTACTAGATTTCCTCATAGAATAGATTCCATAGGACAAACGCCACATACCCTTCCCTTGTCTGAAGCAGTAGCACTCGTTTGATTAAAAAGTCATTTAGGTATCATTATGCCTCCTTTCTCCACACAAGCAGAATAGATCTAATATTTGTTCTCACAAAAGGGTGCCATATGGGAAAAAAAGAAGAGAGACTATCATGAAATTGTCTGAAGAGACAAGTGAAAATAAAATGGCTTATATTGAACACTGAGATTTGTAGTAAGTGATGTGCAGACAACAGACACCTCCACTAAAGAGAGAGGAGACCTAAGAGATAAATAACAAAAAATCACAGGTAGATTTTCCAAGCTGCTTCACTTTTTTTCCCTTTTTTTACTTCTAATGGAAGCTAGGTGACCCAGTCCTTCATAGTGGTTCTGCCACACTTAAACCTTGCAGCTGCTACACAGAATCCAACCTTTAATTTTGTACTGAATTATATTAAACTAAAGTCTTCTTGCTCTAGCAGAGAGCCGAGTCAAAGTGGTTCCACTGCTCAGTGCACACCAGCTCATTCGTACTTCAGGCCAGAGGTTCAATCAAGTCCTCAACGGCAACAGCAAATCCACATCAGCATCTCACAGTGAGCTCTAACATGATTCCAGCACCAGCAGACTAACCAAAGTGGGTTTCTCTAACAATCAAATGATTACATAGCTGTGTGATTYATTAATCATGTTTTAATATCCTGCCTTTCTGTTCGATTTTCCAGATTTTCCATTCTCCATATCCTGGCAATTTAGAGGCAAATAGTCAAGACTAGTCATTGAGTTCATCTAGATTGAAAATACAAAGGCATGCTCCATATCCTAAATAGATCATTTCTGTTTAAAAGCATCTCCAGCCAGAACATAGGTACATGTATGTTATAGTATGAGTGCTTACATATTACACATGGATTTTGTAGAGAACTCTAAAGTACAGAGTAGATACAGAGAAATTGTATGGAAGCTGTAGGCACTGGGAGTTGGAGCAGGAGACAACAGATCATCATTTTTGTGACATTTTCAGTACTGCAGTTCCCGAGCTGCTCTTGCAGCACAGAGGTAGCCTGCCCACTGCAGATGCACAGTGAGACGCTAACAACCTTGTGCAGCAGAGCAGCTCTATAGCAAACCCACATCCTACCTTGTCAAGTGGCTCATTTAAAATGTACAGTCCCTCAGGTGAAGATATTACAGTTGTTGAAATAGATATAAGGGTTGTAAAGGGTACAGGAATTTGGGGACTGCTGGGGAAGTACATGCAAAAATTTTGAGGTCTGTACAGTGGGCTCAAGTAACTACACTTCACCAGCGTAGCCAACATATCATAGCAAAACACTAAGCTGGSTGAATGCTGGGAGCTTCAATCAGATAGTGCTCATTTAAAAATGGAGCTGTGCAACACTGGCCCTATCTCTTGTACTCATTTTTCTTGGAGCAACAGTCTGACATTTCAAAAGATGAGAGGTACCTTTCAGGTTGAATAAACTCCGAAATCTGTCTGTAAACACATTTGGCCTCATCTTGAGAAATGTCAGATTTCTGGAATTAACAGCATGGGTACAATCCTTGTGTCAGGATTTAGACAGCCATATGTAAGACAGCAAGCATGGATGCAGCATTTTGTACTGCACTTTACTGCATGTACAGCAGCTATGGTAAGAAATGCATATTACACTCTGAACTTCTGTGTCCTACCATGCTAGTGAAATAGCAGCAAAAATAGACAAAGGATAGAGTCAGCAGTGGGAAGGAAAACTTCTTCCACCTCCTCCTCTGCCTCATTGTGATCAGCCCCTGCCTTGCTGGGTTTCCATGGAGGAACCCCCTGCCSTGGGTGACAGTCCCCCGGGGTTGTTCGTTATGGTGATTCATTGTCGGGGTTCCATTATTGTCACCTGAAGTCCGGTCCTTACTGTACTGAGCATTAGGCAGAGAAAAGGCAGTTCCTGCCCTAAAAACTTTGCAGTCTGGAGAGGCAAAGCAAATGTGAAGTGAACAACAGCCTGCAAACAGTGCTAGTGCCACAGTTTGATTTGTGTGTTTGTTCACAGCAGTGGTTTGTGAGCCCCAAGGGTAGCGGTCTATATGGGATCCAAGAAAGGCAAGGAAGAAGAACAGGCTGATGTCACCAGGCTTAACCACATGCCRCAGACGCCTCTTCTGCTGCTGCAAAGTGTTGAGGGGCCTCTGTCCTGAAAAAAACCTGAAAATCATCGCAGCTTACCTAGCAGTAGCTACTAGGTTAACGTAATGGAAAAATACTCATTTGCAGAAGAACCTGTCTGTCTTAGGACCATGAAATTTGGGAGGAGGTCTCACAGAGGCACCCGAGCTGGTGCACCATGAGCACCTGCACGTGGGAGAGCCAGCCACGTGTAGAGGAGAAGCATGTGGCTCTCAAGCATGAGAAGTTTATTAATGCCAGGGAATCCACCTGGCATGGATCAGCCCTCCAAACTGCATGTGCTACTAGGCTGTATTTTTCATAAAGCAATTCATTCTATTACAGTCTTTCAGAGAATAAGATTTTCACTGACCCAATAAAATATGTTAAAATTGCTTATAATGGCACTGCTTAGGATTAGGCAAGAAGCCATTATATCATAGTTTACAGAGCTGATGTCTAGTATTGAGTGTGCATGTTGTAAACTACAATGAAATAGGGAAAAATTACTTTCAGATATATTTTCACTTTGCATTTTGTAATAACAACCATATATCAATGTTTTTAATATTCTTTTATTGTGATTGAGTGCACCTATGTGGTTTGTTACCCTGCACAGGTAAATCTTACAATGTCACTTGGCAACTTTTATGTTCAAAATGAAATACTCTTATTTCTGATCTCTCTCCCTCCTCCCTTTACCTTGGGCTAAGGCTGTGGAGCAATAAGGATGCCACACCAGAAGTCTGCATCCATGCAAAAAACATGGGGACACTCCTGCTTCCTGAAAACACCTGCTTTGCCTCATGGCCAGAGACATCAAGCTATTTACTCTGCAAATAACTTCTGATGTTGGACGGAATTTTCCTTCATTTTCGATTTCTCTTTATAAAATTTCTGATCATCTGCATACATCCACATTTTGGCCAATTCTTCTACTCTCATTTGTTGCTCCAGTTTCTTAAGTACATATGGAGAAGAATGTAAAGTYAGTCAGACCTTTGTTGTTGGCACAAATTTAGCTTGGCCTTACTCAAATATATCTAGACCTAAGGAAACACAGATACTAAAATGAACAGTATAACCCACTCATATCTGTACAATACCAGATCGAAGCCCTGTATATATCCATCTATGAACTGGAGATAACACACAGATAACCAGATCTGGGCTTTGTAACTGGTACTGTTTGTTTTGGAAATGCAACCTGAAATCTTCTTGATAACTGCTTTTCATATTCGCCCCCCCCATTTGATTTAAGTGGAATTACTGCAATGAGAAAGGCAAATCAGATGTGCACAATTATAGGGCTTCTTAGGGAAGAACTCAAAATCCACCCTTTACTGCAGCTAATTGGAGAAGTACCTCACACAATATGCTTAAAAAGCAGAAACATTCAGAAAAGTTACCAGATGAAACAAAGGAAAATGTGAAGCAACATCTGTTAAATCTTCAAATCAGAAATGTTTTCAGACCAAAATATGCAGATAACTCAAGCTGAAGAGCCTTAATGGAACTAGTCAGTGAACTTCCTCTCAACCATCAATATTAATTTTAGCACACTTTGACAACCTGAGAAAACGTCAAAGGGCTGGTAGCTGCCAACATAATCTCAATGTATGAGAAGGATGATCTGTAAAATAACAGATTAGTAAGTCCTACATCAATAATAGAGCATAATAGAACAGTTCACTCAGGACTGTGCCAGCAAAACATCTGAACCTAAAAATACTATAGATGCCAGTCAGCACTGCTGGAAAGTAGATGCTGTTTTGGCAGGAGTGTGTCCTTGGTTGATATTGGCAATTCTTTTGAGGTAGGGTACATGAGTTCTTCAAGGCATTTTACTTAATACCACATCAAATTTTGATTTAARAAAGCGTATTACAGTAAAGTAACACAGGACAGATTAACTGGATTACTGGCCCACTGACAGATCACAAAATATAGGTGCTACTGAGGGGATAGCAACTTTTAGTTTGCTTCTATTGGTAACACTTCAGGATAGGTTTGTGTTCCAACAAACGCCAATATTTTTATTAACTCTAAAGTTAGCAAAAAGGAGAGGCTGCTGTTACAGTATGATCTGAATTACCTGAAAAAATGTTCACAAGCCAACATAATATTTTTAATTTTATCCAAATGTGCAGCAATCCATCCAGAACATGGGTGAAAGTGATACCTATGGATTAGGAGCCACTTACAAGCCAGAGCATGAGTCTGCCTGATGCAGAGAAGCTCCGGAGTCATCACACACAGATGCCTCAACATGAACGCTCGCTGCAGTTTTGTGGTGGTACAGGCTACTATCATCCTTGGATGAATAAAAGGAGGTGAAATTATCCAACTATTTTTTCCCTCCTCACAGCAACGACAAGAATGGTCTTAAAGCTATCTGGCATCTACATTTGACCAAGACATGGAAATGTTAAAATGGCTTAAGAGAGTGAAGGGATGACATGAAGCTAGGAAACGCTTTCTGCTCTGAGGCAGGATCATGGAACAGCACTGCTCCAGTTTACCAAGGAGAAGGTGGAGATCATAGTATATAGTTACATTTGGAAAAAAAAAGGAAAAACAAAGCTGATGGGAGATTGCTAGCCTTCATAAAAGCATAACAGCAGCTAAAAGTTAAAATAAGACAAATCTCAAAATATCAGAAAAATCTCAAAGTAAACCGAGTCTCTAGTTCTAGAGGTGATTAAATATTGGAACAGGTGGTAGACTCACTATCCCAAGAGTCTTAAAAACAAGATTAGAAACCTCTTTAAGAAATACGTTTTAATCCAATTACCTTTTTAAAGGTGCTACAATTATATGCTAGTCTGTAAGTTGTCTAGGATATGGAAACCCTRCTACACGTGCAGACAGAACGTTAGGACAGGTTGTGTCAGACTGTTCAAAAAGCTTTTGAGTCTTCCCTATCCTCTCTGGCTTCTGAGCAGAATAATCCTGCATAAAGAAAATGAGTAAAATAGGATATGATTGATATGATCTGATGTGACCAACACATCTGAAGAGGCYAGGAGTGCCGTGATCCCCAGTGCACATCGGTGAAATGTATGTTTGGCTTGTCTGCTTCTTCCGAACCCTTCTGTGCTCTGCCAATGGCAGCTCTTGTCAGGAGAAAAAATAATGGTGGGGAAGTCCAGTTCAGCTGCAGGATGCTTGGACATAACAGGCACAGGTGGTGTTCAGAAAAGGTACAGAATTGTCTGATTAGGATGAGGAGCTACACATATGGATACTTTGGAGACTCTGACACCACAAATAGTCTCTACTGAATGTGTAAAACAGGGAGGGCAATAAGAGGCAATTMCAACACAGTTGGCCATCTCCCAGTCCAAGCTTTAAGCCAGAGTTCATCTCACCTAGTGTTAAACATCTAAGAAGCATTAATCTAAACTAAATTATCCAGGGTTCTGCTCTGTACATTACCAAGACACTGACACCGCCAGAAGGTGATCCATATTGCTCTAAAATAAGTGTCTAAAAAAGATGGAGTGAATGACTTGGTGATGCCTCCCTTCATTGGCCGTACAGAAGCCTAGATGATGGGTTTAGACTGGACATATAGWTTCTGGATGGATAAAATCAAGTGAGACGAACACCCTGCTAARTATTGTCTCCAAAGCATGGCATTATTAGAGTTTCCTGATGAAATGCTGTAAAAATGCTTACATTAGAAAAATAACTCACCCTCCTTTCCTCTTATCCTTTTCTGAGAAACGCTCATACGATTTTAGCTGAAAGGTCCCCAAAACTCCTCAGCCTGCAGCAGATATTCTACACATATATTTTCTTAAAATGAAATAATTTAAAACTGGCAAACCAAAAAATCAGAAAAAGTCTTCCAACAGAAAATGATATGCCTACTTCTAAATATTCAATATACTTCCAAGGGGAGCGGGGCTGCGCAGGGACTACACACGGGGCTGCAGCCTCGCCAGCAGGGAAGCYGTGCTGGCGCAGGCGCGCGGCGCAGGCAGCAGCACCCGCGTCGCTCGCGCGGGAGCACCGACACGCTGGCATCGAGGTGCCTCAAAGYGTTCAACGAGCTTCCCTCTGGCTGGGAGTAAGAGAAACCTCGTCTGCATGTTCACGGAAAACAAGCACTGCAGGTACCATAGAGGTGGGGCGCAGATTTAATTTCAGTGAGGTGACTGCAGTTTTACATACTTACCTAACTCTAACATAACACTTTTTTTTTCCCCCTTTTTTTTTTTGGCATTTAGATACACTTGATTTTGAATCTGAGATTTCAGTCTCCCTGATTTATTGAGCTTATTGGGTAATGGAGTTTCTCTGATCCTTTAAACCAAACTGAAATGGAAAACAGACTTGAAAAGCGCTACCCTAGATGAGATTTGGCAAGGAATCAATATTTTACAGACTAAATATGTATTAATCCATGGGAGAACTAAACTATTTAAACTTTTCATATAGATATTACTTTACCACTGTGAAAGCGTATAAAAAGTGTATACTGTGGTGTTAGTTTGCTGACTTTGCTGACTTTTATTTATGACACACTTATCTCATTGGGGAAAAGCAATAGCTAGTGATATCTGCCTAGGGAAAAATTATTGGGTGGTAGTTTTAAAAGAGATTGAAAGATTTAGACAGTCAATTCCCAATGAACTGGGAGTTATGACGGGAGTTATGGCTCTAAATCACATAAGCGGCTTTGAAAATCCAGCTCCTCCTTCCTCCTTTATCTGTAAATGAGTTCATTTGTCTTCCGTTTGCTTCCTGTGACATTCTTGGGCAATTTGAAGCCACTTCAGAAATATAACAGGAGAAACACATACACGCGCCGGCTTCTGCTTCGGCGGCACTGCAGCGCGGGCCGGGGCCGGGCTGAGGCGACCGCTCCGGCTTAGCTCCCGCTCGGGCCCGGGAAGGCCGCGGCGCGGCGCGGCGGCGGCGGCGGTGGCTGTCCCTGGCACGAGCTGACGGGCTGCGGAGCAGCGGCCGCCGCCGAGCACGAAAGCTCCCCAGCGCCGGCGCCGGGGCGGTTCTGCACCCTCGGCGACCGCCAGCCGCGCTGCGGCCTCGCGCCGCTCCAGAAGAAACCAGCCCCTTCCTAAAACGAACCCTAAGCACTTCCCGGTTAAAGAAAAACAACCAAAAATACTCTTAATCTCTAAAGTCTTTTGTAACTAAGCCAATAATTAAAAAAAAAAAGTGATTAGAAAAATTACAGTGCTAGTTTCTCTGGTACCTCTTGCTTGAGCAACACTTATAGGATTGATAAAATGAGAAATGATTTGATAACATCTTGGCACTAGCTGAAAAATGAGCACAGATCTTTTCATTTAAATGCTTCTGCTTGGAACCAGCCATTTCATTTCCAATTTCCTTTTACTGTAGAGYTCTAAAGTAAGAAGTGTACAAATAACTGCAGCTTATTCTTTTCTCTTCTCTTTTTGGACAACCCAGAACACCTATCCACAACGTGGATCCCTTAACACAATAGACAAATCAGAGGTTTTGATAAGAAAAGCCAAGACTACACATCTCCGGCATGGAGAAACAGCTGATATAATTTAAAATTAAGACCTAGCTCTAACTAAACCTAGCAAGACTGAAAATAGCTAGAAAAAGTTTTCAAGCCAAATAATTTTTCAACCAAATTTTTCTTTGATAAAAAGAAAAACTAGACACCAAAGAAATATATAACTTTTAGATGTATATAAAACTTCATTTTAGACATCGATTTTTCTGCTGAAACGAAGTTCTGGCTTATTGTGTTTCTGTTTCATCTTTAACTTTCCCTCAGTAAATGACTTTCCTTTTTTGGGCATTTTTATTAAAAAASTTATTTGCATACTGACTCTGTGCCCTTATAAGCATCATTATTCAGCATGTATATAATAGCAGTATGATCATGTAAGAACAAGGAATAATGGGTCTACAGGACACCCGAAGGAGACCTACTTCCTCGGTGATGTTACCAAGGCTCACATCTTCCTGTTTRTATTATACACCAGGTTTTATAAAAAGTCAGCACACTGCACATGTGTTGGAGATATGACTAGGTGAGGCAAGCAAAGGCACTACCATGCTTATTCCCATTTCACAGATGAAAAGCTGAGACTGAAAACCGAATGGGGCTTGCCTAAAATCACAGGCAGAAGCTAGCAAAATCAGAACGGACAGCTGGCCTGCCTGAATCCTAATCCGTTAGTTCTAAAACCAGGGTGAAGTTGATTTTTGTAATAAATTATAATATTAATACACACAAGCCTGAAAAGATTTAAATAAAGTTATTGAAAAAAAATTAAAAACCCACACGCTTGCAACTAAAAAGTAATATATGAAGGTTATGCAAAAGGATGCCTCCCTCTCTGCCTGTTAAACCTAAAATACAATCTCTCATTACTCAGACAAAAGCAATGCCTTCCAATCTGTGTGAACCGTAAACGAATGTGCTCTTTTGTCCTGCTTGACTTAACATCAGTCTTTAGTGTTGGAAAAGAAAGTTTTGAATCACCAATTCCACCTTCTCCCTCACYTGTCATGAGCTGTCTTTCTGCTAAATACCTCCTGTTCCTGTCTCCGTGCTAGGGTGGTTCTTCCAACCAGGGTACAATCCAGTCTGTGGGTGTTGCACAGTGTGCACACAGCCTGGTTGATTTTCTCAGCAGCAAGCTATGTAATACACTATGTTCAAATGCTGCATAATAGGCAAACACGCCTCCTGCAGAAGGGGATACATCTGCAGCAAATTATGAAGTCTGCTTTGCATCTGTGCTAAAATACCAGTACTGTAGCTTCCTTAGTTCTTACTTGCCCCAGGGTAGCCTGCTTTGTTCTTCTACAAGCCTTACTACATCTCTTCTTCTGAAATCTTAGGATTTAAATTAGACATGCTCGGTAACATATCTAGAAGCAACTACTGTCATCTGGGTATCATCAATACACACAACTCCATTGAAAGGACACAATTTCAAGCAAATAATTTATATAAGAAGCGATCTTGACATTGTGGTAAAGAATAGTTGCCAACGGTACAGTAGATAGGCAGGGCTCTACATCCATCACATATGGTGATATTTTACATTTTAACATCCAGTGGGTGAAATCTTGATCCCAGTGTAGTGAGTGCAGAAGCTCCCACCCATTTCACTGAGGTTAGGATTTCAGCCCATATGTGCACCAGCATATAAAGCTAGCAATATTTATAACATCCCCGGTAAACTATACTAGCTGAGCTTTCTTCCTGGAATATATTGCTTTTGAAGGCTCTAGCTACTGAACAGTAGTGCAAGAAGGGGAAAGCAGTGGCATGAATCACTCTCACAGTAAGATGGAAAAGAGCCTTTGCTTTACTATTTGTTCCTAATACAGACGAATGAGAAGCCGTAYGCAATTCTCTAATACGCACAAGGCAAAAACTAAGAGTCTGCCTTCGCACAGCGGTGAATTTGGGCACGTGGCCTCCCGCGAAAAGATTGTTAGTTGCCAGCTAAAGGACCACAAGGCAACTCTGAATTAAGCTTCTTTTGTCTATYTAGAAATATAAGACATTTTGTTATATTGTGCTTATGTGGCAGGTTATATTTATTTGTTTATTGTCTTTTAGCATGTTTATTTATATGTAATATTCATCTACTTTTACATTCACAGTTAAATAAATCTCAAAGAAATTTATATAAATATGAGGTCTGTATTTATTTAGTAAATGTTATTTATATTTCTTTCTACATTGCATATTTATTGTATTTCTTGTGGGTTGCAATGAAGCACAGTATCAGACAGAAATACCAAATGAACATCTTGCTCATTGCTCAGAGCAGCATCCATACTGCCTGAATCTGTGGCTATGACTTTAGTGTGTTCCAGTCTCTTAAAGTTAATGCACGCTTTAAAAGCATACTAAAAGCAACCAAGTGCAACAACAATTGTACTAAAAATTCCAAATTTAGCATAGTCCTATTTTCTTACCAGTTATTATGCTGATCTCTAAATGCTATATACAAAGATCCACATATAAGACAACTTGCAGGCCAACATATAACACCCTAAAAGGTAACTGTAGGTTTTTCTTTAAACTTGAATGGTCTAAAACAGCAAAAACAGCAGCTATCTAGCATTTCCTAGMTATTAATGATAAGCTCTCCCCTCCATCTAGTACTTATTTAAGCAATAATGACTGGCAGGAGGAATTTGCTGGCAGTTAATTACCAGATAAGCTAGGTCTTGGCACTCTTAGTTGAAAAGAAGCACCCTCTCCATCAGTCATTACTGCTGAAATAAGGCCCAGATTGGTGCATTGGCTGGTCTTGGATAACACCTGCAGGCAATATTCTCTGATAATGTGGGGGGAAAAAAAGGACGTTTATATATAGAATAGGAGGCATATTAATGTGAATACGATCCGTCTGTGAGGTCAGTTGAAGGACCTTGTGTGCATTGCCAATACAGGGAGGTAGATGAGTGAGAAGAAAAACCACATGCTGATCTGTAGAGTCATCCAAAAGCCCCTTCTATTTGCCAGCATGGGGGGAAGGTTGCTACTTTCTATGGACCAGGATGCCAATGTGACAGCCAAATGTTTAGGGGTAGGTAACCCYGGGACAATTATTAAGAAATAAAGAAGGCAATGACACAACCACTGGATAATTTTGTAGCATCAGTTTAAGAAGGTGCTGTCCCCACTTCGGCWATTTTTGCAGACAGGTAATTCCCCCAGAGGAGTCAGCAGATGATGCTCATGCTTCAAGGGCTCCAGCTCAGCTCTGGCCAACTTAGGTCAATCTCATTTCTGTTGAGGTTAATCCAAGACACTTGCCTTGGAGCTGGCAAGGCCAAGGCCCTGGCAGATGCTCCCTTCTGCATTTTTCTGAGGGGATGGCAACACCTGGTGATGGCACACGGCAAACACCATCAGTTTTAACTGCTCCAGCRGCATTTGTCAGAATTCTGCCAATACTCAGAGTATGTTTATGTTTTGCAGGCTTCAAAGTCAAGATAATACAATAACTTACATTTTCACTTTTTTCTCAAATTGGACACAAAATATTGAGGCACTGACCAATCTGGGACATCTTCCTTAGCCTATATAAGCATACAGGACCAATCCCATGTAATTCACAGTTGGTTTTTGTTCAGTTCTGTGCTCTCAGTGCTCCCGTTTTTGACTAGTTTTAATTGGACAGGAATTAAAATTCAATCAGAACTAGACTACGGAAAAATATTACATTTCTATTTGCGATTTGTCAAGGTCCAAAAGCAACTAATCTTGCTTTTTTAACTGTTTCGCCAGATGTTAAATCTCCATAAGCTCTGATTTAAACAGCATTATAAGAGATACTTTAATCTAGGCCCCTTATAGTGCTTTGAAGTATCTTATGCAGCTTTAGAAGTAAACCTAGCCAGAATATSCAAAACTTCATCATTTGCCCTTAAACTTTCCAGTCACTCCTGTCCTTGGTATGCCTTTTTCTAAAGAACAAAAATGACAGTACCTACAAAAGCATTCAACTCTACTGCCTATTATTTTTTCTCACAGTTTCTCTTTATTTTAAGAAGAAAATATCCAGCAAATGTCACTCTTGGGGATCTTCCCCAGACACAGAATACAGCCAGAGCTGCATGTAGCACACACTGAATGCCCAGCTAGATGTTTGCATGATAAATACCAGTGCCATCAGGGATCCCAGACCTGGCTACCTATTTTAAGCATACCATTGTAGCATCTAAAGAAACTAAAATAACACAGAACTAAAATTCTGCAGTGATAGGTGGCCTGGTTGCTGCTCATCCTCTGGCATAAATATGTACAGGCAGTATCTAGCAATTTTATCACAGTAGATACATTTTTGGCTTTCAAAAACAACCACCAGATCAAAGCTAATGGAGAATACTGTCCTTTAGCTGTAATAACAAAAGAATGCAAGACCAAAGCAAGCCTTCTCACTGTGCTTGGAGATTTGTCTTCCTTACACAGCACATGGCCGTTTCCCCGCGTTGCACCTGCAGGAGCAGCACTGGTGCTTTGGTGCCTGTCCTCTTCTCTCCGAGGTACTGCTGTACCAACATCCCAGGGCCACGCATGCCATTTCCAGACACGGGAGAGRAGGATTTGTTCAAGTAAGTTGCAAAGGTGGCACTGTTCCTTATGACAATAGCGTTATACTMTGGAAGTAACTAGACTGATTACAGGAAATTGGCTGACAGTCATGAAAAGTCCCTTATGAATAGTTGCTGCTTGAGCTCAAGACCACCAGAGTAAAGGCACTTCAAATTTTCCTCTGCAATGTATAGGATGAATCACTTTCCTACAGCAAAAACCACTTAGTGTCCCAAAACTACCTCAAGATGACCAAAAAAAAAAAAAAAAAAAAAAAAAAAAAAAAAAAAAACACTTTGTCTCAGACTTCTAGCATTTAGGTACCATCTCTGCTTTACAAGTTTGTAATTCTGAGGGGGATCATCTTGAAGGAGTCAAAGATTTTTGAAGGACCATCTCACTACACTGTAGCAGCCTCACCTCCRTATATATTGCATCTCAATTCTTTGCCGCGATCAATCTCATGAGAAAAGCTSAGGGAGCTGCCAATTGCTTATTTAAAATATATATGGTATAACCCCCAATATACAGTGTTCACTGTTACTTCCAAACCAAATGGCAGATATGGGAGAAGGATTACATGCACAGGCAATGACCGGTGATGAACATTRTATTTTCTCTGGGCTCTTAAACAGGATGCACAACAGACCTCTAGGTAGGCTCCAGTGCAGGCTGCCTGGAATAGAAATTATCCAGGACATAATAACCCATTTGCATGTTCTTTTTCTATTAGAAAATAAAGATTCCAACTTGTACTTTGGAACAAAGAAAATACCAGAACTATTCTTAAAAGCTGGCTGGCAATGGGCTTTTGATGCAAAGGAATATATATAGTTTATCTYTTCTTTATCTCATAAGAATTATTGAAGCAGATTTCAACTGTGTAAGTGAAACTGGCACATTTGCATAGCCTTTTGCTGTATTATTAAARGGCTGCACATAAAATTATGCATATTATCAGTGTCTGAAGAATTAAAGTCCTGTCTGGCTTTTTTCACTGAAGAAAAAAAAAAAGAAAAGAAAAGCTTCACGTCAGCAAGCCTTCTGGGTAACAGATTTTAAATCAATAATAAAGAAACCTACAAGTAAAGAAATCCAATAACCTCTACAAATTTTATAGGTTTACCTTGCAGTATGTGAATGTTGGGTTAAAATTTACAATGATCCTGCTTTGTAGTATGTGAGTATTGAAATTATCATTTAAAACAATGGATTTCATAACAAACAAGTATAGAGCTTAATACTAGTATTTATTTATTGCATTGATTTTCAGAGCAAAGCGATCAGTTAAAAAAATGCAAGTGCAAAATTAATGAACGCCCCAAAAGAGGTGCTACCAAGGAACAGTTGCTGCTTGTTTCGGAAGTGCTGGCCACCGCACCTGATCAAAACTCMCTGCTTTAGCGGATGCTCACTAACAAAACCCGTGCCCCGAGATGGAAGGAGGAGATGGTGGCAGCTTCGTGATGCGTGTTGAGAGGACGGGCCGGTGGCCAGCGTGTAGCGTTTGGAAGGCAGAGCCCTGGGGCTCCTTCACCGACTGCTCACCGACCTGCAGGCATTAGGTACAGAGAGCAATCGGGACCAAGCCACCACCTGGTTCTGGAGCTGGAAGAGAAGGACGTTCACCAGCCAGTGGGGCTGAGCCCCAGCAAGGGCTTTGAACTGGGTTTTCCCTGTCAGCTGAAGCGCTGCAACTGCTGAATTACTAGATAAAACATAAGCAATATCAGCCACTCCCGTAACTTTGTAACTCCTCATTTTCTTCGTCTTTCAATGGTTTGATAGGAAATGCAACTTTGCAGGACAAACTTTCTCCCCTCAGCTTACTGTGGCAAGTACATTTTTAAAATTCAGCTCTGATCTAAGAAATAGCCCTGAGCCTTCCCAGGTATTTTGGTACAACAGCCCTAGAGAAACATGATTCATTCACCGGCAATTTAGCTAAACACAAATCTATGCCATGTCACTTCTCTCCCACATTGTGAGCTCCCGAGGGCCAGAACACGCTGCGGAGCAGGAAGGGCAGCTCCAGCCCTGGGCAGGTCTGTGAAGCGCCAGACCCAACGTGAGCCTGCCAGGACAGAGGAATTAAAGCAGTCTCTCACAAGTCAGGYGCTCAGTTTGAGGATTTGCAGGATAATAGTGCTATAGGCACTGAATCTGATGGTCCTCAGTYGTTAGCGCTCTCTCTCTCGGTGCTGGCCTTCGTAATCCCTTAGGCAAAGCCCTCCCCTCACTTAAGAGGATCTTGGTAAGGAGTTTGGATAATGTAATTCCTTAGAAACTTGACAGATCAGGCCTTTTCTCTTGCAGAGCATTCCGGGGATATTAGGATTAGAGCGTTCACATCTTTTAAGATGGGGCCTTTGGGTACAAATAGTTCTCTATGCTTTTAAATCACTTTGCAGGAATTTCTCATTACATGTGGCATATTAACCTTCCAAAATATATGCATTTGCAAATGAAAGAGGAAGCTTTTGCAATTGGACACCCTGTTTTATAAAATTGACATGGTTTGTTAAAATATTTAAATTAAAGAAAAAACTCTTTCCATTAAAACTGAACTGAATCAATTTACTTGCATTTTGAGGGGTCAGATTTCAACAGAAATTAATTGTGTTTAGGTAAGGTTAGGTTTTCATTAGCAATCACTTAACTGATATTCAGTGCTCATTAAATGTAAGCAACTTCAGGCTAACTGTGCAAATACTGAATTTAGTGAGCTCTTGTGAAAGCCAAATTGTTCACAAGTATGTAAGTGTTTTCCAAYAACAAGGAAGACATTCACTCTGCCATAGCTCATACTCAGGAAAACTACTTGCAAAACCAGTCATTGGTGGTGGAGGGGGCAATTACACCAGCTGAGGTGCTGATATGCCTGGAAGTGCTGTATGAAGCGAGGTAGAATACAGAGGTCAGAAAATATGCTAGTAATGGAACTAATCCTGATTAAAACAAATTTTAGCTCATATAACAATATTTGTTCACAGAGATACCATGGCAAAATGTTGGCATTAAGCCATGATTGCAGCTATACTCTGGGAAAAGAGGTGAACACAAAAATCACTGTAACCTGGTTTATTTCCTTTCATGCTATATTCTGTAAAGATCTACCATCCACCTCTGTTTTTCAGGTTTGGTCAGCGATAAAGCTGACTTGGTCTACTTTTAGTCTGTCTTTTTTGGCATCAAATATGTTATYGACAGTTCTTTTTCAGGTTCCCAGGTCCTTTTCCATAAAAACAATGCAAACAAACTCACAGAATCTCCAGTTTGTTGCCTACAGCTGTACAGAATTGTTTTTCAAATAACATTTTGTTCTTCCATGTTAATGATCCTAGTAATTTTCATTGCTCATTGATAACGTTTATCATTCAATACTGGCATTATTAAGTATTATTGCATCCACTGTGGTTTGTTATAAGTGGCTTGTTTAGTGTCCCACAGTCTCTAACGCACGGTGAGTAGGAAATCAGGAATTCTGGGTCCTGTTTCCTTGGCAGAAGCTGCCCTTCCCTAGAGACCTGGCCGGTCCTCGTAGAGGACAGCTGCTAGAACAAGCCTAGAAAACATGAACTATGAGCAAAGAGAATAACACAGAGACCGTGGAAGGGAGTGCCTGAAGCCACTTTTCATACTCATGAGAGAGAAGTGAAAGAGCTTCTGTTCTGTAGAATGAATGAAATGAGAAAAGAGTAAATTTGTGTTACAGGATTCACACATAATTCTGCATCAGCTCCAGAATGATGTGGGCTCAGTGGATCCAGGGCTTGGGAGCAACTGGAAAACTTCATACTGACAAGAGGTGTGCTTTCTGGACCAAACCCTGAGGAAGCATAACTGTTCCTGACTCTTCAAAACGTTGCCTGTCAGAAGGATAAACAAGAATATCTGTTCTGGTCAATAGAACTCMTTGAATATTTATATGCAAGTTTTCATTCAAGTGAAATATTTCAAGCTGAAGAATGTAGATCTTTGAAAATAAGAACCAAGAATTTAAGCATCCTTTCTGCAGCTATGAATAGCTTGTTTAATAACTATAAATAGACACAACAATGATAATTATGCGTTTTTGAAACAGTACAGTCTAATGGTTGCAGCAGTCTTGGTCAACTGGTATCTTTTCTTCCCCTTACTTCTGATCTGTTTGGCTAGCCCTGGGTCTCTCTCTTTCCCTCCCACTTAGGAGCTTGTGAAGCTTTCCGAGCACCTAGGCTAAAATTCTTGGTGTTCCTGAAGAAATCTGCAACCCAGGAAGGCTGAAAAGCAGGAGGAAGGATGGTTTCAGAATTATTGTTATCACAAGACATACGGATTTGATTCCTTGTAACCTTAGAGACACCACACTCAGCATGTCTATATTTGGTGATGCAGAAATCCTAGAGCTTGTGCTCCACCAGCCAGCYCTGACGCAGGCAGCCCTCCAGCCTTCTTACCTGCCCCAGAGCCTGTGCAGATCTGCAGCCTACTACTCCCATCGCACTGTGCAGATCTAGCATCACCTTGGGGCTAGCTCTAATATCTCCACACCGGTGTGCAGTTTCAAATTGTCTTTTGTCTTCCTGTGGCCTAGATCTCCTTAGATCTCCACTTCCAAATTATGAACAACAGCATTTCCTACCTACTGGAGATGTGCTCATGCATGGCCAGGAGTAGTAAAATACTATAGGATATAAACACCTTAGAGATAAGAAATGGGCTTCAAAAACCACAAAAAGAATAGCAGGTAGTAGCAGCTTATTTGATTATCATCTGATAATAGAGAAATAGAGGCTTATGAAAGGACAGTTGGACCTGAAATTCTCCCCTTGTACTGGTAAAAGCAAATCCAGGTCGTACTCTAGAGAATGCCACATCTTTCACAGTTTGCAGACGACAGAATGCCTTCCCATTTAATATAAATTAAAAAAAAAANAAAAAAAAAAGTAACATTTACTTGGAAATGCTGCTTATGAAAATTTATCCTGTAGAATGTTTAATTACAAACAAGTACAGTTGTTCCACCAGATGTCCTGGTGTGCACATATTTTCATTAAAATATTGTTATCAAACTTCTGTTAGAGTTCTGAATATTTAAGAAGAATCACTGGGCATGCAAAAACCATTCCATGTAGGAGAGAAAAAGAAACCATTGAAGAGTTTAATTGCAGTAACACACTAAATGATTTAATTCCAAAGGAAAATAAAACCTTAATTTTAAATGAAAAATCTGGATGGAAATTTTGGCTAGAGATACRGAATAGTTCCTCTTACAAATTGTTCCAGGTTTGCCAGAGGAAATGAGACTGGTTTTCAGTTGAGCTGTAGGGAAGCCTCCCAGATTGATGTTTATGAGTCTTAAAATACCAAATTTATATAGGCTGGCTTCTAGCTTGAGTTCTTTTGATATCAACAAGGAGAAAGTGAATTTTGATCGGAGCCACCAGAACACGTAAGAAACGGACAGGGAGAAGACAAGGTTCAAATCCAATTTGGTTCAGACTTCTTCATTGTCTGCAGTTAGGGTTTGGCCCAAGGCAGAACACCAAAAATACTGAATAGAAAAAAAATACTAGGGACCTCCTAACATAGATTTAATTTAGTAGAGAATAACACTGATACAAGGGTAATAGATTTTACAAAATCCCTAAAATAGACAGACTGAGAGAACATCTGGTAATGGCCTTCAGGGAATGAGCTAAATGACTCACTAGGATGTTTTACCTGTTATGGGTTTTTAGTGGGCTAAGTGGATGTAAGGAGCAGGCAATGTTTCTTATTTGTGAGCAGAAGTAAGATCTATACCTATAAATTACTATGTGARACACGTAACTCTAAAATACATTTTAGCAAGCACAATTAAGAAATACTACCAAGTAGCACAGAACTCAGCAGTATGTAATTTAACACAAAGCTCTGCTGTGATTTAAGATCCTCTGTCACTGTTGTCTTAATAATCCCTAAATCACATGCCACCATAAAAAGTCCCACCCCAATATATAGATCACTATCAAACACAAAGGTTATTTAACTGTTTTGTGCCAAGTGAGGCTTGCAAAGTCAACCAAGCAGCAGAACAGATTTAATGGGACTTTATGAAGGATCAGTGCTATAGGGAAACCTCTCTTCTTCTACTTTCGTTCCCAGTTTTCTCAGCACGTCCTTGCCCTACCTGGCCTTCTATTCTAGCAACTGACCTCATTAAATGTTGACAGACAAGAACACTTACAGTCAGAAAATATTTAAAATAGCTAAATGCACCAGAAGAGTTTTATTTCTCAAATTTTTGGCCTATAGCCAGCAAATTTCTCATCAGATTATTCCCAAAGTTAGGAAATTTGCACAGTTCTAATGAAAAATTAGCAAACAGTTGAATCGTTGAAGTCTCCTATTTGCAGAGGAATGACTTTCACCCACAAGTTTGAAAATCTAAGTGAAAAGGAGTTGCCAGCAAGCTACCTTTACAGGAGATTAGCTTGGAAGCAAGTAATCATTAATAGGAAGAATAGATGGTGTGTCAAAAAAGCTATTACAGATTACACGGGAAGTGCTAAACTCTTTTAACTAAAAGACAACATCTCTTCTTCAGTCTTTGTCACACACGGACCAATGAGCTGCACTGTGGTATGAGTGATCAATATACACCATGAATTGCCTCTTGAAATGAGAAAGAAACCTTCACAAAGCACAGATCATTTAATATTACACACTAAAAAGTCCGTAAGCACAGCTGAAAACATGCCTTGAGCTCTGAGCCCCTGCTGATCATTTACTTGAGTCTGGCAAATAAAGGCATTAGAAGTCTGAAGGGCTTCCTACAGAATACTGGTGTTTTAGGGGTTCTTCCATGGCTTAAATTATCCAGGAGAACCAACTGTGATACTTCTTTGAGATAAGATGACACAGGTAGCTTTTAAAGATAGATTTAATTTTCTTTAACTTGCTGTATTTGTAGATAATGAATCCTTCTGTGACTCTCAGGGCAACTTCTTCATGGCTTCTCCTTTCCTGCAACAGCTAGTCAAGATGGTTATTAATAGTGCAAGTAGCAAGGTTATTTTTTAAGCCCAAACATTTGAGATCAGGACTGAATAGGCACTGATGACCAGTGATGAACCTACAAATACAATACACTTTCTCCTATTTTCTTATGATTTCACACCAGCAGAAAGCAAATAATTATACTCAGAAACATTTTTCCGCACAATTGGAACAAGGCTGTGGGTGTAGCACAGGACAAATACACACTTTCCTGTGCTGGCTTTAGAAAACAAGGAGGAAAACTTGTGAAAAACTGCTTGGCATCTCTACAATATACATACAATCCTGCAGCTGCTTGATCAAGAAAATATCAAGCAAGTGTTGCAGACTTTATATCAATTAGCAGCTAGGGATGAGCATTATAATATAACCGAAAACTGTCTCTGTGCCAAGCAGATGAGGCCTTTTGTGAGCATCTTCCAGCACTAGAACCACATCTTTACCCACTTAATATTTCTGTCTAAGACCTAAGAAAAAATGAACATACTATATGGTGTTTAAAAGTGAAGTGGAAATAAACTGTTGATACACAATGTAAACAGATTGCTTATATAAGTGTGCTAAGTCACATCCTAAGGCATACAAAGATATACAAAAGATACAAGACAGACAAGTCGAGTCCTACATCTAGGCCATATTTACAGGATAAAAGACTACCATGGAAGCATTGAATGTAAAGAAACTGGCTGATGCTGGTAGATAAACATCACGGTGCAACGCTGAGTCCAAAAGGATGAGATCTTTGMGTATATAAATCAGGAAGTATTGATTAGGAGAAATAATATTTCTGTTTGATACTGGTAGAGACCTTTCCTGGAAAAGCCTGTTGCTAAATTGTATGAAGAGACGCAGGAATGATCACAAGGCTGGAGAACGTATAGAGACCAGGCACTCGGACCCTTAATTAGTGAGAAGATTACAGGGAAAGAGGCCAGCTAACCAACAGGGAGAACATGGCTCTGAGAAGGGGCTCTTCAGTTGGCAAACAAAGCTTTAACAAGGCGCAGCAGCTAGGTATGGATGCTAGATACATTCAGACTGAAAACAGGATTCACATTTTTAACAGCAGGAGTTATTAGACCTTGCAACAACTTAATCAAGGTTGTGACAGATTCTATTGCCAGCAATTTGGAAATCAGAAGTAGATGTTTTTCCTAGAACTCCTGTTCGAACAAGAGCAAATCTGTAGACATTTAACAGACCTAGATCACTACAGCACAGAGGTTTCTCTCGCCCTTGTAGTCTGCAACTTTATTAATTAGATGGCACATCAGTACTCAGGTGTCTCTGGGGAGGGGTGCAGTTTACATCTCTTTTGGCTGCAACACTCGCATCTCTTTGTACAAGCCCAAAGATAATCTCTTAGTTACCATTCAGACATCTGAGTGCTGCTGAACCAGGCTCAGAGCCCCTCTTTGCCATATGATCACCACGTTGTTTCTGACTTAAGGAGCACTGAACAGGTGCAACGAGGTGAAGAGGAAGGACATCCTCTATCAGGCAGGACATTTGGAAAGTGTTGATCCAACCAACTGCAGTCTCTGCAGAAAATATTCTTCAGCTTGTTTACAGTTGCACTGACATGTGCAACATTTTTGTTGTCTCAGGTTGGGCTTTGGGATGTTCAGCTGAGCAGATTAATTTCCCAATTCTGTTTAAATAACCTACAGATACTTTTAATTAATTTTTGTCTTTCACTGACTTTGTTTGACTTCATTTGCACATACTTACTGTAAGAAATAGCAGTATTTTGTACTACAGCAAGACACCTATTTTTTAGTTGCCAGTACCAGCCCTAGAACACAGAAAAATACCAATCTGTTCTCTGTTAGAAAGCAGGCTTTTAAAATGAGATGAATAGTTTCAAATAAAAAGCTTAACAAAAGCTCCCTTCTGTCCCGGCTCCCACATTATGAACAGGGGTCATTCAGAAAAAGAACAGAAATTCTAGGACAAACAAAGTGGAGCATGAAGTGGTTTTTATCTCATAGTAGATGTAATTATTCATCTGTTTCTTTTTATTCTTATGATTATTACTAAACATTGAGGTATCTAGAAGAGAGAATGAATATAATTCAGTCTCCCAAACAGTGCCTATATGACCTTATAATTAAGGATTCACAGTCTAGGTTTTATTGTGCTGGATATATGTGGTTGAGCAGATAAAAATCTGACAGAAGGAGATCTCTTCTACTGAAAACGGTTTACTGTTTTGTGACTTACACCGCTAGAATGATTAGCATTAAAAGAGGGGCATTTTCCATTCCAAGTTATGTACAAGGGGGAGGCCATTCTGGCCTTATTTCTTTACTTGCACTGCAAACTTCCATCACTAGAAGAGAACTATTAAGGGTAATAATACACTTAGGCTATTGCTTGCTTTMTTGGGGGATACCACGGAACAAAGCCTGTTTGGCATGGATGTGATTTGTATTGGTTCATTACTAACCTATTTGAAATTATAGCAAAATAAGTAGGTCAGTTGTTCTCTCTAATTGCACATAAAATATTTCCATTATAACGGTAGATGTTTGATGACTTTGTCACCCTAGCGGTTCACTTATCATTGTGTACTTCATTGCCTACCCCATTCAGCAGTGCAGCTGCAAGTGTCCTGGCCTTTTATCTCCCTTCCTTTCTTTCAAAAGAGCATTATAAGCTTGTTTAAGCTAATGAGGAGATCATATGTCTAGTAAATATGCATGGCAAATCCAAATAAACACATCACGACGATTCAGAAATCCAGATGTACTTCTAACTCCACTGCAGGTCCACTGCAGCACGCAGGGCTCCTACRGCCCTACGGCCCTGCACTGATCTAGCAACCCGGCCTCGCCTGAAACCAGTGCGCCCAGCAGCCCTGCGCGTCGCCAAGCTCCCCTCGCACCGTGCGCTTCGGGCAAATTCTTCAGCAGTTGTCCTTCAGCAAGATGTCCTTCAGCAAGGCTGCCTTTTTCTTTCTTTCTTTAAGTGATGGTTTGCTAATTACGAGATACCATACCTCAGTAATGATGGTTTCTAATGCTTTGTTTATACCAGGGGAAAAGTATCCCTACAAAATGCCAGTTAATGTGCGATACTCACGATGATGTAAAACSTTATGTCCCAGAGAGAATTGCTTTTATATCAGCTAAGCTAGCCAAGACAGAAGTTTTCTAATGCAAACACACTCCGAGCCCGTCCTGCTGTTCACAGTCCTAGCGTGAAGTTCATCAGCGAGAACCCGACAAGCTAGGAAAATGAGCTCTCCCAYCACCTTCAAGCATAACCTATAATGCTGTAAAGGGAGAAGATCACTATATGAAGTATCATTTAACACTATAGCTATTTGGTAAGCGACTGGCTGTGCTAGCAAACCATTTGAAACCACCAACCCTGTCTTCAAAACCTCGTGGCAGCACGGGCCACCGTCACCACGAGCAAAACGCCTCCCCTCCAGGGCCGGCGTGTTCTCCTCTAACACGGACACACACCCTTGGCGTGCATCGGTAACGCTGGAGAAAGCTCCTGCGTGAAACCAGAAGCCTTCCCTTCTTCAGGCTGCTTCTCCAAGCGTTTGAAAATCTGCCTGATGTGTGCGTTGTCCATGGACCTGGGGGGCTCCCGGGTCTCCGGCAGGCGGCTGTGCCCACGCCTGGCCCCAGCCGGGCGCAGGAGCAGGCAACGCCGGAGGCCTCGGCCCCGCCGCGTGCCGGCTCCCGGGGGCTGGCAGGGACCGACCGGCTTCCCACAGCAGCCTGCCAGGCCGTGGGGGTCACCGCGGGCCTGATCACGTCCCACGCGGTCTCGGCAGACACGCCGGCCGATGGTGCCAGCACCCTCCACCCTGCGGAGGCGCAGACGTCCGCGAGCCTCCTCGCTCCGCTGGCCGGGCGTCCCCGACGGAAAGAGCACCGCGGCTCCYGCGGGCACGTAGCCAGCGGGGCTGAGCGCCCCCAGGCTCAGAGAAAGGTCCCGTCGCTGTGTGGTCATCCTACAAGTGGGGAAGGATCCACGTTGTGTTTTAAAGCAATTGTTTTAGTTTAATGCAAATTTTACTTACTTTATTACTCAGTTGTATGTGTAAGATCAAGTACAACAGAAGAGTGTTGCCAATGTAATTGCAGCGGCCCGTCTCCTGAACGGGAGGTACCACGCAACATCTCCACCGCTCTATATATTCTGAGCACATGTACCAAACACTAAATGATCAAAATCATTACTTCATCAGGTCTGTGTTTTGACAAATTTATTCCTACTCTCAATTTCTTACAGAGGAGCAGAAAGGTGGAGAGGTCTTCCAATTAAACCTGAACGTGGTTGGAGTTGGAGAAGGGGAAGAGAACGCAGGACAGAAGGAGAGGTTTCTCAGCTGATGGGTTGGTATAAAAGGACTTTTAACACTAGAAATAAAATGACTTCAGAGCTATACAGAGCACCTACTCACACTTAAACTGCAATAATGAAGGAATTAAGCTCCACAGATCTGGGAATTTGTCTTTTAATTGATGAAAAAAGGAGCAGAAATGTCCATTGTCACAAAGCTGGTGCTGCTGACCTCTTCCCATTCTCTGCTTCTTAAAACTCCTGAATACCAGGAAGTTATAACTATACTAAATTGAAGTATTGCATCAAGGCCATTTTTCAAGACTACTTTTTCAAAAGTACTTTTATACTCAAGGAGGATATTTGATCATTTTGCRGAAATAGAATATTTCCTCGGGTATTCAACTTTTAAGAAAGGCCAGTTAAAAACACAGGTTATACAATGCCACAATGCTGGTGTTAATTCACAGTAATTGGAGATTTCTGAAAGAGACAGACAATCTGYCTAAGCCTCCCGTCTCAGTAACACGCCTGAAATTTCAGCTAAGACTTGAGAACTTCTTAAGAGGTCTAATACATGCATGAATTCATGCCCAGGTGATTTCCAATAGTTTTTCTTAGCTCTCGTTAAAATCCCATACCAAGATTCCAAAAAGAATATTAAGTGCAATATTTTTAAAAATAAAACATTATTTTAATTTGCAAAGCAGATACATAAAAACCAAGAGAAAAACTTCTTGAGTATAAAGAGAGACAGTGTATGCAAAAGAATAGCATGCATTTCAAAAATCAAGCATAATTAGTCAGTTAAACTAGGTATAGAGAAATTTAAAAAAAAAATCTGTATTTGTATATAATCAGAATAAAATATTAYAGTGCATTTGGTAACAGGCCGATGCTAGCATGGGCTGTGGGTTACGGGTACRTAAACACATTTTCACCATCTTCTGACATCTAGTGCACTACTTCAGATCAGCACATTTCCTTAAGATAAACTGATATTTGTTCCAGAGGTTTTATTATGAGACAATAAGTAACAGAACAAAGAAAACAACCTTATTTCATGCAGCGTGTTTATAGCTGAGCTCTGGGTAGCTACTTTATAATCTCACAGCCAATAGGGTTGGTTTAAAGTTCCATCAAAATTACACTTTCTTGAAGATGCTTTGGCAAAACCTAATTACTGAGTCCTTACTCCGCTTCCTCAATTACCTTTGTAACATTCGTCAAGATTACAGCAATGGTCTCAAGTGAGGCTGCAACAGCGTTAGAACGAAGAGGGGACGACCGTAAATCACTCGGTCTCTACCTTCAAAGCACCTGTTTCCTTGCTAATTTTAAGACGACAGTTACCGTCCAGCACGGAGGTAGGCATGCATGTCAGTAAGCTCTGTCAGTAAGCTCTGTCAAGCTTAAGCAAAGTTTTTCAAATATTTTAACTTTAGAAAGATGATTTCAACTAACAGCAAAGCTTATGGCTATTCAGCCTGTGGCTTTGGCACTATGACAACGGAGACAGAGAGGCAGAAACACTGTGCAAAACCGGCACTATCATTTTGAAGCCACTCACCCTCCAGCCTCTCTCTYCACTGCTGTGACTCAAACATTGACCCAAATAATGCAGGAAATACTTATAAAAAAGTCTGAGAAAGTTTARAGACTTGAAAATAAGTATCTTAGGTGCCAAAAGAGTGAGCAGAAGTCTAATCTCCTAAAGCAAAGAGAAGAGATGGCAAAGTGGTCACCATCCACCCGCTTTTGCGGGAAGAGGCTGAAATGCAGGAAGAAGTCTAAAGACAGGAACATGTTGGACTTTATAGCTGTGAAAAAGACTCAAATGAAGCAAAATCTGTGGGATGACTAAAGAACAGAACAAGCAGAAGATGTGTTTGCTGCTAAATGCTTTAAAGTTAAGAAGAATCCCCCAGGAAAGGTGGTTCCAAGAACCAATCCACTGCATACTAAGTAACTCCTAACTGACTTTCTGATTATTTGGTGCCCAGAATTAAATACAGTATTGCATTTCAGCCTGATCTGTCACATGATGTCTTTCCACACCCTGCCCCAAATTGCATTKGTCTTTCATGCTGCCATATCAATTGCAAACTCAAATCTAATTTGCTGCTTGCCTTCTCCTGCAGGAGAGCTCGTGAGGAAGAGGAGGCAGCACATCCGCGCAGTGGAAGGTGGCCCTTGCGCGGCAGAGCGGCACCGGACCCTTCGAACGCCGCGTTCTCTGTTTTGCTATTCCACCACCGTTTGTTTTCCTTAGCTCCYTCGTAGCCCTTGTCTCCTTCATTTTACATCTCTAGGAATTTCCTCCAATATGCTAAGGGCTCTGGATCAGAGGGAAGGTCACTATTGATCTCACTTGCTTTGATCAGTTTAGTGAAGGGAGACACTGACCCTATATAAATATTTAACGGTTCTGAGGAATAGCCAAAAACACCTTTTCAAAAGGTTTATGGTTTAATGGCAGTTTCTGGAACTGTTCCATTGCCTTCTCCCCTGTGTATAAACGCAGTGCTGAAGCTTTTATGCCCCTGTATTAGTGAGTTTAATTTTGTATCCTATAATTAATTGGTTATAGCCAACCCTAACAAGTTTTCTTGATCATCAAATATTAAAACTAAGCCTGTTTTTCATGGGCATGCATATTTCATGGCTAAATAAGGAAAAGAGAAGTTTACAAAAGCACATGCATGGCTTGATGTAAAGTTTCCTGTCTGCGCATTTCCATGACAATGAGGCTACAGAAACATGTTCCAAACTGAACGGTTAGCAATGATAAAAGTGGGCAAAATATCAATACCATCTGCTCTCTCCTAACGCTCAGAAAGAGTGAAAACCTAAAATTAACCAAAGAAAACAAGCTGCTAAATAACCTCCTCTCCTCCTCCCAAATCATCAGAGGWGTGTACACATCAGCAAAGTATTTCACCTTTAATTCTTTGCTGTTCCTTATTTTAATATTTGTACTTCCAATGCTTCCCTAACCTTAACTCAAACTATTGTGCCAGTATGACTAGARGTATTGCAACTTAATAAAAAAACAGTAAAAATCTGCTATTATTAGTAGCCTCCAGTACTGAGGCTGCTGTAACTGAGAGGAATARACAGCCTCACTGTCAACAGTCTCTCAAGACTTTTAGCCTGAATTTTGCATATCCAGTTTCACTTTTTTCCTGTCTAAAATTAGCTACTCTATATGGAAAAAGATTCCTGTAAATGTCAGCAGAGGAACAGAAAAAAATGTATTTATGTTATTTTGAAAATATTTTTTTTCAAGTCAGGGCATTAGAAAGAAAATTAGTTCTGCTTCTAAAACTGGATTTTTCAATTATTTGTTGTTATTTTGATGTATGGATGTTGATTCTTTACTCTCAACCACAAAAAGGAAAAAACTCAACCAAAGAACCACCAAGTCTAAGCTTTGTCCTGCAAGGGGAACTACACAGATATCGCTGTAATTTAGTTTCTTCCTGTATGTTATACATTTGATGTTGTCTGAAATTCTGCCACCAAGAGCCAGTTGGCCCAAGAAGATAACACACGGAGACCATTAGCATTCAGAAGGAGACATATCTCACTGCTCGCTTGGGTTTCACATGGAGACTTGGGTTACCACCAGCTCCTCTGCTGCGTTGCACTAGAAACTACAGACATAGTTTGGAGCTAATGTCCTCTCAAATGTTGCTGATCAGCCCAGAAAGGGAAAAACTCCACAACTTTGTTACAAATAYCCCAGTTCCTGACATTACTTTCAGGGTTTGCTATACCTCTTTACATATCTGGGGTGAAAAGCCACCCGTGAATCTGCCTGTGACCCCGTCTGCTCTCAACCAGGCTGGCTCCAGATGACAAAACCTTCGGGGTATCTGCTCCCTGCGACTGCAGCACTCAAAGGGTTCTGCTGGGAAGGGCAGTTAGGGGGCAGGTTGTGTGTCCCTTTACAGCATCAATGCAAACGAGGAAGATGGTAAAGAGCCAACTTCCAGTTTGCTGCTACTCAGACCTGGYGGTGGAGAGCGTACAGCAGAGGCCTGGTTTGCCTGAAGTCCAAAGGCTGAACCTCAGACATTAACACCATCGGGAAATGGATACAAGTCTTGGAGCACAGGTCAAACCAAGCAAAAGAAAGTGTTATGAGTAAAATTGTGGAAAAGGGAGAGATACAGACTAAAAGAGAGATACCTACCTATCACAGAATGGTTGAGGTTGGAAGGGGCCTCTGGAGATCATCTAGTCCAACCTCCTCCTCCT
>NW_028186756.1:3327159-3428042 GCF_003343005.1 Rhea americana
AGCATGTTGTACAGGATCATGTCCAGGCAGGTTTTGAGTATCTCCAGAGAAGGAGACTCCAAAACCTCTCCAGGTAACCTCTTCCAGTGCTCTGTCACCCTCACACTTTTTCCTAATGCACCCCAGGATACCATTGGCCTTCTTGGCCACAAGGGCACGTTACTGGTTTACGGTTAACTTGTCCACCGGGACTCCCAGTGACCACAGGATGAGAAATTTCCTCTCATTTTTGCAGAAACACTTGAATGGTTTTACAGAATAAGGGATATGATCCTGCAAACACATAGTAACATGTGAATTTTGTGTACATTATTTTACTGACAGCAATGGAAGCATTTGTATGAGAAATACATGTTCCGTTCTAGAGTATGAGTTAGCAGGCAGTAAATAGCTCCTAATTGCTCCTTGATCTAAGTGCTATAACTCCACCACTCAGCAGCAGTGATAAAGATATTAGTTACTGGGAGTTTTATCCCCTTTTTCAAAATGGTAACCCTACTGCTGGCAATCAAGCAATACTCTTCAYGCCGCCACATCTACAAAGAACAATAGATAATTATGCATCAAAAATACTTTTATATGAAAATTGTTAATACATTTAGTATGGAAAGAGATTTTGAAATCTCAGTGAAACTGAAAAGTTAATAGCATTAAATGCCCGAGGGTGATTATTTTTGCAAAAATGTGGATTATGCTAGTTCTCAGTATAAAAATAAAGAGAATATAACTACGGTTATAATTTCATCTTGGCAATATAAATAGGATAGACAGATGCTTGATATTGTACAGTAATTATAGATGGCTGAACTGAGAATAAACCTTTTTTGTAGATAATAGATTCTGATTCTGAGGGCCATCTTTAAATCTGTGGTTAGGGTTTTGTCTTCCTGCCAAGGACATGAGTTAAATATTTAGCATAAAGTATAGTGGTGGTTTCCAAGCTTGACTTTTAATTGTAATATGCAAGCAGGCTGGTAAGTCATGGGTCAGACAACATGACATTCACCAAATTGAAAGAGATTGGGATGTGTGGGGGGAATAATGAGATTATAAATGTATCTGATAACCAGAATCATGTATGCAACTAAAAGGAAAAGTGACCACAGCATCTTTATGAATAGTTTGTGCTGTGAAAGACAAAAGAATGAAGGGAAAAAACCCTCRACACAGTCCTGAAACTCAAAGCTCTCTAGTGTTGTATCTTTGTGAAGCTGTAGGTCTGCAACTGATATGCCACAGCTCTGCTAATGGACACAAGAAAAAAGGAAACAGAGGAGTACAGAAAAGTGAGAGGAAGAGACAGCGAGTGGCATTGATGTGATCAGCTTTAAGGGCATTTCACCTGCAAGAATACCTGARGCAACAGAAGCAGAAGGGCAAATAAATAATTCAGCAAGAAAATTACATTTCAARAGAGTGACATCGTCTTTCCCCTTCCCCTCTCAATGAAAACCCAGTTCCCAAAGCTTCCTGGGGAACGAGCTGCAGGAACACGTGYGGAGCACCACGCTCGTGCCCTGCGACGGCCGGCGGGGCAGCGCACCCTCCTCGCGCAGGCGGCGAGCCCGCTGCGGCGGCAGGGCTGCGACAAGCCTGGCTTCCCAAGGGATTTGGCCTTCAGGCAGGGCCGGCTGTTTCAGGCCCGTCCTCTGCCGGCGCAAACTGTCGTAAGCTGCGGGASTCGAGCGGAGCTCGGAGCACTCGCACCAGGGAGCCGCCGTCCCCGGAGCACGGCGAGAAGTTTTGTTAAGTCAAGGTAATGGAAACGCAAGTTCAGCAGACGGCAAGCCGACACACGGGGGAAGGGAAAGCACGTTTATCAGTCTGACTCGGCCGCACGGGGAGCGGAAAGCACAGCGCTTGCCATCGCTGGAGGATGTGCGCAGCAGGTAAGTCTGCACTGCGTGGAGAGCTGGAAAAAACGCACGCGGAGGGTTTTAAATAGCGGGACACGGAAATACTTAAAAGACAAAAATAATTGGAGCTAAAAAAGGAATGGCTGGATTGTTTTCAGGTTTTAGAGCAGTCTAAATAGAGCTTGGATGTGGCAGATGAACAGGATGGGCGAGCTCCTGATCTGTCGCGCGAGCTGCCTCATAGTAAGGCACCTTTGCCCTTATCTAGGGCTAAATGCTAAACACCGCAGGGTGACATCCCTGCGAATGAAACGGGGTAAAGGAGCGGGACGTGCTGCCGCAGGTGGACCTACCCTTCAGCGAGTAGTCTGCAAGCTGCACAGTCACACCTGACCTCCTTGGCTGTCACTCGTCTGGGACCCRTGACTCACTCACAGTAGCACAACACCCGAGCTTTGCTGGGAGCAAAGGTTGGAAGTTTCCCCTCTCAGCCACCACTGCTCCCCTTTGCTAGCCTAACACTACCATTTGTGGGGTTAAGCTCTAAATGTGACCATTTAGCTTTCAGGGGACAAGTTATAAACTGGATCCCTGATCCAAATGGCAAAAAAAAACCAAATTCTTGCAATATTTTGTTCTTAATCTTCATTAAGCTTCATGGGAAGGCTCTACAAACAGCTGACACATCACAGCTGCTGGGACAGGAACCCAGAGGACATGGAGAACCAAGAACATGGGTAAGAACAGGAGGAGAAGTATTTAAACTGGCTTCAGTGCTAGAGAAAGCAGAGCAGAGGTCCTCCTGCCGCTGTGGTGCTCGGCCCACACGCAGCTTTACCAAGCACAGAGTCGCCAGGCTTTGGAGGGCAAATTTCCCAGAGGGGCTGCAAGTGGCTAGAGAAAACCCTGAAATGAGAGAGGTTGGAGATAATGGGGGAAAAAGCATCAGATTTCTGCTTCTGAAAGAAAGACCTGTTGGAGGGTTTTCTACTTTTGCTATGCAAAGTCTGCTAGGAAAGAGGCAGAAATGTTTATCTGAAAATGTCTTAACATTGAATTGCTTTCAAGTATATWTTACATATTTTCAAGCATACATTGCAGCTCATACCTAGTCTGATGCTTTCTTATATTTCATGTAACAAAGGTTCCATAAAACCTCTGACTTTTTCCGTGTGTAATTTTAAAGAAAGTGTAATAGAGACAAAAAAAATAAAATTAACCCAGTAAGCTTTCCATGAAACAAGCTCACATAACAGAGAGGCAAGGTGCAGCAAGCCTCTAAGTGCCTCTYCTGCCCTTGAGGAATACAGTATTTTGGCTTGAAGTGAAAGAARATCTCCTTGCAAAATTTGCTTTTCTGAGGAGTATCTTTACTGATTTTTATGCTGCCACAATCTTATGAAACTATCATGGGCTATTAATAGATTCTTCCCTTCCTTGTTTGGGGATTCATCAMTATGTAATAAGTGGACTGTATTTAATAGAGGAGATAACAGTACAAGAAGCAAGCAAGTAAAAGAATGAAACTTTTAACCCCCCGTACTGTACGCAGTTACCTAACACTAATAGGAATACTAATAGGAGCTTTTYCACAGATTTAGTGCAGTGCAAACTGGGTCCTTATTTATCTGAYAATTCCTCTGAGCTGCAAAAATGCTTATAGTTACAGATATTCACTGGAAGTCTCCTACCAAGAACAAAGATTGAATGATGGGTTAATTCAGCTATATTTCTGAAAGTAGATGAGTACTATTTTATGCATGTTATATTAGCAGGAAATAAAAATGAATTATTGATTCCTAAAGAAGTTTGAATACAATGGTTTACTGTTGAGGCTATGCACACATGCAGCTGCTAGAACAGAGCTCTCCTACACTAAGTACTCTAAGCTCCTAAAAATAAACTCCAACTCATTACAATTAATAGCTGAGATTCCATTTAATGGAATCATGTCAATATTGTTCATGCAAGTGTACAGAGATTACACGTGACATACAGTGAAACASTGAAATACAGAGAAGCATGTCTTTGAATATGACACAGGAATATGACAATTCTAGTAGATGACTAAAAGTCTCCTTTTTCTGAAGGCAAACTAATGCGATTATGAAGTCTGCAAGGACAGTTGTCCTGTTAGATGCACTTGCTGAATATCCAATAAAAGAGCAAGGGACCAAGACTCCTACCTGCTCACCTTACACAGAGCGCTAAACCGTGCTTGGGTGGGCAGAGCTGTGTCTAGACCCTGTGGCAGGCGCGCTCCATGGTGCACCCTGCCACAGGGCTCCTTGCCTGCCCAGCATCCCAACTTTCAGGCATACCCAAAGGCCCTTGCTGTGCGTGAGTAAGATGTTGCAGAAYGTGAAGAGCCCAAATGCCATAGTGGTGCGTTCATTCACTGACAGGCTACGGGCGGCGTTCAGCTCTGGGAAATTCTCCATTTGTGGCTGGGAGGAGGATGTTAGTTCCTCAGCATCCTTTGAGTAGGTTTTGCCTTGCTTGTGACAACTGTGCTATGAAATGCCATGTGGTACTCACCTCCCACCCCATCTCTCAGCTCAGCCCACCACAGAGATGAAAACATGTAAATGRCACAAAATCCTTAAGTGAGAACTAATGCTGTACAAAAGAGCTAGGCTTCTTGCAAAATCAGTGAGTGCCTATAGGATGCTGCAAAACAGGCAAGTAGCTAAACATTAATATTCTCCAGTTATTTGTAAGGCTACTTTTGAAAACTGAGCCCCATGTTTGCTTCCGCTCTCATTGTGATGT
This sequence comes from Rhea americana, assembly GCF_003343005.1. Lineage (NCBI taxonomy): Eukaryota > Metazoa > Chordata > Aves > Rheiformes > Rheidae > Rhea > Rhea americana. The sequence continues at coordinate 3,331,788 of NW_028186756.1, forward strand.
ATCTTAACTAGCATTACTTGTCAATTAAGCATCTTTCTACTTATCCAGTCAATGAAGAGAAAAAAGCCTCTCCAGAAGGTATTTCCTTCCTTCTTTAGATAGCTGTCTGGGGGTGTTAGACAATCCTTCCCCAGAGAGACTTTCCTTTTCCATGCACTTGAAAACAAATGTTGTTTTTCAGTTGTGTTTAAAATCTGTAAGATAGGCATTGCCCTCTTGGCTAGGTATTATACAAAGTTACAGTAGATTGGACTTCTTAAAGCCCTCCTTGTTTGAAGATCCAAGTGTCCTAAAAAAAAAAAAAACAAAAAAAAAACCCACAAAAAACCAAACCAAAACAAAAAAACTATGATTGCATGATATAACCATTTCAGGAGCCAAAGAACTGAGCTAAAGAGATAGGCTAAACTAATAGGGAGTGAAAAATTCTTAGATGGTCTGGAGTAGGGATTAACATAACCAGCTGTTCCAAGGTGGTATGCTTCCGCATGAATCATGAAAATGGAGATGGGCTTCTTAAGGAGGTAAAAATGAGACACAAAGTTTCTATTTGTTAAAAAAAAGGAGCTGTTACAACTGAATGAAAATTTTTGTTTCATGGATAGAATGAGTTCCCATACCCTTCTCAGGTCATCTGCAAGAACCAGCAGTTCTGGCAGCTTGTTTTGCCTAAATGAGTATATTCTTTTATTTTTACAGGAATACACATTTACAAAGGGGAAGGAAGGGAGACCACAATATCATAYTACATGCATTTGTATCCTTGAAGATTTTTCAAAACTTGCATAGACAAAGCCCTAAGTAATCTGATCTAACTTTGAAACTAACTCTGTTTTGAATAGGAGGTAGGAATAAGTGATCTCCAGGGGTCTCTTCCGAATTGTTTCCCCCCCCCATGATTTTTATGGTCTATGAAGTCATTTTACAAACTACATAACTTTGCAAAATAAGTGCCTTAATCAAATCCACAGCAAAAGATATCAAYGCATGAAAAATCAGCACTGTTGTGTCAGGAATGAAGCGAGCTCCTGTCGCCCGTAGAAGTTACAGTCCCAGATCATGACAGAAACCTACCRTCAGAATGAGAAAAGGAACTTTATACTACTGCTATCCAACTCCATGTCACTCCATGTCACTGCAACTACAAAGTTTGGACACAACAAGGATAAAACAGGAAAAGAAGCAAAATTTAGTTAGAGTGAGCTGGACAAATTGCTGCTACTGCATGAAGTACTGAGGAAATATGGGAAAAAAAGTTCTTGGCATTTATGGGTAGTTTSCAATCCTATGCCAAAAACAGCAGGTTGCTTGATAAATCTATTCTGAAAACAGGAAGAGGAGATTTTTAGTTCTAGTGACGATTGAAAACTTGCTTTCTTCGCCTTACGTAAACTATACACCCGCATCACCGYGCAGTTCCTAATGCAGCACCATCACACTCAGGAGCAGCTAGGGGTTAACACAGTGGTTGGTTAGGCAGTCACCTGCGGTGGCTCTCCTCTAGTGAGCATAAAGATACTGCAAAAAAGCCTTCCAGATATGGTTCTAAAAGGTTAAACAGGCTCACCTCTGCAAAGGGCCTAGCAGGTGTCTTAACRCAGCCTGCTGAATCACCCTAGTCTATATGTAATGTGTATTATTGATTTTGACTGGCACCATCTTAGCCAGACRCATCCCAGACTGCCAAGCGGATTGCCCATTGGCTTCACACTAGAACGAAGAGACAGGGCCATGGAAAAGTTACTGWGAGACATAGTTTAAACAGTTTCACTCTATTCTAAATGTCATCCTGAAATTTTCCAGAGTTTTAATCTGCCAAGTGTGTGCATACTGGTGATTGCAGCTAAATGATTCCTAAGCTTATTTTAAAGCATGCACCTTGTTGGAACAGACCAAGAACACCCACACRGATAAGGTGGGCTGGTGCTTCTCTTTTGCTAGCTAAAAACTGACAAATAGGTTTTATTTCCTTTGATGTTCTACTGGTATTTTTGTAAATCCCACTCTGCTTTGGGAAAGGAAAAAAAAAAAGATATAGCACAATTATACCTTCTTCTAAAAGAGTAGGGGATTTGCTAGGGAATTTTGTCCTACTGTAGGAGGCCAAATACATCAAAATATTCGCTATGAGGTTGATGGATTGCTGCACTGAAAAGGTAATGCCTGGATAAATGTATCTGTAGGTAACCATAAAAGTGCTGTGAAGACAAGAGGAGGAAATTAAAGGAGCTGAAATGTCACCGGGTAAAACAGAAGTGATTCTAAAAACAAATGCTGATGCTTGGAAACACTGGTCCTTTGGGACTGTACCTCAGACCACTAAGCTCTTCAGCATTTTGTAAGAGGCCATGGAAGTTAGCATGAACTTTATAGCTGCGTCTTGAGCGATGGGCCTTCTTCCTTCTTCCATATGAAGAGATTAATATTTTTTATATAAATCATTCCTGGCAAGTCCAGGAACGTAGAAATTCTACCATATCCTGAGAATAGATTTATATCCCTAGAGGGCAATTGCTTTTTGCCCTATTTTCTTTTATGAGGGCACAATTATGTAAGGCRGGGTAATTTTATAAATAGAGGCTTGGAAGTACCCAGTGGGGTGAGCCTTTTGGGGGATCTGTAAATTTTCATCCCTAGCTATGTTTCTTTCTCAGCATCACTGCCTTCTTTGCAAGATTCAAATTGCTCCCTGGAGGCCTTATTGCTGGTTGGAAGGTACAGATACTTTAAGGAAGGAGTGTTCTCCTTCTGAACGTTGCTGAATAAATATATCCAAACATAAAAATTAGGCTTGAAGTCGGTATTTTTTTTCCAAACACCACCGCAGAGACTTTCCAGAATCAAGCACAAGGTCTTGAAAATAAGAAAAAGGCCAGCAGAGAGCTGCATGAGTCAGAACTGGCAGCAGCATGTGAGGCTGTTCAGTTCTGGCCCACAGGGATGAACAAATGGAGAGTACCTGAAGGTCACTGCCTGTGACTCCTAGCTGACCTATGTGAAATGAATCTTTGGTCTCAAGTGAAGGGAGGTCTATCCAGAAACAATTAACTGTCCTTGAACCTAGCAGAACCTAACTGTCCTGCATGAGGTCTCTCTTCTGTGCTGATTTTTATATAAAGCTTCCCAGTACTATTTGTCTGTGACCTTCCCCTAATCCAAAGCCACAGCAGCACAACAGCAATCTTCAGGAGGGGATACTCAAGGCTGAACTTGTTGGCCAGGSTATGCCACGCAGTTCAACAATTTGTACATTGTCCCCAAGTTTTCTGTCACTCCTTCTCCATCACTTCCCACTCCCCCTCCTTTATTCATGCATGCCACAGCTCCTCAGCAGAGCAGGGARCATGGCAACCTGGTGTGAGAGGAAGCTGTGGCCACCAAGAGCGGCATCCACAGCTCCTCCCAGATCCTTGAATATTTTTATAGACCATCCCAGCCCTGGATGGAGTACACAGGCATTTATTTCGCTAGAGTGGACACGTACTSTTGATAAGCTGTGCCACCATGGAGTAAAACATCTCCTCTTACCTTTATATACCCCACAGTAACTGCTAGCCATAGCCTTAAATTCCTGTTAATACAAGCAGTAAATTTTGCCTTTTTTAATGAGATTGGATTTCTTTCTGTCATCCAGGAATTAAATACAAACATCCATTAACACTTCAACCAACAATATGAAAGCTGCAGTTCTCATGCACTGGCTTACGTCATCTGAAATAATCAGCCCTGGAAGCATGAGCAGCACACTTAGGAGTGCCTGGTTTTGAAATTTTTAAAGGAAAGACAGACAATGATCTTATAGTCTCATTCATGCTGTGAAATACTCTCCTCTGCAGATAATTTCCTAATTCTTGGATATGAATAACAGGAGCAGAACCTGGTCTTTGCCTAGAGGATGAAAAGAGCTGCTCTCTTGCATGCATGCACCCTGCTGGCCTCCAAGGCCATCAGGCTCTAATCTTCAGTGGGGTCTTTGGGTACTACGAGAAAATGATGATAAGAACTTATCAGCAGCAATGGAACGTGAATTTTTGCCTTTAATTTAGGCTGCAGCCACTCAGGGAAGTGTGAAAGCATTTGTGACGGAACTGATGAGCAGCACAAATGCAATTCCAAAAAAATGCTGGAGATTACAGTTCTGCAATTCGTTATTAAGTACTTTCACCTTCTAAACATGGAGGAGATAGATCAGAAGTATTTCATACCTAGTAGTAAGTATCTATGACAGAGAGGGATKTAATAACACAATACAGAAAATTTAACACTGCACCTGAAGACCACAGCATGCAATTAAACAGAGCAGTATACAATYAAACAGAGCAGGCAAGTGTCACCAACTGGCAATGCAGAAGAGTTGCARGGAAGCTCTAAATGACCAAACAGCACACACTAATGACAAAGAAGATAGCATTCATTCTGTGCTGCTCTGGAAAAAACTGCCACAAATATAACTGTTAATGGCAAAAAGAGATCTTCAGTCCAAGAATGCAACAAGYAAATTTTTTAGATGTTTCAGAGTGAGCTGGTAGGGCTTTCAGAGTGGGATGCTAAATTACCTTAAATTCCTTGGCTTAAGTTTTCTAAAATCTCAAGAATAGAAGGCATTGCTGCAGGAAATATGGAGCGTTCTTATGTCTGGGAAATCAGCTCAACATTTTATGGATCCATGCCAAAGAGAATATCAAAGAAAGTATTCAGATTTGTTAGTGACTGTAGGCCCCAAGAAAATTAAATGTTGGAGAAGTTGATAYCCAGATGTTACTGTGCTTCCTAAGCCAGTCTCTGTGCCACATCCCACTCTTGCTGCTGCAGCTTGCAAAAGCAGCCCAACGGTAAGTTACTTTCATGCTACTCAAATTCACAGAGAGAGAGAAGATTTTCAAATGTGGTTGACTTAAACTCCATTTAAGGCACATTTAGATTGAAAGATAGTTAAAAGACCTCTAAAWTTCTTTTTACTTTTAAAATTAAGGACAAAATCCATTCATTATATAATTGAAGTATTTGCAGGATCTGTTTACACTTGATAGAGTGGTTCTACAACTTAGGAAATTAAGTAACAAATCACATGATATGCAAATATAAACYAAGAAAAATCTAAGATGAATGTTCCTCTGAGCATACTGATCCTAATTCACCATTACCTTGCACCTTGAGTTACCACCCACGCCTGTGCAAACTGAGTTCACACGCTCCTCTGAGCGAGAGCATCCTTTCACGCTTCCATTGCAAAGTTGACAGCCATCATTTCATTTGATAACGGCAAAGTGGACTTAACATATTTATCATAGGAATGTTTTCCGTTAGCACATCCCCAAGAGACAAATACCATTAGCCATACTGAACATTGTCTCTTTTAAGGTCATCGCAACTTAGTGAGAGTAAAATAAATCATTGTGGCTCTGGAAGGGAAATGGACATCCTGCYTTGCCAAATGCATGATTGTACTACTGAGCAGATGGGATTTGTTCTGTTGGGGCCAACTTTATCTCAAGTGGAACTGCATAGCCAGGCTAGACAGGAGTCAATTTGCAATCTGGAGTAAGATTGGCCTAGCTTTTACCAGTGGGCAGTCTGCTGCCTCCAAGATAGCTGATCTTGGACTTCCATGGACCCTTGGAGCATGACCATGTCCTCTGTGTGCAACAGAAATACATACCTCTGACTGTGCAATTTTGCCCCTTACGGGCCAGAAACAGAACCTTTACTGCTGTTGTTGAAGTTATATGTGGGATTTCAGTTGTCACGAGGTAATGCAGAAGGTAATTTATCCATTATGGTATTTTTACTAAGCATAYGTTTAATGGGTGATATGACTTATTACACACATTACAAACTTTTAATGACATTTCACACATCTTCAGTCTTGAATTCTGTAACAATCTACCTCATAGTTATGATTAGAAAATGTTGCATCAGGAAGAGCCATAGAATCACAATTTATCATAAGCAGATCAGTTATTCTCTTTAAAATTTTCACAAAAATGGATTTAACTTGCACAGTTTCTCTTTTTGTATTGCATTTTGATGTGATCATAAAACTGGCAATATACTGAAATTCTGTGATGACTCATAATTGCTACAAAGATTAAAAGAGAACAAAAAATAGAATAAATTCTTGCAACATTCTCCTAACAATCTTTTGGCTGTGATGCCAACGGGGTTCGAACAAAATTCTCATGATACGAATCGTAATGAACATCTGTAGCTATTACGAAATTAACCTACTTCCACATCTGAGTGATTTCACTGTTTCTTTTGCCTCAACAGGCAGTGACAAACTTTAACTTTCCAAAACTGTCTTCTCCTTGGATTTTTTTTCTCTGCTGACTTGATAAATCAGCAACTGTATATGATTCACTGACTGTACCATTAACATTTTAGTATAATAATCGGCCTGATGATTGAAGAAAGCAGAACTGTGTGGTGTGAAACTCTTAAGCATATCAATCACAACTGGCAATCCCAGCTTTCTCAGTGCTGTAAAAATTCCCTTCATTAGTGTCAGTTTCCTCATTTTTATCATATTTAAATCATTTTATTCTAAGCAACTGAAAATCGCTCCGTGCTTARCAAACAACTATTGCAGACAGCAAAGACAACAGATGAAAGTCCAAGGGCATACTGAAATGGCAGAGATATATTTATGCTAGGGAAAACTTTATCAGGTGACTGGAAAAAAAAGACAGGAACATTCAGAGAGYGCATGAAGGAGCTCAAAAGCCATACAGAAAAGTAACACCATGGGTCATCCTTATGGATAGCAAAATTCTGTAGTACACAGCATAAAAAAAAAAAAAAAAAAAAAAAAAAAAAAAAAAAAAAAAAAAAAAAAAAAAAAAGAGAGAGAGAGAGAGAGAGAGAGAGAGAACAATAAACTGATAAATAAAAGGTAACTTATCTGAGCAGATGATCTTTTTCATTCTTTTTACTTCAGTGGGGCATCTTTCTCCTTACAGGGAGCATCAAGGAAGCTAGGCTGCAGATATCAAGTGCAATAGCACCACCACTACCACCTTCTCCATTTCAGTTTCTTTACAAAGCACATGCCTTCCCCCGCTGGTTTGCATCCCATATATAATCATTTGTGCTAACTCAAATCACCCAGTAAGGTCATTTTTATTAGTAGCTGCAGCTTTGTGAGGGAGGTCATCACCAGGCAGTTGCTTTGACTGTGGGCCAGCATTAAGCCATTCACTGATGCATACTATAAGAGATGGAGAGCTGGTACTACAGCTGCTGTAACTTATTGGTAAAAGCCAAAATAAATAAAAAAGTATACAAAGAGAAGCAGCAACACTGTTGCATCAGTAGAAATGTCACAAACCAATGTGAAGCTCAGAATTATGGAAAGATGGTCTAAAGATGACTGCAGGATAGCTGTATTGTCTGAAATACTTGTGGAAAAAAAAAAGACTTTAGTCTGCACAGTTTATTCATGGGCAAATGAAACCAGCTCTGAATAAGGATTAACCATGTAAATAGATAAGGTAGGATGGGGCTCTCCATTGAAAGTGCTCTCCCTAGCTGTGAGTGGGAGACTTTTCCAACCAAAACACAGACTGTCTTCAGAAGAGTTTTTAGCTCTGTAGTCTAGGCAACAATAAAGTTGCAAAGTGGAAGCTTAGGTTAAAAAAAAAAACTTGGTTGATTTACTGGCAAGAATAAAGTCTGAACAAAACCAATATTTCATTATACAACTATATCATCTAAAAGGGCTATTTCTTACCAAAACTTGTATTTTCTTTCTGTGTCTCAGCATGTATGCTACATTAACAGACTCAAATTTTCAATCGCRTAAGTCCTGGGGAATTTAATGGAGTTCACATTACTACAATTTACTCTAAAGTTGGTTCAAAACTTAAAAACACATCTTCTGTGTACTGTGCTTCAAAGCCAGCGCAGCCCAGGAAAATGCGCGYGTTGAATCACAAACGCAAGGAGAGAGCCATTTGTTTTTCTGAATTGTACATGAGTGGGTAATTATCTCCACAAAGCAATTTTTGTCTGATTGTGTACGGAACWATGAAGATACAATTCGGCTCCATCTCCAGTATCAATTTATGTACATAATAAGAATTAGGAAAACAGTCATTGTAACTGCTATCTTTTACAACAATTGGCTCATTAACCTTAAGTATATCTTCCTGATCTTATTTTAAAGGTCAAATCAGGAATGGACGGAATTCCTCATTATACTTTACCCAAAGGAATATATGCCTCATAYGCTCCCTCTGCATGGATACACACAATTTTAACACTAGCATGAGATTTAAGATCRTGGTGGTAGGCAAATACCTAGAGCAACACAGCACGCGCAGTTCCTGCTTGCACCGGGTCATGCAGGGCTCTTGCCGCTCACCTGGTCATACCCCATGTGCTCTGCAGACTGCACTGGAACGAGGCTGGTGCAGCAAACCAGTTTAGCTGACACCAAACACAGTCTAACAGGATGGAGATCAGATCATGTCCACTACTGCTRTATGCAAAACACAGCAACAAATAAACAAAAGCAAAGTGTTTTTTTCTCGAAAAACTCTACTATAAATGCCTCTTCAGACTTACGGCTAAAATAGCGAGTAAGTCGCTCACAGCTATGCCCTTAAATATGAGTTCGGCGTCAACCTCAACAGTTGACCTTGGTCTATTACCAGGGACACTAAATGGTGCTGCTATTGACTGTTTAGATAATAGTGAGGAAAGATTACTGGAGCTGATTATTCTGGCAGAAAGACAAGAACCTTACAGTAACGCAATAAAATCCCTCTTCAGTATCAATGTCTGCAGAAAACTATCACAAGGTACTGCCCTACACCCAGCAAGAGCCTCTGTGAGAAGCGAGCAAGGGACCAAATTCTGAGCTCTCCTGCAGGGTAAGAAAAGAGCATTCTGAAATCTTTGTCTCTGTGCTTCTGAGCTGAGCACCTTCCCTGAAAACACAGATATTCTGAAGAAAAAAGAAACCTAAGAGAATTTGAATGATTTCAAAAAGGTTTGTGAAGCAGATATTTAAAAGAAAAAAAAATGCAATGGGGCATAGCTAAGAATCCTTTATAAAAAAGCCCTTGCATCAACAGGATACAGAAATGGTGGAAATTCCTACTGAGATATGTACTTCATAGAAGTACCTAACAGTTCCCAGAGYGAAGAAGTAGCTTTACTGATCTAGGGCTTAAATGGATGTAATGCAAAAGACAGCCATTTTTACAGATAAGATTTTTCCTATGCTATTTTTGGATAAAGTGGTAAATTGCTTTTCACTATGAGTAATAACTGCACACACCATAGCACAGATTAATTGTAGTGTGGCTTGATTAATTTTTTCCTCTTTACCAACCAAGCAGTAACTAAAGCCGATGAAACTGAAAGAATGACCTGCCCGAAACCAGTCCTCAAGCACAAAATGAATTGCCTCCAATACTCACGTTGTTTCATTTAGGAGCGTACAACATTCAGTAATACGCATATACTTCATCACTGTTTTTAAAYGCTCTTTCTCCTGGTTGAGGGATCACTCATTCACCCAAAACAGCGAGCTGCTACACTTGACTGCAATGCACAAGATGTATGCTACAGCTCCCGGATCGGCTGCCCAGTCTCTCCCTTATGCCTCTGACTTCAGCTGTATTCGTATTGAGTCCTAAGGTTATTTGATGGACACATTAACTGATGCTTAGACAACAAGAAATTGAGGCTCTGTGTAATCCTAGAGAAGCTGACCTGCACGTGAGGCCACAAGAGACAGCAGGAAAAGCAACCCTGCAGAGAAAGCCTTGTGCGGATATGGAGAATTTTGTCATGGATTTCCATATTTTGCCTATTACATTAGAAAGTGTTAAGATTGGATTTTGCTGTGATTTGGCTGGTATCGGTGGGTACAGCTAATTTGCACAAATCTTTATATAACCCTTATGTATCTGTGAGGAGGAGGAATTTTTTATATTGTTCATAGTGCTAACATGATACTCTGTCAATGCAGTATATATATCCTCATCTGTTGAAATTATTCAGTACACTGACAGTTACTGGAAGCCTATAGGAATATGAAAAAATAAGTGCTATCTGTAGCTTAAGTTTTCTCTAATTTGTTTGTAAAAGCCTGCACATCTCTGGTCTGAATATTTACATGCTGATGCCCAGGGCAATAAGAACCATATACTGCAAAACTGCAGATAAATGACATCTTTGCAACTGAATTTTAATTCATTCTGTGATTCAAAGTCATGAGCAAAATTATGCTTGCAATTCATTAATTTGAAGCCCGGCAAGTATTATTAAGMAGAAATTTGCATACAAAAGGTGTTGCTTTTTAAATACTTTTGACAGAAAAAATAATGAGTATACAAATAACACATTTTGCATGAATATGTATATGGTTTAATAGAACCACTACCTAATCATTTCCCTAAATTTCCCTAAAGCAGGGAGGATTACAGATGGCTCTCAGGGGGCTGTGGCATCACCTAAATCAGTAAATTTTAAATCTTGCATTGCAAGCTTTGAGAGGATTGGCAGTCTATCCYGAATTACTTGTTAACCAGTTTTTCTGAGGGACGGCTCTGGAAAGCCCGAGCGCGCAGGGCCTGTAAGAGCACTGCTGGCATCCTGCAGACCAGCGATGACCCACCTGAAGGAAGCCCCAGAGGTGTGGGCAACGTAGCGCCAAGGCACCTACGAGCAACCTGCGGATACGCCCGGCCTCACTAAAGCCGACCCCGCGTGTGCACCTTCAACGCGACTGCCAYGGCAGCGTACAGCCTTCTGCACCTGCAGGGTGTTTTTTTCTGCTTTAAAATAAAATACTTGCTTCATGCTACAGGCTGCTGAGTTACAAGCAGAGCTGCACACTCTGGAGAAGGAGAATGGGCTACCCTACTAAAACCAGGGGTAATGCGACAGTGCTGCTGCAATACAGAAGCAAAGCAGAAATAGTATTTTTTTTCTGTAGCATTATGGGTATAGATTTGCTTTAAACTCGTTCTGCCTGTTTCCAGGTTTTATTTAGGAGCTACCCCACAAAAATGTATTCAGTCCTGCATGAAAACCGACCAAGCGCACCCTCCTGAGCCGCGCAGCGCCAACGCCAACTCACGGCACTTGGCGCGTGTCAGCTCTGCTGCGCTACGTACGTGCGGAGAACCCTCTAGTTCCAGGAGCTCCTGGGCTGCGCTTTGCATAACGCGGCTGCTTGAAGTTTGGTCCTGGCGGCCTCTCAGCCATCTCCGAAAGACAGTAAATAAAGTCAGTAAACAGAGCAACATCACTGGCATGAGATGGAAGAAAAACGCCAGGAGATTCCGATCGGACCAGGGGGATCGTTAGGGCTAGTTACCAGGCAGCTCGCAATGCTCCTGCCGGCTCTCCAACAGCACGTGGAAAGACACCGTGGCCGGCCCAGAGCGCTTCAGGACACAGCTGCACAGAGCAGAGCTAAAGGGAGGGTGCGCGAGGGCATTCGAATCCCGATCTTGTGCGCACACACTCCAGTACATCCTTCGGGAAGGCTGCAGATTGATGGCCTAGAAAACTCACATAATTATCGCTCATTGTTTCCACAGCAGCTATATCTGGAAGAGAGGCCCCAAGCCTGATCTCTTCGCATTTGTACATTATTTTTTAAATACGTTTATTATGGTTTCCTTTTCATCAGGCCCATAGGATTACGACAACAAAACATACAGGGCATATACTATGTTACTGTGTTAACACGGTTTTCATGTGGTTAGGATGCACTAATTAAGCTCTGGCCAATGTTGTTAAAATTCCATGCCAGAGGTATTAATTCATAAATTATTGGGATAGAAAAAGTACACAAAAGCACATAAACAAATGTGTTAACTTAATCAAATACAGCAGATGGAAAAAAATACTTCTGTCCCTCAACATTTTGCTACAGTATTTACAAGCACGTAACATAGCACTTAAAAAAAAAAGGCATATCCATTAACGTAGAAACTCAAAAACTAAAGTTGCAGGTAGAATCACCGCGTAGGAGGGGCCGAGAGGCCCCTTTGCCCCGGGGAGGCAGCACCAGCGAGCTGCCCGTGACCCTTCCACGAGTACCTCAACTGCTGCGCGACAGGAGGCCGCGGAGCCGGAGAGGCCGTGGCACCGGGGAGGCCGGTGGTCTCCTCGCCCCCTCCTGCTCAGGAGCCCCTGGCCTGCTCTTGCATTCGCTCGATTCGGGGACCACGTGGGCAAAGCTCTCGTTACCTGAGAGCCCTGATCATTTCTTCCTTCCCTGGGGCCACCAGGAACGGGGAGCTGGCGCTCAAGCTGGGGGACAGGCAGATGGAGCGAGACCTTTCTACTGATCTCTGTTTTCAGACCTCTGGGCTTCTGCAACTAGATCACATAGATTCTTTCATTTCTCCATTCACATTTAAATAATATTTAAGATATTCCAGGCAGGAACAAAGTGGGCTCCATAGGCACCACTGGAGTACCGAAACGAGTACCCACAGGTCACGGAGGCCATGGGATCTCACGGGACAGGGCAAGGACAGAACACAGATGTCTCCAAAATTTCTCTTACGCTGTGAAACTGCAGGCGCTGGGGCTGCCTGTATTGGCTTTAAAGCCCTTGAGCCCTTGGGAGGTGCAGGGAAGGAGCCAGCTGCTTCACCACAACGTTTCTGCTCTCTTTGCAGACCAAGCTCAGCACCAGCTGTCCGAGCCGCAGCGCGGACGCTCAGCAGCCAGTCCGGGCCCCTGCATGCCTGCGCTTCGGGGCTGTGCAGGAAAATTTCTTCACTGTGAGACTGACGGAGCCCTGGCACAGGTTGCCCAGAGAGGATATGGAGTCTCCTTCTCTGGAGATGTTCAAGGCCCGCCTGGACGCAACCCTGTCTAACATGCTCTAGGTGACCCTGCCTGGGCAGGGAGGTTGGACTAGATGATCTCCAGAGGTCCCTTCCAACCTTACTGATTGGAGTATGAGTCTATGAAGGCCATATCCTGCTGCACCAAGGGAGAACTGCTCTCCTCATCCAAACCGGGATGCCACGACACGAAGAGGCGAAGTGCGTTAGTCAAAGCAAACCAGCAGCCTCGGGCAGGCACAAACTCATACCAGTCTCAGATCTGCAGACAGAACTATTTGCTCCGAACCCGTATGGGAGCATCTTGCTGATGTCCACCTTTGCCACTGTTTTAGTAATTTCCTTTAAGTCTGCTTTCCATGGAAGAAAAATTATCCCTAGGGTTTATCAGTCACAGTGGCATTAGATTTCTGAACAAACTGCAATAAAGCTGCTGAATACAGAAATCCTCAGTTAAAACAGGTATACACTGAAACAACTTGTCAGCTAATAGTAGGTTATTAACCTCCGCTCGATGTAGAAGCTGCTTCACAGGTAAACAGCAAGGGCCCTGGTTGCTTACACACGATGTTGATTTGGGGGCATCTGACAAAATATTTGTCACATTCTGAAGAATCTTAAGCTTCCCTTTACATAAAGGCAGGACTATAGTTAGTAAAGTGAAAAAGACGGTAATATGTTCACTGTGCGGACGCACTCAGCAGCCTTCGCGCATCCTGCGCTGCGCAAGCACCTGCGCTTGGGCTGCCTGCTAAGGATTCAGTAGGTTTGCTCACGCAGGGGAGCACTACTGCATAGGAGCAAGGGTTGTGAGTCACACCACAAAGCGTACAGAAAACATCTCGTCTTCGCAGTTTGCTTGGCCACTGGAGGAGTGATCAGATTAGGCCAGATTTTTTCTTAATTATATTGTTTCTTCCAGCTCCAAATAAAAATGTAATCCAAAATATTTTCTTCAAGCAAACCAAAAGAAGATAAAGATAAGGAGGACTTTATAGCTGCATGGGACTTCAAGACAAATTTCAAAAGAATTATCCTGCTCTCACTCTTTTCTTTTCTTTTCTTTTCTTTTCTTTTCTTTTCTTTTCTTTTCTTTTCTTTTCTTTTCTTTTCTTTTCTTTTCTTTTCTTTTCTTTTCTTTNCTTTTCTTTTCTTTTCTTTTCTTTTCTTTTCTTTTCTTTTCTTTTCTTTTCTTTTCTTTTCTTTTCTTTTTCCAGGATGTATTTCTGTTGGTATCAGTTTGATTCACTCCTGGTTACGTACATTTCCTATAATATAGGCAAGTTTTCTGCTATTTAGATAAATTAATATGACAAAACACAAAGTCACCAATTTTCTCCAAGAAGCTGCAAGAGGCTGGGAGAATATGCTGGACAATATTAGTGTACATTTGCCCTCTCCTTACGCTTTACATGGTCATTTTTGGCCAGGAGTCTGTGAATCTCTGGTCCAAACTGTTATGGCCATTTGTATTATTTTATTTCTTCAGCTATTTGCATAAGCTTTAGTAAGAAGCATACGTATTGAGAGAGAAAGAAGGAATGTACTTTAATCTCTTTTGAATGCTCCTGCTAGGTATTAGTGCAAAGGAGCCAACATTTGCCTTTGTTTCAGAATACACAGTTCCGGCTAATGTCAGCGAGAGACTCCAAATGGCACTTTAAAGCAGTTTTGGTTCATACTGTTGCATGAACTAACTTGTTATTTGGAAATTTCTAACAAACACATTTTGTCTTTAAAATAAAGTGCTTACTGAGGAAAACAGATTTGGGTAGATTTTGGGGCTGCAAGACAATTCTGAGCAATTAAGATTCTAAAATCTTAATAGGTCTTAACAAAAAAGGAAATGATCCTCATGATCCGAGCTCCAGCAAAGTACCGCCTTAGTAAGAGCACCATAATGATCTTTGCTTGGTTTTGAGTTCTGCTCAGTTACAGAAATACATTTCCAGAATCAAAAGTCTCCTAAGTTTGATGAATTCTAAACAAATGCTGTGCTATAGGGAAATCAAAAATGTCAGATCATCTGTGTAGAATATTTTTAATATTTATATCAAAATGCATTGTAGCTTGAGGAATACAGAAAGACAAGGTGTAGTGAAGTTCAAATATTTGAAATAGTAATTCTACCTGATAATTTTAACATTTTAAAGGCAAATTTCGCAAGTACCATAAATGCACCAAAGCAGAGGGGATTGCTACAAAGTAACATCCATTTGGTGTGAAAAACTGATGATGTAGGGAGTAGACTGATATTCAAAGATAAATACTACCAAAATAGAGAAACATTTCTGTTTGTATTTTTAAATACAAAACCTGTTTTTAGGAATCACTGATAGCAAAATTAAAAATCTATTCAACTAACACTCTAATCAACTTGGAGTTCGAAGGAAATGTGCAGGTTGTTAAGTACGTAAGTTGACTTTCTTGTATTTATCTGGTATTTAAGTTCACTCAGTAGATGCAATTGCAGAGCTCAAGAAGTCATAGCACATTATTATTTTTTAATGATGCATATTTGATTCAAGATAATTTTCCACTATGGCAAAAAAGGCATGACAAATAGCAAAAGGATTGACTCTGGGACATATGTCGCACTTAATATATGCATAAAGCTTTCATTGACGTTAAAGGGGAGTCTGTGGAAAAACTAAAGGCAGAATGTGCCCCAAAGAGGAAATTAGAGAAAGCGTTATTTTGAGGTGCCTGAAACACTCAGATTTAGGAAGAATGGTATAAGATAGCATGTGTGCTTGCAAGGAAAGAGGAATCAGAGTTAAACAGTAAACTTTGTGCTCCGTGGGGATCATTTATGGTCTCTAAAGAGGTTAATATGTGTCCCGCAATCTGTTCTCATATGGAAGTTACTTTAGTCATGCTGAGAGGAAAAAAAGAGTAGAGCAGATGGCCATGACAGATGAAGACAGCAGCCAACACTTCTCTTCAGGCAGAAGGGCCATTTAAACCTAAATGAACTAGTCACTCGAGTGATGTAGAGTGCCATCAGGTACAAGACCTGGCCTCGTTACCCAGGGAGAGCGATACGGAGGCTGCCCTTGGTGCAAAGACTCAGGTGCTGCAATGCACAACTCCCAGGTACGGGGGAACGGGGCCAAGGAGGAGAATCCAGACCTCATTTTTGGCAGAATATGATCTGCAAGAGCTTGCAAGAAGTCATTTAATGTGGATAAATAAGAAATGCAGCCTGAGTAAAGGACAGGGCATGTGTCTTAAATCTGTCTAGCCTGTCCCTCACTACAGCTTTAGTATTTCAATTTCAGTAAGATCCTTGTCCTAAATCCTTCCTTGAAGATAGGCAGGTAAGACTTCCATCTAAAATACTGAACAGCTGTTGACGTACAGCTTGCAGCTGAATCCAGCTCTCCCAAACAACTCTGCTGGCTTGCAGTTCACTCCTGTTTGCCTTTTCCCTTGGAAGGGAGTAGGCTGTGGACCACAGAATTTTTTCTTGCTCTAATGCTTTTTTTTTTTTTTTTTAATTAGTGTACCTCAGCTGCTCCCATGTCATGTAAGAACACCTGCTTCAAATAATTGTGAAGGATGTGGGAGTCTCGTATTTAATTCTCTCCTTTGTTTACATGCTTTCCAACCTATGTCATTTATGTTTCAAAACAAACAAACAAACAACAACAACAAAAAAATGAAAAACTCACCCTCTTACTACATTAGGAACTGAAAAGAAAAGAAGGTTAGCACAGAATACACTTTGGGCATGTTGGATTGCACACATTTTTCTCACAAGATGCTTCATATTCAGATCTCAGCTAAAAACTCAGCATTATTGAGCATTTTTGCATTCTTTCATATGTATGATGTATTGACATTTTCTGTGGTGCACTTCAGCCTGAACTCTAGAATATGTTGACTGAATTTTGGTCTTTGCTGCTTGGTCAGATGCAAACAAGCCCAATTCATGCACAAGGAAGGGCAAGGTGTCTTCTGCAATGCTGTAATCCCTTGCTAACAACCATTTGGCTAGGACAGAAAATTTTGCATTTAAAAGTACTTGAGATTTGCTTTTCTGAATAATTACTGTGATTGCCTGAGGCTCCTTTGTTGAAATATCAGCGAGGAGATGGTTTCAGTAGCCTGATGACAAACTGGACATCTTCTGGCATTTTAATTCTGTTTCCAATCAATACTGACAAAGACTGACCTTGTGTACAACTTGTAAGTACACACTTATGATGGAATCTCTTCATGTGTCCTTAAGATCTTACGAACATTATATGTGAATCTCTCAAACCTACTTTTACCATGAGCTTTGTTTATTGATGTGACTTTTATCCATGATTCGTAATACAGAAAATGTTCAGTTATCAGAAAACACACACTCATATTCCACTATATAAAACCAGATTAAACAAAAAATTAAAATGAGAAATATATATAATAATGAAAACTAACACTTGTTTCATTTCTAAGTTCAGAGTAGTTGAAGGACTTAGGCTAGCTTGCTGTCAAAACAGCTTTGCATGACGCTAAAACAGTTCTGGCTTTGCATTTTAAAAAATACATGTAGCTTGACATACAAAATTCTCCAAACTGATACTTGCTATGATTCCCACGCTCAAAGAGAAGTTCAGCTATCGATATATCACAACTGCAACCTGATAATATATGGGCATTATACAAGTGGTGTCATGATAACTTAGGAAGTGCCTAAACTCTGCTTCCAGTAGCCACCAGGTGCCACTGCCATCTAAACAGAGCTATAATTTAACCCTGGTTGGATCGTCCTAGAAATAGCCAAGTATTTCTTAGGAGTATTCCTGAGTTCTAGTAGCAAAAGAACACACCAGTCCCAATTTTGTGCTACCCTATTGAGTGGTGCAGGACATAATTTCCCCCAAGCCCTGTTCATCTATCCACGGGGGAGCACAGCTCTGATGTAGAGATGTTCATATCCCAGCTGGGTGACTCCAGTCTGGTTCCCTGTATATTGGCTATCAGGCAGCAATACAACACTGGACTACAAGCAGGAGTAGTGGGAAGAAATTTGACTGTGCACCAACCTGCCATACCAATACAGCAGGGAAATCAAGAGGAGTTCGAGGTGCCTGTAGTCTGTGAGGCTACTGAAATTCTTATTCTGAGGGAGGAATGTGCAAACCTTAACCACAAAACTGGGGTGGGGTGACTGGGCAGAAGAGAGAAGAGAGGACTGCACCACCTTGGTAACAGCAAAGTTCTCAACCACAACCCTGGATGGTCCTTGAAGAATGAAGAGCAGAGGGAACTGGAACGAAGCATAACTCTGCTGAGGATTCCTGAGCATGACCTGATTTCCCCAAGGCTATCCTATTTACTGATTAGGAAAGAATGAGTACAATTCTCACATACTCTGCACAGGCTCCGTTTTTCCTGGCACAGAAAACATTCTTTAAGTACTGACATTCTGAAATTTGTGGCCTGCAAAATAGCTGGCACCCATCAAAAGCTGCATGCACGCATTTTGCTCCTTGGACGCTGAACCTCTTTGTCAATGTGCATGTGAACAGAAAAGCTCCCAGGCATGGGAAGATCAACCTGCACCACCAGGACTATGCCATCCCCTACCAAATAGAGATTGCAAATGCTGGCATGTGTGCCAAGAGACATAAGCCTGCTGGAGGCCTGGTGTTACCTTCTCAGATCCCCTTTCACGGGATACATGGGAGGAGCACAGGATTCCACCAGTTCCTCAGATCATTTAACTTATGCTAAACTCTTTGAAAATGCTTTTCCTCAACCCGCCTGCCCATGCGGTTCTGCTGGGCTCTGGATTCAGCAAATACTCAAAAGGAGACAGTGTTGCATATGCCACAGGAGAGACTGCATCTCTATTCACCCTCAGCAGCAACACAATGACAAAAACAGAATCTGCAAAGGAAACAAAGTAGATCTCGGTGGAAAAAAAAAAAAAGAAAAAAAAAAAAAAAAAAAAAAAAGGCAAAAGGAAAAACACCCAAAAGCTTGGGAAAATAGATATGTTCACCAGTTTTGAAAAAAAGGCTACTGCTCTTCTTGCATGAGTCATTGACTATTTATATCTTCCTCTCCACTAAATCTTTTGAACTAATGCACGGGCCCATCGGAGAGCTGGCTAGCATTGCCAGGTCCCTATGAGGATCATTTGCTTAGCTTCAAGAGATCCTTGAAAAATCCTGAAAAGTGCTATCCCCAGTGCCTACTAATGTTAACTTTATTTTCACTGCATCAATATCATGCAGCACTGCATCACTGGGCCTTGACAATATGCTAAGTTCCTAATTGATATTCCCTGACATTCAGTTAGATTTCTGCAATTACTTCTTATATCTTGCACCATCGCAACTACAATACCATTAACACGTTCTGTAAAAACAAGGAGTCTCTGAAAATCAGCACAAAGACCTAAGTTTGTGGATGAATAATTTCTGAATAAACAAGATTTTGAAATGCATATGTCAAATCTGATGGCTGTCAATGTCTTTGGAGATAGGTCCTGATGGTGTAGAAGATTTAAGTTGTTAAACTAATTTCAAATGTTCTCAAAATCTATTTCACTTTGTTCGTGTTAAGCATCTATTTAAATTACCTTATTTTTTAGACTGATGAGAACTAAAGATTAAATGAATAATTTGCTAAATTAAATTCGGTTCTAACTGGTTTCTATCAAGCACGGTACCTCTCATACAAAGGTAAAAATGACCCAATGACAAAAATAAAGTTATCTTGTGATGCTTTTCCATTCAATTAAACCTTAGCTGTTCCAAGAATTAATTGTGCTATAGGAAAAGTTAGCTTTTCATTTTCTAGTGCCCAAGTGTCAGCTATTTTTCTTATCTGGGTTATATTCACACATTTGACTATTTCTTGATGCTCTTATCATGCAGCGAATGCATTTACTAGGAAAGGATAATAGAGAATTCATTATTTTAATGCTTCTCAAGTTGTTAAATGAAAAATCATAATAGTTATGACTTACTTTGTGGCTACTGGTGACCTTTTATCTAAGCACTTAACCTTCAGCCATTTTCTAGATAGCTCTAGTCAACGGGATTTCTGAACACCAAAGCACCAGGGACAGTACCCTCATATTTAGAAAGGGTCTCACACTTCCAGCGTGCATATTCCAGTGGGAGGGAAGGGTTCCTGGAGCCTTAGTATTTGCCTATCATTTATTTTTAATCATCCTCAATCGTCTTTTGCACCAAAATCAGCCCTAATCCAGAACAGGATTTGTGTATTCATGCCCACTTTGTGTTTGCTTTCCATAAATAAACATGATAGTTATTATATTGGCAGGAAAAGGAGGTAGCGGTGAATCACAAGTCAATCAAAAAGTAGCCATAGGAATTCATAAGGGCTGTAATCACGTCAGGGTCCTGTTCATCCAGTTAAAGACCCATGTGACTAATCCAAATAAAATTGCACAGCTTGCATATTCAGGAGCAAACACTAGCTTGCAAAAAGCTAGCAAACGATCTAAATATCAAAAACTATTGGTAAAGCAATTTGACAATTACAAATAGTATATATATTTAGAGAGTCCAAGCGATTTGGACAATTCACAGATGAAAAATGTAGGCTAAGTTCATCAAACAAATTGTCAGAAAATAATCTATCACAATTAGCTCCACTAGAGCACCTATCAGTCAGCAGAAATAAATAACTTTCTCATAAATATACACCAAGCAGATATCTAAATACTGCACTGATTAAAATGTACATTTTGCATTGTATGCCGTTGGAGATTTGTTCTACTTATTCATTCATACGGTAAATCATGAAGAACATACATACGGCGCTGAAGTGGAACGTGGTGAGTAATTACACACTGGTGCAGAAAGCTGCTGCCTGTTGTAGGGAAGGAAGGTTGTGCTGTGAGCCCGGCGGCAGGCAGCCAGGCCGCCTGTTGCAAAGGTCTGACTCTGACCCATCACTGCTACCTACAGACGCAGCCGGCAAAGCATGCATGCAGCAATTAAATTAAGATCCGTTGTGCTGATTGCAATAAAGAAATAAAATATCAGCCTAGCACAGACCTGTGGCTTTTATTAAGCAGAAGATGCTATTGATCTGTTAATTGCAGCTCCCATCAGTGTGGGTGATTGGTTTCCTTCCGCTGCGTTGGAAACACAGAGGACACAATTGCTTCTCCCAGTCTGCATGAACTGAAATTGAGCTATCAGGATGGATTTCTGATTACAGTTTTTTTGCAAGTCAAATGTGAATTTATGGCTTGAATGCTGAGCAGATATTTCTTTTATATCATATTAAAATTGAGCTACTTGGGCACACACAGTCCTTCAGAAATCACTCTGTTGCTGCTAAGGTGCAGGATGGTGGAGGTCTGAGCATATGTGTTAAAATGAGTGAAGTCAGTGTTCTCAGTTTGTGCTTGCCCTCCCTGAGGTCTTCACCGTCCCTCCCAATTTACTTCAAAAACGAAAGGGGAAGGAGGCAGCAAAGGAGCAACACAACAGACTGGAGGGGAAATTCAGAGAAGAGTAGAGAAAAAAAATGGAGGGTATGAGATAAACCAAACTTTCAGGGGTCCATGATCAACTCAGTTAAGCTTCATCTCTGCCTCCTCAGGAAAGAAAAGGCTTCAAATAACCCCAAGCATGCAAACAGTGCTTTTTTTCCACAAGAAAGAAAAGAAAAAGAAAGTTTTGTTTTGGAAAAACAGAGCTATTTCATATAATGCAAAACAAAATGTGTCATTTTGCCTTTGTTTTCTTAATCCTATCAAAGCGTTTATAAATACTCAAACTGAAAAGCCAAAACACTTTGTTTAGAAGACATAAATAGGAAAACATTTCATTTTAACAACGGTGAGTCCCCTCATTGTTCCAGATGAAACTGTTTAAAGCCAATGTGTGAATGTTTTTTTGCTATCTAAAGCAGCATTGACTCTTTTTCAGCCATACAGAAATAAATGCCCAGCCCTAGGGCCCTCAGCTCTGCAGAGACCCAGTGCGCAGGGGAGGGGAGGGAGGAAGGGAGACATTGCGCTTGCGGGAGACGCGTGTTCCAGGTCCCCTGGAGCTGCTGGTGCTGGAAGGGCTGAGGCACTCCAAGGTACAAAGCCCTGGAGGAAACGCTTTTGCTGCATATTAATCTCTCAACACTAAGCCCATAACAAATGACTTCCCTAAAGCTCCCCTCCCATTACACACTAGTGCTACCTACAGATTACCGGGGGTGCTTATGTCAAAATACACGACCATCACCATATACAGCACATACACGTTCATCACCTACCAAACATTTTAAGAAACATCAGCTGACTGAAGTGGGTATAATATTCACAGGAAACGTTGCCCTGATGATACGAGTAATTTCCCTCTCTGGGAGCAGGAGTCAAGAGTTTGAACTGGGCAAAACTGAGCTTGAATTGGAGATCCCCACGCCCCCGACACTGCAGCCCCAGAGTCCCACCACATGGGACCAGCCACCATGGATGAGGCACTTCAATATGGCCAGGTCCAAGATCAGAGATCTTGCCTCACTCTTGCGGATGTGACATCTTTCTCAGCTCAGTTTTTCCCCATGTTATGTCTTAACAACGGCTTGTTTGAGACACCCCAAAACATTATTAAGGTTCATGAAATCATGCCTGCTTACTGGAAATGAGGGCGAAGTTTTGACCATGAAGGAGTAAAGTCCAGAACTTAGTCATTAGCATTTTACTCTTCCCATCAGCATTTGAGTTACTGTTGCTGCTCTGGTGAAATAGGTACAACTAGAGCTTTGGGAAACCCATATGCCAGGCCATATCCTCCAGGCCTTCGGGCTAATCTTGACAGCTGCTGAGTCTTATGTTCGACAAGCCTGTCATTCAGTGCACCCATTTTTTTTCAAAGGTGACCTACAAAAAGGGAAAAATGATTTTGTGCCCATATTCTCCTGCTCATCCTAACAGAAAAGATCCTGTGGGAAATGCACTGTATTTATTGCTCCTAGTTTGGTCTTGGGCTGGGAACGAAGGCTTCGTGTATGCGCAGTAGTAGAACACAGGAGATTGCAGAGGCAATGAGAGACACCAGAGAAACACAGAAAGTATGAGTAGATTCAGGGATTTGCCATTTAGCAAAATGGAGAGGGTTGTGAATTAAGACTTTGAAGAATCATTCACTACTGAAACAATAGATGGAGATGAAAAAGTCTTGCTCAATAAGCAGAATTCTGATGTTAAAAAAAATTCCCTGCATCACCAAGATTTCTAAATACAAATAACCACTGAAGTAATTAAAATTCATAAACCCACAACAGTATAGTCAAAATTGGTATTCCTTAAATGGAAGAAGAAATATTATCTGACAGAACACAGATAACTATCAGTATGGGAAACAGGGTTAGGAATAAATGGAAGATACATTTTCTAACCTATTTTACTCTTCAGAAACTCATTGTCCCTGAACAACAGCTATTTCAAATAAAATGAAATTTCCAAATTTCTAGGTTAGTGTGCAGTTCTGTGGCACCTCGAAAGACAAAGCAACATACAATCCTACTTCAGAGCTAACTTACGAATTTCAGGAATTACAGAACCCAGTAGAATTGGTGGATGGTTATCTGTTCACTTAGAATAATGCTCCCTTCCCTCCTCCTTTTTCTCTTCCTCCTTTTCCAAATGTCACACTGATTTCTGATACAAAATTTCTTCCAGGTTTTGCCTCATGGTAGAGGCCAAAGAACAGTAGCGTTTACCTGCGATAGAGAGACTACGGCTAGGTTGTCTAAATGCAATTATATGGTATTACTGCACGTGCTGGGTTCATGAAATTATGTAGCAAATAACATACTCCTCTGAGCCATGATATGATCTAAAAAAATTCCTCATTAATGACAAAGAATCCGCACTTATCAAGCCTGAATATTCCACACCTGAGCATTTCTATGGAAGATGAGATACAAAAGAACAATATCATATCTAGCCCTGAATGAGTGCTGTTACTGTGGATTAATATATCTTTTTTTTGATTAAAAATTATGTATCTAGTGCACTCGTGAACATTGCAAATGATCCTCTAGCTTGCAGAATCTGGGTCACCTCGCTAGTCCTCCAATGAGTTGTAACAGATACAGCTTTCTGCCACAGCAGCCACTGTGGCACAAGCCACCATTCACCAGCTGACTTAGCAGTCCTCGCAGGAGGTGGAAATAAGGGGATGTCATAACACTGTAAGTGTAAGCGCTCATTGCAAGCAGAGTTCAGGTTAGTTTGAAAAAAAATAAGTACTGACCATTCCTGAGAGGGATTAAGTGGCAAGGACCGGATCAGCGAAGCTAGAGACATCACTGGTAGTGCTAGAAAAGCCAGCCAGATGCCTACAGCAGCAAAAACAGCCAACTTTAAGGCAGAAATTTGGACTGCAGGAGGACACAGAAGAGTTGTAGGTCCTTCCTGCAACACTGAAGAAAACAGCTAGAAGTGCCAGCACCAAAGGAGACACAGACTGCAGGATTGCCGGCCACACGCAGGTCCTCCCGGCAAAACAGGTCTGGCCGACCCTGCCAGCCACCGCAGGAGCCGGCAGCTGTGATGCTGCTTTCGTGAGCGCTGCCGGGAGCTCTGCGCCTGCTCTACAGACAAATCACTTGCAGTCAGTGGCAGAAGAGCCACCGTCTCCCCCAGGCCCTGGGCAGCCCGAGTCAGATTCAGCTCAAGGATATATGGCTGGTGCTGGTCCCCAGCCGCTGCTTCGCGCTGCCGCAGCTCAGTAATCTCTGCGGTGAAGCAATTAGACAGGATAGCTACTTTACCGTTTTACCAAAGGAAAAATATTTTGAATAGTGAAACTGAGAAAGTGTAGACATGTGGATGATTTATAAGCTATGTTTAAATGGTTTTCTGACTGGGTTTCTTGCTCTCAGGGTAGCATTCTGTTCTCAGTTTGGACTAAAGAGATTTCACAGGGTGGGAATGACAGGACAAAGTGTCATTTGTTTTCTCTGCTTCCTACTCAGCCTTTGCCTCAGAGGTATAATCACAGAAAGACAGAGAACTTGAGCATCTCTGCAGTTGCAGATTGACAGTGTTGAAACATAGTCTTGGCCCTTTCAAATGCCATCTGTCTAATGAGAGCAAGGTCTTTTTTCCCCTCACAAGAACTCAATAGATTTTATTGTGCAAGGAGGGAGAAATATAAAAATACGTAGGGCTTAATTCAGGGAGAGTGGACATGACAGAAGAATATAGTAAGATGAATGTGGAGTTCCTATATACCCTTTACTAAAACAAGAATAAAGGAATAAGCAGTGAAGCTGAAATAAAATAAAGTTTGAAGCTAATAAGCACTTTTTTTCCACATCACTAATAATTAATCTGTCAAGACAATTAAGACCAAGCACTTAGTCTTCAGAAAAAGATCAGACAAACGTGGCCCAGTTTTCTTTTCCATCTAAGATGAACTCGGATGCTGAGGCAGAGACAGTGGTAAGACATAGCTCCCTGATTTAGAGATGCCAAGCTCCAAAGCGATTTAGAAATGTGCCTGAGCAGGTACAAGTAAAATCGACAGCACACTGTCTCTCTGATGGCTGCCACAAACTGCTTCAGGTCAGGAAGAAACTTCTACTACAGCAGATCATTCAATGAGCGGGTGCAAGGAGCCTGGCAGAGTGTCCTCCTCGACACGGTGCTAAGGGGAGTCTCTGCAGATTTGGGTTCTCTGTCCAGTTCCGCTTCATGGAGGCTGAGTGACATCCAAAATGTCACTTCAGTTCCCCATCCTATGTCTTTCCGAACAATGACTAAAGGTAAAAATACTGATCTCTGCAACAAAGTGCCTTGAGATCTACCTGCGAAATGTGAGGAGTGTTGTTCTTGCATCTTCCACGATGGGCTGTAGTACTGAGCACTTTGAGAAAAAGTCTGTGGATGAATAGGATTTCCCTCCTTGAGTACGGCAATCGCCACGTCCTCACCACAAAAAAAAAAAAAAAAAACAGGTCTTCAACCTACGTCATTTGTAAGCCACAAGATTTTGACTTTTTAATGTTCTTTTATTTCCCTTTTTAAACCACTCAAAACTAGTGAGCTGCTCAATGCCATGAAATTCAGTTCCAAATCAAAACTTTTCCACGTATTCAGGTACACTCGTACTCAGGGGTGCAGGATTCCGTTTCAAAAAACCGTTGGTCCTCATTCTATCAGCTATCAGACATTGCTACAGATTCCTCAGGCAATTAAACAATACATTAAAAAACTATGTAATGTTGAGTTGAGAGGTCAAATATCTGATCCTGCTTTAATATTATCCAAATAATTCATTGTAGTGATGTGCTAAGTCTTTTTAATGGCAAGTAGAAATAACTTATGCCCTTGAAATATGTCTCAAGAAGGACTTAAATAGATCAATTATTTCAACGATTCATCTCTGAAAGATTTATTTTTCTGTAAGGCTAAACACATTTCTTTGTTATGATATCAGAGGATTAAAGAAAGTCTTTCATACTGATCTAAATTAGGCTAAGTAGGAAAAAAAACATTGGGGAATTATTTTTTGTAATCTATCTTACATTTATGTAATATTTCCTAAAACTCGAGTGTGTCAATGAAGGAAATGTTCCTATGTCAGGTTTGCTGATGGGTTATTTGCTATGCATGCTTCCAACAGGAATTTAGCACCCTTTTGAGGGGGAGATGCAGTTCTTCAAAGGTAAGGCTTGCCTCATATGTCCACAGTGGCAAGGATTTCTCAAGTGAGAAGTGACAGATGGCAGTAGGACTAGCTGCTTGCTTGTTCGCAGGGACAAAGTTGAGTGCCTCTCCCTTCTACCCTCTATTTTCTCTATATTTTTCAATCTACTTTCTGCCGTCCTAGTAACCAATTGAACCAGTGATATATAAAGCCTCAATGAACAGAAACAATGCTCAAGCTTTGCCAGGTTATTTGGTGCTATACTAATCTATTATATTTGTCTTTCAAGGTCTATGGGTTTAATGGAACCTGCTTCAGATCACTGTTTTAATTTTTTCCCCATAAAGTCAGCTGTATTATATTACAGTTTTCACAGCCAGCAGCCCTCAGAGCAAGTAGTGTTTAGTGTGCGATGTACGGTAAGACAGAACATACAGCAGGAAAAGAACTGTAGCATAGCAGAGTTGTTCTCAGGGAGAACAAATCTTCTGGATGCACAGGTCACTCACCTCACCACAGACTTCCCAAGACGCTCCATTCTTGTGCACAATTCTTCTACATATCTAAATTAAAAGACCATCTGCATGAAAAAAAGAGTATACTATATAAAGTATATAATCCTGCATCATCTTGCTTAAATTGAAACAGACTTTTAAAAAGCCCACCATAAACTCTCTCTTTACCAGCATACCCACCAGCCTCTCTGCCTTCCTGAACTTGCTTCTCTTCCAAGCACGTTGAGAACGACTGTCACAAGGCACTGACTGCTCATCTGAAGCTAAAGACGAAAGCTGCAGTGGGAGATGCCAAATAATCTGTGCTCAAAGATTTCACATTCACAGCGTAATAAATTGGACGCTACCTACAGCTGACTCAGCACAGAAAACACCGTTACGCTGAATTTGCAATCCTGAGACAGGAAAATCGCACCGAGCCTAATCTGAAGTCAATGGAACAACTTCACCTGACCTTACCGGGCAAGTCTACTGCCCTCACAGGGAGTTTAGCACAAGCAACATACTTTGACTTCTATACTGACATTCTATTACAGTAAATTAGCCAAATATTTCTGCTATTCTAATGTTTTCCCAGTCCAATTATTAAGAACAGTTTTACTGCTTCAGAGAAACACTCACAGGTTGAAAACATCCAGTTACTTGTATCACACAGAGAAGTAGAACTGAGCTAAACAATAAAAATATTTGACTAAGAGATGTAAAACAAAATGTCTCCAACATTAGAATTAAACGAGGATATATCCTGATAAACAGTGGCCTTGATTTTTAAACACAGTGTAACACATCTGGAGCCTAATTACAGAAGGCAACACATAGTGCAGTGCAATGAGATTTCCAAAACCAAACGCTACCTTCAATATACTTTTAAAAGTTACATCAGATGCTCTTTGGTTTTATGACAAACACAATCAATGCCCTGAAGGTAGAGGAGAGCATTAGAGCATAGTACAGAAATATGCGCAGCACAGAAGACTTAGCATAGGAAAAAGGCAAAAGAGCAACAACAATTTCCTTTCCTATACAATAATTTAAAACAAGTATCAGAGCTGCTTTAAACTAAGCAAAAATATGATAAAATTAAACATCTGAGGTGAAATAATAGAAAGAAATTATACATAGGTGTGAACAATTAGCCTAACACAGCTTGAGGGCAGTACAGGCACTGTCAACCCTTTCAAGACCTCTGTGCCGTTATTCCAATTCAAGACAAAAATGACCATCATATGCTTAATGAAATTCCTGCATAGCAGGCAAAATACCTCATTATTATCTATAGATCTATTAAGGATCTATTTTAAGATCCTTACTGTATGAAATGACCAGATATAATTGTTATTCCAGATGCAGAAACAGGGACAAAACGATGTCATTGAAAACAACCAAAGTAATCTGAGTTGTATTACCTCAGCATCAGTAATTTCTGAGCTATTTTCCATCATCTGTGTTGACTACTGTCTTGGGCAACTGTATTATCCATGACCATGACAAGTCCATTAAAACATACATGAGCAGGAAAATTCTAGTATTCTATAAGCTAGGCCACAGATCCTACAGCAAATCTACTCTAAGCAGTGTTTTCAACTATTACAAGAAAATAGTCACATGTGGAAACAGTTTTGCTAGGTAGAGATTTGGGCAGCTCCTTCATGTTACAGTAAAATTTCATTTACTTGCATCTTTAAAACAACAACAGGAGAACTCTTCCCTTTCTAGCTAGATGGTGGACATCCAAACAGCTTCCACTGTTTTTTGTTTGTTTGTTTGTTTTGGTTTGGTTTTTTTTGGTTTGTTTTATACTGTCTCTCCACTAGATTTTAGACTCTTCCAGGAAGGGAATTTATCTTCCAGTGACACATGAAATGATTCTTCTCACAATACATTCCGTAAATACTGCTTTTGTCCACGCTGTGCCAGAACCTTGGGAGACACCAGAATCCTGGTTCACAAGGGGGCACACCACATGTCTTTAGGTAGGAAGCTAATTGAGGTGATTATGTAATATTTTGCCCTTCCTGGGCTGAACAGCCATGCCCAGAAAGGTATAGCACAACTTGAACGTAACTCACTCCCTAGTAGAGTAATTTTTCTGCCATCTGACATGGACAAGTTAGCTGTTTTGTTTCTATAATCTTTCTCAGCGAGCTAGAAGGGGAGTCAGAGAAGAGGGTGCCAGAACATCATCTGACCGTGTCAAAAATGTGGCAGTACAGTTTTGGAGTACAGAGATACCTATCTGGAGGGCTTCACAATTGAGATTTGAAAGAATAAATTGAATTGTGTTGCTCTATTCCATTCTGCACTGAACTTTATCTCCACGTTTTCCTTTTAAGCGATTAGTTACTGCCACACATAGCAGGTAGGCTGAAATCCTTTTTCATCCCTGCTTAGCGTCTCCTACAAGGCTTCCTTCCAAGATGATTGAAGACAAGAGTTCAGAACAACAGATGTTGGCAGCCTGCCAGTCACATGCACCCACACAGATGCAAAGTTAAAAATATATCAATTCACACCTCATACAAGTAGGTAGGTAGGATAGAGGAGGCTGATAGAACAGATTGAGAGGAAGAAGTGTATATTCACAAAGGGCAGTACACATGTATCTGTCAAGCAAAAGGCTGTGAGGAAAGAACAGGAGCTTCTGGTAAGGCTGCGCTGTGGACAACATGCCTTAGTCAAAATGTGCATTTGCTGGGGTTATTTACACTTAGGAATTTATACCTAGAACTGGGATATTCATCCCTCTTTCCTTTCCTCTACTAAAGGCACAGCACCTACTGCTGGAGAGCCCTGTGGGCACACTAGTAAGGATATGACATAAATACTGCTGGTAGGAGAATCCTTGGTTTCAAACAGATCTTTGACGGTTAGACTGCACTAAAGGATCAGCATTACAGACCTGTTATCTGTGGTCACCTGCATCTCTGCTGGGCTTAACCAAGTAGATTTTTGTCTTTTCTTTCACCGTAGCTGAGCTATGTCTCAAAGGTGGTCTGTTCCCTCTACACAATTCAAGTTGAACCAAGTCTTAGACAGCCTGTACCAAAGGTACAAGTAAAAACCACCAAGGACCAAACCTTAATTTCAGAGAGGTTTGGGGAAGGTGGTGCATGTTTGTGTGGGTGTGTGTTTAGCTTTGTCATTAATTTTTCCTCCAGATCCCTTTTTGTCAGTGCTAACTGGGACTAAAGTTCTCTGCAGGCACTTGGGAGGAAATCACCCCGAGTCTTCCACAAAAAGTTACTATGATTTGCTAACCCTGGGGCTTCTCAGAAGATCCCAGGTTAATAAAGCTAAGGGTGTGCAAGCTGAGTGCTCACATGACACAAGCTGGGAAGTTTGAGTTGAATTTCGTGTTTTCATAGAATCTGTTTTTACAACAGCAAAGCCAAGTCAGAGAAAGTGTGAGTTTTGAATCAGGCAACTGCAAGGACTGGACAGAGCTAAAGTTAACAAAAGGATACGTCTATAACATTAATAAATTAGTTTCTGATTTCTGGCAAGAGGGGGGTAAGTTACAAAGTGATGATTTTCTCCACAAATATGATTTCTATTAATGTTAAAGTAGTCATGGGTATATACCGAGGGGAAAAGTGGTCTCTAGAGCTTGCTATTTAAGCCATCAGTTATGAGGCCCAATTACTGGAAGAAAATAGATGATATAGCAGCAGCAACTCCAAAGGCATACAGAGGACAGCAGAAGGAAAATATTAAATAAGAACAGTCACTATGGAAACAGTAAGATTTTTAGTATTTTAATATCTGGATGACTTAGAAAAGTGGCCATAAGACAAGGAGCCTTTTGCATTTAGAGGGGACATCAGTCCAAATCTTGCTGCAACTAATGGCAATTCAGAGTTATTCCTAATAATGGCCTACGTAAAATGATTTCACAGCTCCAGCTCATTTTCCAAGAATTAGCATCTAGCTAGGTGGTATCTCTACCACGCAAATACCTTAGTTAAAAGGCTCAGGAGAAGGACTGAAAACCTGATCGAGGCAGGGAGGCAGCAGCCTTCTCCTCGCTTTCACAGCAATTCTTCCCCAACAAGACTGGGACTTGAGGAAGTTTGTTTTGCTGCTGCTGCAAATGATATGCCTATGCTATGGGCATCAAGAAGATTTCAGTCTCTGTGCCTTACAGTTATATTTTTGATCACCAATTTAGAAGTTAAAGTATACATTGTGTTTGAAAAAGGAGGAAGAATGAAATGAATAAATTTCGGAAGAGAAAAAAGATCTGAAACTAAGTCTAGCATTTTCCATAGTTCAAATACACTGATATCTCTGTAAAAGACAAGGACACTGCTGCAGAAATGTTTTAAAATCCTTTCCATTCACAGTTCTGCTAACTCTGTTAAAGAGCTAAACCGCACAAGATTTATTTAGTTTTTAATACTGGAGATGTACAATAAAGAACTAATTGAATAGTTATCTAGCAAAACGTCTTTTTGATGCATTTTCAGTCCCACAAAAGTGAAGTTCTTTCTAATGTTCTTTTAAGGTATCCTACTTGCTTGTACAGAGAACGAGAGGAAATCTAACACTCCCTCCTCTGTATTTTTTCCCTTTAATGCCTACACACTAGACACAATGCAAATCTGGACTGCCGCCTTGGTAGTCTCGCTACCAACTGCTACTGGATCCTGTGGAACATAAAGCAGATGGAGCACATTACCAAGCACTTGCCTTGCCAGCTAGTCAATCAGTTGAAACCATCCATGATCCACACTTACACAACAGCCATATTTTCTAGAAGAAGAAAGTTAAACTGGGCAGCATGAAAGCTTATTGGTGCACACAGTGCAGGAACACAGAGGTGAGAAAAGCAAAAGATAACCCAGCCAGCTTCCCGATCTGCACAAGTGCAAGTCACTGAAAGGTGCTCCATGTACTGTTATAAAAAGTCACTGCTGGCAATAAGCAATAAAACAATTCAGCTTCAGCCATCTAAATTACCAAATTTCTTAATGATGACGTGAATATTTTCTTGGCAATAGCCCTGATTTCTTCACCATACTCAGGAAGTATTATGGTTTTAATAATGGGTTGATATAAATTCAAACAAATTACAAAAAGTAGGAACTGTACCATACAGTATGATAACCTCAGCCCTGGAATGATCAATCACTTTAAGAACTGTGTCGCAAACAGAAGCTCCTGTGGAAAGCAAGATACAATGAAAGAACACAGGATGGCCCATATATCCAGGTTATGAACAAGGCTACCAGAGCAAGGCCCATAAGAATGGGGTGAACCTCCCAGGTCCTTCACTGCTAGTAAAGCCATAGCAGTGGAAGGAAAGGTCTAAATTCTCTCTTGCTTATATTGGTGGAAAACGTTGCATTAGCAGAAATTAAGGCTTGATTTATGAGTTTATAAGTAGAATCTCAGCAAGCAAAATTCCCTCTTTGGAAGTCTGTTGCATGGAGAACCAGAGGGAGCAACACACTAACCATCACACAGCACTGCCCAAAAGGTGAGAGAAAGCTCTGGCACCAAATTCACTCACGATTATGAACTAGCACAGATAATTTGGTTCTTGTCTAGTCTTGGCCATAACCATTTATTTTCAGTAGATAGAATGTCAAGTCACATTTCATTTAATGATACTGCTGCATCTGATACATAAAAGCTCTACCAGTTGCAGCACCTGTCCCAATTTTACAAGACGCTCAGCAGTACTTGCTGACAATGGAAGGCAGGTTCACATCCTTGTATCTTGACTAAATAGCAATCATGTCATTATTTTGCTCTGTTGTTCACCATGCATCAGAGACATCTGTTATTAGAAAAAAAAGTAACGTTTACAGAAAGGACTAAGGACACAAAGGTACAAATAGGACTTGAAGGGGAAGTGGGGCATATGTGCAAGATTTCTAATCTCATCATATTTAATTTCTTGAAAAGCAAAATTCCCTTTTCAGTTAAATACATTTCATTTAAAAGCACATGCACAAATACAAAATAGTGTTTCAATTTTTAAAAATGCATGTAATGAACTTAAGACAGAATAATGCTGGTATTTTTAAATTATGCTCGTAATTAACAAAAAAATCCATCAGCAGCAAAACAAATTAGCCCCTAAAAATAAAGGAAAAGGAAAAGGAAAAGGAAAAGGAAAAGGAAAAGGAAAAGGAAAAGGAAAAGGAAAAGGAAAAGGAAAAGGAAAAGGAAAAGGAAAGGAAAGGAAAGGAAAATTAGCATCTACAGATTGTTCATTAGCCCAGACCAGTAAAAAATATTTCTGTGCATAGGCCTCCACTTTCTTTTTAGGCTTAAAGCAATTTTTACAAATGGATTGTGTTCAACAAAATGCGTCACTTTTGTAAAACCCTGACATGATTCAAATGCCAGCTTTCTTCCTCAAGGTTCTTTTAATCTGCTCTTCAGGTCTTCATTTATGCTCTTCCTGGGCTCAGCACAAAGCAAAATTTTCTGCCATGTCCTATCTGGGACACAAAATATAAAATTCATCCTTCTCACAAACCATGCATTAATTTAGCCATTAAAAATGTTTATGAAAAAATTCTGTAAATTCCTTGCTTTTACTCATCAGTCAAATTCCAAACCCACTGCATTTCTGTGGGTGTACATGCAATTTATATTTCAGTAATTTTCTTTTAGTCAGTATTATCTTTAATTTCTAAGTGGGGAACTCAACTACAATTGATGATGGGCAAATTTCAAAGGCTTTAGAGCTTGAGTTTGGTTTAGATGTTGGTTCATGTGCTGTTAAATATTGCTGCAGAAGGAATGTTGCAGGGCCATTTTTTTCTAAACCACTGATAATTGCAGAAATGCAAGACCTGCTGCAGAGTCTCTGCCCTCGTGGATGGGTTCAAGGTCTGTGAAAGCCCCTGGTGGTTTCATCATTGACTTCTTGGAGCCCAGCCAGTCTCACACTAGCACAGAGAATAACATATGGCCACTGCAGACCATTACAGAAGACTGTGGTTCCCATTTTGGACTTGGATACAGACTTTAAGAGCCTAGAAAGATCCCCACCTCCCCGCCTTTCGATTCACCAGGCTGCTGACTCATCTGAAAGTGTTTTATCTACAGGGTGACATCCACACTACCTGATTAAAAATGCCATGGGCCAGGAGAAGATTGTCATGATTCAACGAGGAATAAATGTAATCAGAAAACTTATACCAGTGTAAAACCTTAAGGGATCTGACATAAGCTCCAGCTTTGTGGTGCTCTGAGTATGATGATCTTACCAAGTTTGCAAATACTCCTTTAAATACATTGAAATGAACTCACAACCAGCTACTAATGAAAATATAATAGAATGACCATACAAACAACTAGATACGGAATTCAGTATTAATATTAAAATGAGAAGAAAGCTATAGCAAATAATAATAATAATAATTATTATTATTTTAACAACGCCTCTACTGAAGCACAGCTCTTCCTCAGACATTACCTGAGGTGGTCATGGTAAGTGACCTGGGGCTGCTCTACCGCTTACTGTTAACTCTATGCCAAAGAAACTCCCTTCGGCAGCTAAATTTTCAGCTGCAGTGCAATATCATGTCACCAGTCCCAACTCACCAGACATGCTTTCTGGATGAGGCAGATACACCCCACTACTTCATGACAGTCTGCAAAGAACAAACATCTGGAACCCCTGTGTACCATGCTCCAATAGGCATCAGTAAGATATATTGTCTCATTTAATTCATATGATCCAGATCTTAGCTTCTTTCAAATGACAAAAAATAAAATAAATGAGTTGACTGAGAAGATGAGCATGTGAGCAAGTGTGCCCACTAGAAAAAAATTAAGTTTATTCTAACTATTACAAATGGTGAGATACTGAAATAGCCCACATAAATCCTCTTCAGATGAACAAATCTGAAATACATGCAAGAGAATTAAAAGTTTTGTATTCCTCTTTCTTTCAGGAAATGCCTCAGTCCTGTTGTTAAAGAGCTTCAATGCTTAGGAAAAAGGCTCTCCTCAGAGTTTAGAGAAGGAAAATTTTAATAAAAACAAACAAAGACTCCACCCTTTCAGACAATTCACAGAGTGCCAGGCTACACACCAGTTGCAGGATACAAGGGCACCTTACTGCCCTGTTCACCAGACCTGGCATGTCTCAGCTCTTTGAAGAATTTTGATTTCTTTTATAAATTACCAAGAAGAAATCCATGAACCAAAATCAGAACAGAGAGAATCCAAAATGCCTCTATTCTCTTAAAGTGTCTTAGTGAAAGCTTTTAAGATGCTTGACACATGTATGCACAAACTCTTCTTCATTTAGGAAAAAAGTGGTGGAACAAACTACAGGGATAGAATTATGGTCCTGAGGAAATAAGTTGTAAAGGGAGATAAGCAGAAAGAGCAAGACCCACTTTTTGGTGACTGACAGTGACTTTTAACAGCTTGAGTCTTGACATAGGCACCCAGCTAAACGCTTGTCACCGACAGTGCTTCAAAGGAATGACCTGTCTTCAGCAGACTAATGATCAGAGTTAGAAAGAAAGGAAGATAAAACTCGCTTTTAGAGAAGTCCCTTTTATTGACATATTGTTGATATATCATCACCTGAAGACTAAAAACATGCACGAGGTCCGAAAGCTGTCCTAGCTTAAGTGGAAATCTGACTACGCAAAGACATTAGTCCAAAGCTTTCCATCACGGTGCAACACACTGGGAATGTTTTCCAGGCTGACATGCTGTGAGTTTCTTTAGTTTTATTGAGGCAAATGTTTCAGGAAAAAAACTTAGTTTTACACTTCATGTAGGGGTTACTGTGCCTGGACAACTAGGATTAGATTTAGACCTAACATAAAAATGTCAGCTAAAGTCACTGCAAGCAGGAGCCCTTACACCAGTACTGAATTGCCTTCTGGATAAACAAGGCAGCAGAGGAGCCTATAACACGTTGGGATCTCATTTTACTGTCACTGCCATGAAAGCTTAAGCACCCAACCTGTCCTGTGCCTGATGTCAGGAGCGGGCTAGGTGGGTCGTCCTGAACTTTCTGTTTAGCAAACGAAGGTCAAGCGGTCTTCTGGCAGCCTCCCTGGGCAGCTTTATAATCTCTTACCTTTGCTTTCTTCATATTGCTGTTTTACTTGATGCCGTAATTATTTTCTCATTTTAAAATTTGCTATTAATTTTAATTAAGCTCATCTATACTCATTAATTTGGCTAATCTATCTTCACTTCATGCACACACACGCACACAGATCTTCATTCTGATGCAGTACTGGTGTGGAAAACACCTTGTTTTAAGCAGAGAGTCAGAAAGACCCATGTATGTAATGAAGTTAAAGGGCTTACAATTGCAGCTGTTTGGGGATTTTTTAAATGAAGCTTTTCCTATTTGAATAAGCCAATTAGATGAGATCAAAACTTTTTAGAGACCTGCATCCTCTTTAATAAAATTTTCATCAGAAATTTTCTCTGGTGAAAACTGGAGAATAATCAGTAGCTAATGCAGATCAAAAATTAGAAGCTAAATCTCATCTACAACACAGGAGATAAAGAATATGCTGCACTTCATTATGAGCATGCTGAATCCAGAGTTCCCAGCCTAGTTAGTCCCCAGCTATGAAGCTGCTTGAGTGATCTCATTTTCATTAGATGCTCTAGATTTCATTCTCCACTAGGGTATATAGGTCAAATCTCTGAAGTTTTTCATGCAGCTGAAGACTTGGTCTGAGTTGCCCCTTCCATTTTCTCTCATAGCTGTAGTTTTATGAAGGGCTATATAAGAAAGGAGATAAAATGCAATATATATATATATATATGTATGTATGTATGTATGTATGTATGTATATATATTTTCCACTGAGACTTGGTTAGCTCACAGATTTTAAGTGATGCTTTAAAGTTCAAGGAGGCCATAAAGTTTTGCAAGGAAGTTCTAACCTTGTCTGTGTCCTGCATATTGAAACAAACATTCTTGTTTAACTAGCAGCATGATCAATACCAATTAACCAGTTCACAAGGTGATGAATCAGGGAAAACTGTTCACGGACTACATCAACTTGCTGTATTTTTACAGTATTCTGCACAGGAACAAGGAGTTGCCAAGGTTGACCATATTCACGGTATGTTATCAACCAATTCCTAACAGTTGCCAGTACCAGATGTTTCAGAACATGATAAAAGACCCCACAGGAAGCAGATGTGAGACAATCTGCTCTGCCCAGCTCAAATGCAGAACTACATCCAGTCCACACAAAGCTCATTTATGTCCTCAAAGCTTGAAAAAATTAGATTTATTTCCAGTACTGGCACTTATTTATATGAAGCCTAGCCTATGAGCATTTTTTCCCTTTTCTCCAGCTGTTTCAGATGTCCACTCCAAACCTGGGGCTTGCTTCACCTTTCTAAAGCATCTTTCTAGATATTCAGAAGAATATCTAAGTGTCAAAAAAAGGTTTAAGTAGTTTTAAAGTGTTTCATTTAGCTATGTACCTATCTATGTAGCAAAGATAAGGGGTTACCAAAAACAGAAGTTATTGCTTTATTTAGTAAAGCAGGATAGAGACAAATTGGCATGATTATTAGATTATTATAGGGAAGTAATATCTGAAGTCTTGGACTAACAAGTCATCTTCAGGTCTTATATTGCATGTGAACCATCAGTGAAACTGCACGAAATAGATATTTTCATAAATGTTACTATTCAATATCATTCCATGTTTCACTATCACCTCTATTCACCATGGACATAAAATAATTCTCTAGGAATTGTTACAACTAGAATTCAACATCACCTATTCTCTTAGGGGAGGGAGGAAATATGTGAACTGCATCTGAATACTCTGAGGACCATAGGACTCTCATATTCATGTATTCAATTTTATGAACATCTCCAGAGGATAATAAGGCAAAATAGAATTTACTTATTTTTACAGCATGTTCTAGGTCTTCTGTATTTTCAAGCTCATCATAGGCTGTGTTTTCTTTTTTTCCTCTATCATCAACTGGAACAGATCCAAGATTGCTTGAAGGTGAGTTCCAGCGCAAGCACTTGGTTGAGAGACAATTCAGATGTCTTTTGGTGATATAGAAAATGCCCTTGTATCTGTGTGTCTCTTGAATTATGTTAGAGATGTTGGTACAATAGTATCCCCAAGGTTTAAAATGATTACCCACTTACACAGTCTCACAAACACAGAAAAAGAAGAATATGGCAGTCAGCCTTTTCTGGCCCCCAAAACCACCTCTGTGTTGCAGATTTACATTTATGTGCAGAGAGCCTCAGAACTGGCCAAGAAGGGAGGAGTGAGCAGTGGCTGCATTATGAACATGGGGGAAATGTCAGCATTTCAACCTAAGAGCATATCCTGTTGTCATGGCAACATGATGTAGTGTTTTCTTAAAGAAAAAGATTGCAATTTAAATGGAAGAGAAAAACACAGTTAAATAGAGCAAATATAGATGATGTGTTTTATAAGGTTATGACATGCATTAAAAGACAGCATCTCTTACTATAAACAAATTAAAAAATATATATACAGAGCACATCCTCACTTCACAGAGTTGACATTCTTTAAAATCTCACTTATTAGCAATGGAGTTTAGAAACAAGACTTCTTTACATTAGAATTAATTTCACATTGTTTCTACTAGATATTCAGAAAGCATGATTATTTTGCTCCCTCACTCTATCAACAATTGATAGAAATTATCTTGACGTTTTTATATAACACCAAGAATCTGTTAAGTGCTATAGAAACACTTAATGTGCCACTGGCCTCCAACCCTGTAACTGCAGTGGTCAAAGGGTAGAGAATAGGAGTATCATTATCCCATTTCAAAGTAGGAGCATAAGCACAGGGCATGTGAAGCCAGAGGCCCAGAAAATCCCATGAAAAGCTTCAAACAGTGTTGGGAATTACACCAAGATTTTCTGCAGTGCAGTCCTGCAGGATGCAAGACTCTCCTCATCTGTTCAAGCAAAAAAAGAGAGCTGTGACTACTTTCCTTCAAATGTACTGGGCTTTTTTTTTTTTTTTTTTTTTTTTTTTTAAAAAAACAAGGCCTACAATTATTAAAGCTTTTAGCATTTAGTCCTGCGTAAAATGTTAATACTTTTGTCACTATTTGAAAGTGTGACCTATGCCTTGGGGCACGCACTGGAACAGAATAACATTGACAGAAATACTGAGGCAGCCCTTGCTTACTGGCCATTAAAATGACTAGATTACATCTCCCGCAGTGGCAAGAGGGAATGTATTTTTATGTCAAAGTGACCTTGTGTCATTTGGATGGAGCAGGAGGATTCCTCCCCAGCCCATGTGCAATTAAAAAAAAAAAAAAAAAAAAAAAAAAAAAGAGTGAGAAAAGCAGCAAAATCTTGAAAAACATCTCAAGCTGTCTTTTGTAACTCCCTCCCCCCCCCCATCAATATACTCAGCTGGACACACAAAGATAAAATGTTGATTTAAGAACTAATGAATTAGAAAGTCGGATTTGAAATTTTATTTGACAGCTCCCAAACAGGATGGTTCTTCAAGAATAAATAGAGAAATATGCCCCTAACCTGCCTGCTGCCTCTATGGAAAAAGGATCTCGGCAACCGTAGATTCATCTTGCC
The DNA here is from genome assembly GCF_003343005.1 of Rhea americana. Lineage (NCBI taxonomy): Eukaryota > Metazoa > Chordata > Aves > Rheiformes > Rheidae > Rhea > Rhea americana. The sequence continues at coordinate 3,371,332 of NW_028186756.1, forward strand.
TACAGCTGAGCACTGGAAGTCTGTGCCCTGCCACTTGGTATTAGGATGATTTATTCGGGTAGCTGCTGGGAGGCAGCAGAGACTGGAGCCCTGCTAAGGCAGACGCGGCTCCGGCGCGGAGCAGAAGCCCCGGCCTGGCCCTAGGAGCCCGCAGCGCGAGCAGGCGGCGAGCACGAGCCAGAGGAAAGCAACGCCGCGACACAAAAGCAGGCTCTTGGCTTGGGAACGCTACGCTGGTCCAGCCGTGTGCTTTCCATCATTTTTGTTATTTACACCCTTTCTACTGAATGTCATTAAAAGGGGTCCTCGAGAGGCAGCAACGTYAAGGAAAGAAGGGGGAAACTGAAGGGAAAATAAGGTTCAGGTCGGAAAAACRCCGAGAACGGTTTGGTCTCACAGGATCAAACCTCCATGTTTTATACAAGCTGCAGCACTGTATAAATGCCCTCCACGAGGAGGAGGGGGGTTGAATTYGGTTCTATTTAAAATGGGCAAGAGCGATTTACTGGAAAGGTTCATTCTGAGTACGCACTACAGCAATTTTGATATAAAAGATTACTTGTCTTGTTAAAAGCTTACATGCTATTTGTCATCTTAATGCTCTGTTCCCTACAACGTCAGGTTCCAGAAGGCTGTGAGCTTCCAGGTAATGAAAAAAATCAGTTTGTGCTAATAAGAGTATTTCGGATACAGAATTACAGCTTTGCAGTTCCTTCAAGAAGATGATCGTAGCTTGGTCCAAAGGTACCTTAGCGAGCCCTGTATTATGTGAGAAATGAAAAAAGTGGGAACCTGGGACTCAGGCAAATCACCTTTCTGGCTCCACTGAACTGTACCTTCGCTGTGGCAAGACTGACCGGTGTTCATGCTGCGGCCTGAGAAGAAACGGAGAGCTTAGGAGGTTYCCTAGATGGGCCATATAGGATATTTGCAGTGGAGCTGCCTGCCTGTGCTATGTGGCCACCAGAACTTCTTACAGAGGCATCAATTTGGAAACTTTCGTGTGTGAAAGTCAAGGGCCAGAATGGCACCAAATGATTAGTTCCACTGTCATTAATGGGCCTTCTCTCATTAATTTTTAACAGGAAGAAAGTTCTGTGCCATGCCTCTGCACCATGATAGGGAAAACCAAAGCTCATTTTGTACTTTCTGCTGGTCACCCATATGCCCTTAACTTGGTTGCAATTTTGTCCTTCAATTCTTTTTGCACTAAAAAGGGCAGTATTTCCTTTCTCCTACCCTTTGTTTACCTTATAGTSTGAGAATTAAACACACTATCACGTGGAAACATCGTGTAATACATGTTTGTACAGAACCTAGCACAAAGGGAATCCTTGAGTTAGATGGCATCTCTAAAAGGTATTGGAAAACAATAACCACCACATGAAATGTGTCTCCACATGCTACTGAGGTTAGTCATTTGAAGAAATCCCAGCAAATTCTTGGTCATTGATCCACTCCCTGTGTGAATTCAGAATCTCATCCAATTCCTAGGATGAGCAAAAGGAGTCTGAATGTATCTTTCTCTTCTGAGCATTGTAGAGACAACAGAACTGAGGGAACATTGTTGTGTTCTACCATTCTTTTTTATGATTCAGAAACAAAATTGCAGAGCAAGAACCTGCTCCTGCAAGTTCTTCTGAAAGAGCAGTTCATTTGCTGAACTGATCCCCGTGCCGTTATTGCAATATTCTTATTATAGCTGGCCCTCTCTAGATCGCATTGAATACAGTTTGGTTTGCAGATGCAAGTCTGGAGACAGATCAAACCGGTAGTAAGAAAAACACATCTTTATCCTTACAAATTCAGCCAATTTGATCAGGATTTGCTGAGAAACGACCCCATGATACTAATTTAGAAAGGAAAATAGAAAGAAAACACAGATTCCCTGTTCTCTTTGCTAGAGACTTGAACTTTTACAAGCAGAATTATGAGAAAAAAACATAACAGACTCAAAATTATCTTATCTCTATGGTCACACCTGTGGCTTTGTTGACACATGGCTACATTACCAGATATTATCAAGGTTCAAGCTAATYTTCACATCTTTGCAGCATCAAGTGAATGTTAAAGTCAGCAAGGCAGGCACAGGTGATCTTATTTGCTCTGTTAACTGCATCAGTAACATCTTTTCAACATCTCTCTGAAACATAGCTTGTGAGAAGGAAGAATGCCCATTGGAATAACAAGTAAAGCAGCACAGGGATACTTTACTAGAAACACAGAGAGAGAACTTAAGTTATGCCAGTGAGACCAAGGGAAATTCAGAGGAAGACATGAATAAAAACACTGGGATTTGACCCCAAATCAGCTTACACAGCTTTCAACAAATTGAGTTTCTACAAACTGGTGGAAGCTCTAATTATGTTGTCATAAAAATCTCAGCATTGTTGAAATCTTATTTCTGAAGGTTCCCAAAGAGGCACCTATAAAGGATTTTCTTTTCCATTTTGTTCTGGTAACAGACAACRTACAAGGTGCCAGATTAGAGAGAGCAATGCAGGACATGCTGCCACCATCATCTCTCTGGCAAGGAAACCAATAAACAATGAGGTGGCTTATATTAAGTCATATTAAGGGCCAAGGTCTCAAGATCTGGCTCTTTATGTAGAGAAAGGTCCCACAGAAAAAGGACAACTAAAGGGTCTGTACGTATTCTGTTTGTATACCACTGTATTTGATACAGTGGTACACAAACTCCTCTCTCCAAAGATGAAATATGGTTTTAAAAAACTTTTGCTTATGAGATGATATGAATAGAGTATATAAAAGCAACTGTCACAGAGAAACATCAGAAGTTCTTCCATCTTGTATACCAGACACGAACAAAACTTCAAGACAGGGAAGAAAACTTCTGAGAAAGGGGGAAATTTTTAACGACTGTACTGAGTATAGATGTTTTGTAGAAATAGTTGAGCTTTAGCAAACTTTTGCCAAAGTACAGAGAATTTCCTATCAGAAAGCTACCAGTTTCCTGCCAGCTCACTTGATGCCTTTTCGCAAATCTGACCTTCACAGGATCTATCACTAGGGAGAGTCCATGAGCACAGACTATACCTGAATAAGGAGTTCAGATCCTCTGTCTGTGGTTTCAAGACCTCCAGGTGTGTTGAGGTTTCCAGGTGACAACTCGGGGTCCTGCAAGGAGTCCCAGAAGGCAAAACRGGGAAGCCCCTAGGAGTCGGGCCAGTTGGTGGCTCTGCTTCATTTATGAAACAATTGAAAAATATAGTTGTTACATTTCCAGTTCAAACATCATAAAGTGCTCAACTTCCCAATGAGATGGATATTCTGGCTTGAACAGATATGTTGAAATCCTCATGGCATAACAACTCAGGTCTGTAACATATAAACTACAGGAAATCTTYGCTGCTAGTATTATCCACCACGGCACCAAAAGGGAGCACATTTAGAGCAACCCAGGGAAAGGTACAAAAACATGCAGAAGAGGTAACATTGCTCCTCATAGGGCCTGAGCCTTCAGAGAGGTGGCAGTACAGATATCTTTAGTAAGGAAAAGAATTCTCTTCCAAGACTTGCTTTACTTTATGAAAAATATTAATATTCAAATGAAGTCTCATGATTTTCTCACTTCTTTTTCTTTTTAAATATGCATTTGTGGCCTGATCTGCCCAAGAAAGATTCCTTCAAATTAGAATGAAACAGACTTTGCATTTCATTTCAGATGTGTTTTAATGAAATGATATTAGACGGAAGAATTGTCTGCTATGGAGAAGATAATCAGTATTCACTGCCAGCTGAAAGGTGTCAGCTAGACTGACACATTGACAATGCTGTATTTCCACACACTAGTTTTAATTCCAAAGCACAGACAGGCCATGTGAAACCATGTTTCTAAGGCCGAATTCTCACGCAAAACGGGCCACGTTGGGTCAGATCACATTTCTTTTTTCCCCAACATCTTCAGATGCCAAACGAAATGCACAGGAGTTTACCAGGCAGACRCTTTCTGGTACACCTGAGCCAGAGACGCTACTGCAGAACGCYTTGTTAGAGCACAACCTGGGTGCAAAGCACGTATGTAATTTGGGCTCGTATTGCTAATGCAAACACAAACTCTTCACGCACACACACGCAGTGGGAACAGAGCTGAACTGTTCTCACTGAAGYTTATACTACGTAGTCAGGATTTAGTAAGACAAGTCTATATAAGTAAGTACCACATGTCATCCATTCACAAGTTCACAATACATATTGATAACATTTTCATGATAACATTTGGATAATAGTTTCCATATTCTGAATAACATACAAGRGATGCTGAAAGTACCATGGGGCAGGTTGGGGAGTACACAGGAATTAACAATTTTAAAAGAAAAGAAAAAGTATCACATTTTGGTATTGACCAAGATGTTAGATACATCATTTATCTATCTGTACTAGAATATTTCATGAAAACAAAATCAGCGAGAGAAWGAGTAGCATGGAACCACCCAAGAAGCGTGCCCAGAATAAGCCCCCAGCTCAGCCACACACAGACTGGAGTTCCCCTGGAGCTAGGGGAAGAGCAGCTTGTGGAGAAGAAAAATGAACAGAGGAAGAATAAGCAAGAAGCATGTTTCAAGAATATGCTACATTATTGAGATAGCAGCGTTCACCCACTTATCGCAGAAGCCCCAGCTCATTTATACTGAGCAATGCCCATGCCTCCCGGCAGCTGTCTCCTGCCACATCTGCCCTGCYTCTCTCGGGTCTGCCTGCCCCTGGGAAGGGACGAGAGCCCCCTCGGGTACTTTGCAGCTGCACCCACCGTCGCAGGCACCGGCAGCGCACGGCGCTGGCCGGCCCACGAGGCTGGCAGCAGGACCAAGGGCTTTGCGAGGGCTGCTAGGACAAGAAGTCCTTAGCAAGAGGCTTCCTTCGGTGCTGACATTGCYACCCCAGCCTCCCCCCTCCTGCACAGCCCAGCACCTGGGCCTGCCACGTGCTTGTGTCTGCACATGCTGATGCACTCTCCCTCAAACAAGAATCCTGCTCATCTTTTAAATTAACCATTTTGCAATCTGCCAACATACTTTATTTTTGGTAATAGCCCTTCACCTATTGCCGTAAGACAAGTGTGCTCCATGCCTAGATACTGTTTAACTAGCAGTCCTAGCAACAAGCATCGCTTGCCAGGAATGCAGAGCAGCTCTACCTGCTTGCCAGTGCCCTTATGGTTAACTGCCAGGCCAAGGAGGGTCCCGTGCCCAACGGCCTGCCCGCAGCACCAGCCGCTTGGCGGGGTGCGAGGCTGACGCAGAAAGAGCTCCTGTGCCCCCGGGGCACACACCAAGGCRCGAGAACCCCTCTCCCTCCTCCCCAAGGCCCTACTCAGCCTCATTCCTCTTTCAGGGCTTGATTTCTCTTTGATCCCTCAGAGGGCTGGAAGTAGACCCCCTGGCCCATATATCTCCTAACATACGATTTTATACTGTCTATTATAGTTCCAGTCAAAACAAATATGAAACTATCCTGTGTGTTTGACTCGTCATCTGCAATTTGTTTCATTTGCCAAGACTGCTACTCCGAGGCAGCCTCACGACCTACAGCGCGGACCAGCACAACACTCCACCTACCCGGGAGAAGCTGCATGCACGCGTGCGCAGGGATCAGCTACGGCTCAAAGTCCATTTTATCTGAGATATCTCAACTCTGGCTATATACCTAGCAGGTACAGAATCCTCATAAAATTAAAGTAGCCTTTATACTTCAACAGTAAACTTAATGTACACACACAACATGGTCACAGAGGTCATCATTCACAGACTGTGCTTTCACCTTTCTGCTCTGCTCCCGACAGCAGGTGCTCACCCACGCCTCGCATCGCGCAGTGTAGGTCGCTCTGGCAGGACTAGCAGCTAGAACACAGACCAATTTTCACACCCTGCAGGGATAAAATCTTGTCAACTATACTCTTGCAAAAGGTCTTTACTTTCTAGAAAACATCCTTAACTCCCGGTAGAGAGCAATTGATTGAAGTCCTGGAGTCCTGAAGTCTCCACATCTTAAGGAAATTATATATAATAAATTCATCCCTTCTCTCTACCCTACTGCTCTGCTGTAGTATTGTCTCACAGTAGGTTCCCATGGTTGTTAATATACATTCTTCAGCACTCAGTACTAGACATACTCACAAGAAGGGAAATTACAAGAGAAAAAATTCAAATTGGCACCTTTTTTCCCCTTAGGAAAGTTATTTTGGGTGTGAAATTAAAAGAACAACAGAAAAAATGAAAATAGGTAAATGCTGCAAGTGACAATTTCACAGAGAATGTACTGTTTACTATCCAAGGAGGTAAAGTGAAAAAATAACACTTAAAAACGAAAATACTACTTTTCTTATTCATTTTACTCTATTGGGTTAAAAATGTTGCTACCTAACCTCCAATTAGAGGCGAGCACTATCCTGCAAAACAGAACTGAAAATCATATTTCCTATTTTCTAATATCCTATGTTTTCACTTCTAGTATTTCTCTTTTTATAGAAACCTCCTTGCTTCAAATGTTAAATTGCTCACTTTTTCAACAAAGATTTCAGCAGAAAGTTTTCTACTCCCTTGCAAAGGCCTCAGAGGAGGCAAGGGGCTGAGAGTTGGCTACATCTCCAAACTCTGTTCATTCTGGCAGATTTTAATCCTGGTGGGGCTGGATCAAAACCCACAACTTTTAAGCAGAACAGGAAAGCAAACGGACCTCAGAAGCAAGACCGAATTCACCACGGCCTTCGCCCTGGTACCATCCCGTACCCTTCAGAGCGGGCAGCAAACCTGTCAGCACAACCTGTCAGCTTTTGCTCCAAGAAAGTAATAGCTCTTTCCTATGGGGAAAAAACCCAAACTACATCCAGGTTAAAAAAAACACCAAGAGTTTTCTCTGGCTTATTTATTCATCCATATAGCAAAGCAACTTGGAAAATATGTTACTGTTGTCTGGCAGTTAAGAAAAGAATTTTTTCCCAGTTCACTGAATTATCAGGGACTGRGGGGTCAGACCTCTCAAACGTCAGCATTGCTCTACCTCCCTCCGTWAACAAAGTCACAACGTAAAAGGACTAATTAGTGTGTTACGAAAGAGCACAAATCCGAAGATGATATTTGATATACTTCTGTAACRGAACCTGAAATTAATTTCTTTGTGCTGAAGTTTAGATTGGTGTATTAAAAAAAAAAAACTGCCTGCTTGCGAGTTCTTTACGGGTCACTAGTAACATTGTTTTTGTTATTTTGACTGACATTTCTCTTTCTCTTAAGTGCATTGTAATTTTGCTCTAAGGAAAAATTAACTATACAAAATGTTTTATTTAAAATCTTCAAAGTATTTTGTAATGCTTTCCCCTTTGCAGCACATCTCTTKTTCTGCAAGCCTTTTTATAACATGGAAATTAAAAACAGTAAAGATATAAGAGCATTCATAATGCACCATTTAGGTACTATGCATAATTAATGTGAACAAATTCATCATTTTATTCTGGTTATCTAGACAGTTTAAACAACATAAGATTTTCATAAGGCATGAAATTGGTGTCAAGGCCTACAGAGCTCTGCTGCAAACTTACTTTGGATGCTTTCTGACATTGTAAGTTAGACTACATGTTAATTTTCATGTGTGCAGGTTYATACACACACTTATTAGGAAGTCATAACCGGTATCACAAGACCATATACAAATTATCTGGATAGAAATGACAAATTTTACTTTAAAAGGAAAAGAGCATTGCCTGAGTTTCTAATGTGGAGAAAGTACAGTTAAATTGAACAATTTCCCATCTCATTCCATCCCAATAACTTTTCCTGGTCTTGTGAAATATTCATGAAAGAATAATTATTGGCATTTATGGTCAAAATAAAATGCTGTTAATGGCACATGATTTTATAGCGGTTACTAATTTTTTTCCATTAGTAATTGCCCATTTATTTGACTTGAGCTTGACTCCAGCTTATTATTGCCCTCAGTATTTTCAGAAGGGCATATTTGAGGAGAAAAATATGTCATTAGGACTAAAATTGATCATAGGAACATTGACTTTTCAAATAAACAGAAAACAACATTTTTGGCTGAAAATGCATTATCTAATGATATGTCTAAACAGYCTGAGATCATGTTTATCCAAGTCACCACTGGGTACGAAGTCACATTTATTAAACAGATTTCACAGGGAGCTCACGATAACCCTGCMGTGCCTCTCTCCACGGCTGGCTTCCCAAGCAGCCGGACAGCGGGGAAGTATCTTCTGTAGAGATTATCTGTCAGCAGCAAAATGATGTTTAACTCCCAGCAAGACATTCAGATGGGTCGCTGCACTGACTGCAGCCGACRTCTATGTATGACGCCTTCCCTTTCCCTTTTCCCAGCGGTTTCATTCCTTCCACTCCAACACTTTAATGATAGCCCAACTCTAGCCGTCCTGGGAAGAGGCACCAGCTGCCCCTGAGGGCTTTGATCAGCTGCCTGTGGCCATTCACCCAAATGCAGTTATAGCAACAGAATCAATTTTTTTGTTTGAATTAAAACAAAACATCCTCCCCCGTTAAAGAAAAAAAAATTCTACTTGAAATTTTATTTCCCTTGGGTGCTGGTGGCCTCATCTATCCCAAGATTCTCATGCCTTGAAACTTTTGAAGATTCCTTTGTATCATAAATAGGAAAARTACAATATTATTAGCAACTTGCTCTAAATACAGTCTTATTTCAAATTTTTTTTCCTCTTAAATGAACTGGGAAATGTAAACACTCCACAAAGTTTTCCTCACAAAAATGCATTTGTGCATTGATTCCCACRAAAAACAGTAGTGTGTTGTTAGGATGACTACATCAGAAAAAGCCTGTATTAGATAGATTATTATAAAACAAGACAGCAATATTTTCAATTTAGGATTTTTATCTTCAGTACTTTCTTATATTAGAAACAAAACAGAGGACGATTCTGAAGTCCGACATCAGAAAGAGAGATCACCCTCAGTTTATAGCCTACATCTAACATGGAGCCATGAAGGACGCACAGACTGTCAAGAAATCCAGCCCTGCAATCCCCTATCCYCGGCAGAAACGTAAAGCTGGCCACTTTCAAAGGCAGCCCAAGATGCCTCCTGTGCAGGGTAAGCCTAGAAGAGAGAATTTAGCTTTTTGAACAACTAGGCCATACAGTAACACCCCAATCTTTCCTTTTCCTCCTTCTATAGGATGAGCAGCCAGGCAACAGTGGGTTTTCTTCAGAGTATTCTCCACAGCATGACTTTGATAAATATTTCTAAGAATAATACATATGCTCCTCAYCTGTAGTAAGTGATTTCAGCAGGGCTGACTTCGTTATCATTGCCTGACAACGCGGTAAGACATGGCATGTAACAAAACACGTCAATATTCAATGACCTGCAGGTTCACTGCAGCCTCCCTTCCTAACTTTGAATGCACCCTAGCCGTGAGCACCGCTATTTGCTATTGCAGGTAAGGCTGCACGAGCATACGGCGAGCAGAGGCCCAGTGAGCTGGAACTTCCCSTTTCAGCTGATGCTCTGCAGAGCTGTTTGGCTGCAGGAGCTCAGCAGTATATTTTGATAGGCTTGGCTATGCAGCTATAGATCTAGTTTGCTTCCCACTCGGATACTCTTCATGCTTCAGTTATCATGCACAAAATTAGCGATAAGCAATATTAAACAGAGCACTCCGTATTGCAGTTCTGCCCAAGAGGGTTGATAACAGATCCCAGTCTCTTTATGCTTTTTGCTTTTTACAGGGAGCTGAATGACTGCTTCCCTGTGAAGCAGAAGCAGATAAGTATTCTAAACTTTATGTTAATGTCATGTCTGTCATATCCCTCTTGCACCTTCACTGGGAGCTTTCAAAGTCTTTGTGGAAATTCTAAAATGGAAAACCCGTCTGCTAGTGCTTTTTCAGCAGAGAGGCTATCATGCAGAAATAAGCAGCATGGATATTTTAGCARCTTGCCATGCATAAAAAAAAATGTACGATCTTCAGAATGCTGCCACYGATAGCAATTAGCATGTGTTTATATATCTGTGAGTAACCACATTTTTACCTGGTTATTGCAGGCTATATAAATAACCTTTCAGRCTAATGTGTTACAAGCCTACAGATTTCTTAACATAATGCATGCTTGTTCCATTAAGAACAGTAAGAGTCACATACAATTATTCCCTCTTTTATGGTACAGGGGATTTAGAATATCCCTCAAGAGCCTACATCCTTGCTCTCCATCATTGTCTCAGACTGTCAGAAGGAAATTTCTTAGGAAAAAAGCCGTATTGTTGGAGTATGTTACTTTCAGTCTAAGTGTTCTTCCCCCTTCAACTTTAATCACGTGATCTTACATTTTCTCTAAAATGTCTTACAGATTATAATTGTCCCCAAACTCCCCAGCGGGCTGCTGGTGCCATCACACAACCACTGTTATGCATGTCCTTTGTCTGCGAACTTGCTGCCCTTTTGCTCCTTCCAGATGATTCAAACTCTTATCCATAAAACACTTAAAGCAGTACATCCAAAGTCCTGCAACAAAAAGTAGAACCCTTGTCCCTTTGAGCAGCAACAGCAGCTACACACAATAATTGCAAGGTTCACTGAGAACCACAGAAGGAGATGTAAGTTTTCCTCTTGAGCACTGTCTTTCTATCTTGCATCTTTAACTTTGTGTATTTTGTCTTCATGGCAAATATTCCAAGGCTTCAAGTATTTTTTGCCATCATTCCTTAATAGTTAACTTTCTAGTCCCAGACTCACCAGGGCTAAAACTTTTTGGTTAGAAAGATTTGCTTTCAGCTTTAAAAACACTAGGCATTTCAGAGAAAAGGGAGAAGAAAATTAAAAGCATGTTCAAGTAGGAAATTGAAAACAGCAACCACAGGAGAATGATACTRTTTGCATTACTATGCTAGAGGTACGCTTTTTAAAAATGAGGAAGGTATGCRGTTAAGATCAGTGATGTGAAAGAATGATTTTGTTACCTACCCCTCTACTCATAGCATGATCTAGGAAACCATTTCTCATAAGCCAAAGGAGCTCATTTTGCAAACCCTTATCCTCACCCAAAYGATTGTATCAAATGGAAGCATTTCCAATGGTTGCTTTACATTACAGCGCACGCACCCAGCTGCAGATGAACAGAGAACAATCACCAGTTTCGTGTACGCCTCTATCTATTGAGCAAAATATAGGTTGTTGAATTCATTAGAGACCTGGAACAAGAGCCTCAGCAGACGCCAGTGTGACTTACTACAAATGAAGATCTAGCTACTCATATGAAATTGAAACTACCTGTATCATTCAAGCGCCATCTTTGAGAAAGTCTTGTAAAAAACATGCTGAGTCACCTGACTGACAAACTACATTAATTTAGTCTAAACGTCTTACATAGTCTTAAAGATTGGCTGGAAATCATTATTTTGTTTGTCACGAGGAGAACAGCGTACTCACAGGAATGCCAGCTGACTGCATTGTTCGTTGTCCTGCCTCAGAAACCCACATCAGGTCCTCTGAAGAGCACTGAATTCCTGTACAAGGAGAAATGGACAAAATATTCATATGTTGGATGTATCTACCTCAACTTTCTTTTTCTTGATAAATGTCCTTAGTGCTTTAGGTAAGATGTTTAAGGTATTACAGCTTGCCTAGGTCAGAGTCAACAGTATAAAGCAAACCATCACTCAAATCTGTCACAAAAGCTTAAAAAACAGGCCATAGACACTTTGTTAGAAGGGTAAATATTCTCTCTACTTTATTCTCTGGCCACCCTCTGAGCAGTCCCTCATTTCYATCTGGATTGGCATAGCTCCGCCAGTGAGACAACTGCACAGCCACTCACTCAAAACCCTTCTGCATCTTCACTGTGCAAGAATAGTGAGAAACTACAGCACCAAGCTCTTGGACCTGCAATTCCACAAAGTCCTCTGGGTTTTCTTAAAAAGGTGTTAATGGGAGCCAACAAGAACAACTTTGATTGTCCTGCACTGTTTCAAAGATGAAGCAACCAAACCACAGAGACCCTGAATCTGAAAGGTAGCTGGAAAATCTATAAGAGCAGTAGAATTTGCTAAGATTCATAAGAAAGATTTATATGTCATATGACTGGTTGTATTTCAGAAGCTGTCATTTCTGGGAATACTAGTTGGAGATATTATTATTTATTACTCCCTTCACAGAGCCCCAAATGTATTACATTATATGGGCAGACATTAAAGCTAGCAGTGAAAACAAAGAATGGAAGTATGAGGGAAGGGATAAGTCACACAGACAGAACGAAGGTGCTGCTTAGACCTGATCTGAACGCACATTGCCTAGGTTTGATTTTGAAGGTTTGGGTTTACTTCCATCCCAGCTCACAAGCTAGCTAATTGTGTTCACRAGTTTCTACATGCTATTCTTGGGATCTATATGTGCGTGTATGTATGCAGGTATATTTGAATGAGAATCATGCTATCCTGAAGCAACTACTAACTAAATTTACAGGTGACTTGTTAAAAAGCAGATCTGGGAGTTGTTCYCAAGGGCCCTCCAGGAACTCTGCTACCCAGGATTTCCCTTGTGTTGGTACAACCTGTTGCTCAGAGCCTCTCAAGACCACCTGAGGTTTCTGGCTATCTTARAGAAGCCATCAAATACATTATTGAACATAGAATAGCAGAAATAGTACATTATTTTGATACTGCAACATTCAATGCTACTCAAATATAGGATTATAAATGTATTAAAATAATCAATCTTGAAAAGGCATTATAAATCCAAAATATACTAGATCTAAATGCTATACTAGATGCAGGTGATCTAAAGCAATTATAAATGAACAACCATCAGAAAGGCAAAATTCCAAGGTTTTGACCTGGTCATTTAAGAGTTTAAAACTTCTGCAAAACACTGACCTATACTCTGGATGCATAAATGGGTTCAGCAATAGTAGCGGTAAAAGCAAGGCAAACCAGGCGATATGACTGAGAGGGGAAGAAAACCAGAAAGCTTTCACGTACGTACGATATTCTTTAGGACTCTTCCTTAGAGACTCATGGCTCCAACAGCTGGAAGGCAGCTCGTGCGAACCTTCTTTTCTTACCTTAACAGCCAGTGATCTCAATACGCGGCCTCCTTCTACAAGCCCTGCTTTGCAAGTTACTTCCAGCTTTAGAAATGTGAGCAGTCTTTTCTACAGCGCCAAAATATTTAATGAGACAGACCATTATTTYGTGTGCTGCCTAACAAATTACGCTAAACTAACCGGATTGTCTCTTCTAGTAAAGTTCTTCGGCTAGGGCGCCTCGGTAGGCTGCAGCCCGCGCGCCGGGAACGGCAGCCCAGCCGTTACGGGGCTGCAGGGCTACTGCTGACTCCACCGCCVCGAACGCCCGCGCGGCGCCGGGCGCCGAGGCAGGGAAAGGCGACGCGGGCCGGCTCTGCTGGGCGCTGCAGTAACGATACCTATGACCAGCGGTGATCGTGGTGTAATAAACTGAATGCAGATTTCTTATGAATGAATAAAAACCCGCAGCCGTGGAACTGATTAAATAGCATACCTGTTTTGCTAGCGAGTCTTTGTTAGTCACCGCAGGAAACGAAATCTCATCGTTCCAAAACCTGAAACCTGTGCGCTTCCAGTTACATCAACATGCTCTGAAATACGTTTAATTGAAAGTAACTGATGGAATACAATGCTGCATTTATCTTGCTGCAGGTGACACAAGGCACATAGCAAAATGTTTTAACAAATGTTTTATTTAAAGACAGACTAGAAAAGTCTGTGGGAGTAATTGCCAGTTTGTCAGCTGAATCACTTTATCCTTTGGAAGAGCTTTTTGTCATTATATTAGATGATTCCTGATGTCAGTACAGTCCAATTTACAGGATAAATGTACCTCAGTGTCACAGTGTTCCATTAATGAATATTAAAATATTATTTTGGGGCTTGTTTTACTAAATTGTTATTGTTCATACATTGATAGGCATGCTATCAAATGACATATGCATTGAAAACCTGTATTTGTACAATAAAAAGAAGAGCCAAGATCTGTTTTTCCAATCCTCCTTTCTTTCCCATACATAAAAAAACGTAGTCTATTCAGATTAGATTCTTGGTATGAGAAAATACTTGTATGTAGTGTGCTGAAGTCTTAATCCTGCATGAAAATTGCTGTTTAACTTAATGGGATTGTCTGACTGGAACAGCAAGCAGAACCGGACTCTGTGCTCCAAATGCAGTATTTACATAACGGATATCAGACTAGTACATAACCAAAAAGCAGGCTGTACAAACAGCATTTCTAATCACTGTAAATCAATCCAGAACTCTGACATTTATAAAATACTTGCACTCCCTTGAAAAAGACATTCTGCTTACATTTAAAAGACTGGCATACATTAATCTTCAAATTGTGCAATAACATTATCCGTTTCCGAACACAAGAACAAAATAACCTCAAGAATGCTGTTAAGAGTTCTCTCCTTTAATCGAGCAGAACTGTAAAGGGTTTACTGGATCAATTAAAATACTAGGAACTTCACTGCCTTGTCAAACTATTTTAGTCCATATACATCTGGATTATTCATGTATCTGTTCGCAAGAAGAAAATGTGCGTGAGACTGACTTGCACAGATTTCTGTAGGAGATACTGTATCTTGTATTTTCTGTAGGAGGGGAGCAGTAGGGAGATGAGCAAGAAATATATGAATCATCTTACAACTAGAATCTATATGTGACTTCCTCCTCATAGGAAATAAAATTACCTGACAATTTAACCATCAGTGTGGGTTTCTGACAACTTTGCATAAAGTTTGTTTCAAGACCTCATATTTTTAAGTCTCAATAAGAATATTTTTTTTCTAAATATATTCTGAGCATTGATCTGAACAAAATCCAGATTGGAAAATTGAAAATGACAAATAAAAATAAGAATTTGCCTTTACAATGAATTAAATTGGAGCTATAGTTTGAAACAACTAAAACTTCAGTGAAGTTCCTGTCTGGCCCTGATTTATCGTTTGGTCACTGTTCCTACAGTCAGTGCCTGTTTTTTTT
Source organism: Rhea americana (assembly GCF_003343005.1). Classification (NCBI taxonomy): domain Eukaryota; kingdom Metazoa; phylum Chordata; class Aves; order Rheiformes; family Rheidae; genus Rhea; species Rhea americana. The sequence goes on from NW_028186756.1 coordinate 3,386,351, forward strand.
CTTCCCCGCAAACCTTCCTACCTGCTTTCCAGCTCATGTAATCTGATTTTTAAGAGTCCCTAAACGAATCTTGCCTTCCCCATACTCTTCAGGTGGTGCCTGCTAAACTCACGAATGAAAAGCTCTTCCCTCTCTCCACATTTCAGATGATTAGGGAAAAGAAAGAGAAGTTTGGGCAGCAGCTCTGCCCGTGCCTTGGCGCCGGCCCCGCGGGGATCGGCCCGTTTCCCTCTTCCCGCAGGCGCAGGCAGACGGGCTCCGCAGCACCCGCGGACGCGGTCAGCCTTGGAAAGGAGGGCGATGCCGTGCCCTTGGGAGTTTGCCCTCTATCAGGCAGGCGTCCCCAAACTTGTAGGAGCAGGCTACCACCTCGCAGGGAAGCACGAGGCTAGCTCGGGATCCTCCCGGCACCAAGTGCGGAGCTTTACTAGAAAAGATTTCAATTTTTGAAAGTTACAGAATTATTTCCGATATTGGTTATTTATTTCAATTATATTTTTTGTCTTTGTTACCTCATTTTTATGCACGTTTCAATACATAAAGAACAGATAAATACCATAGAAAGAGTAAGCGTGCAGGCAGCCCTTTCCGGGTAGCCAAACGAAGCCCTAGCTTGGCTCTCAGTGCCGAAATGGAGTCACAGTTTCTCTCATACACTTAGAATAGCTTCTGTCCAATGATTTTTAGATGTTTTTCATTTTCAGTGAATTAATTTAACATGACTCAATGCTTACATTAGACAGAAATATTGTTTTCATCTGATGGGGAAGTTAAATTTTTCTACCTGGAAAGAGCCCAAACCCTGTGTACAAATGTGCTAAGTCCTTCTTCCAAAACGTATCAAGCATTTTTTTTGTTTAATATCCACTCGAATCAGGAGCTGCGTGACCGATGCTTCTGATCAAAGATCAGTTTTGAGAATATCCAAATACCGACTCTTCTTCCCTGGRTTAAGAGGAAGAATGCTAACAAGCTCTTTTAGCCATTTCTCTGAATTTTTTAGCCATTTCCTCTGAACATTTCTTTGTTTTAGAATGATGCTGACAGCAGCAAAATCATTACATATCCTTCTAGTTCTGGTTCCAGTTGCAAATGTCGAATGAATATTGATTTTCTTGTTATAAGAGGGAATGCTCTAACAGACTTGAAATTTATATAATTTATCGTAAAGTGAAAATAAACTTGGAGTTGGAAAACAGAGCTAACRCTCTGCTCTCATTGTTAGCACTGCTAGAAACGAGAACTGAAAAAGTGCAGAGGAGACAAGTGATTGACACAATTCTTCTTTTACCCAGGGACACACGGGTTGCAATCATTTGAGTTGCAACTTAAGGAAAATCTTTTTGGACAGTTCTTGTATCTCAAAACTACTCTGAAATGATGCATGAGAGGCAGCCTCTGTCTGGCAGGAGAATGCAAGTAGGTTGCAGATCACGTGAATGTTTTTGCTCTTATTATCGCCCTCCCAACACAAAGACATTCAAAACAGACTTTTAACTGAAGGCTCACAGGTTCTACATGTTATTTTTCATACATCATCTTCTCTTAGTCCTGTCTCAGTGTCAAAATAAGGCTTAAAATACATAGGATAGTTTTAAGGTCCCAGAAATGCCAACTACATCAGAATTTCAGTTTTCATTAAAAAAGTTTGGATTCCATGAGTCCATAAGAGAATGTCTGAATTCTAGCAAAACTTTATCCCAAGTCTGTATACAAACAAATCCCTACAAATACTTTGACTGTTTTTCCAAAAGCTTTAGAAAGAATTCCTTAAGGAAATTTCCATTTAATCAACTCTACCTTTGTGTTTTCCACTCAGTGAGGACAACCAATGAAATTAAAAGGTAACACATCTGAAACCGATCTTTTTAAATATAAATTTATAACCCACATCCCACAATAGTAGGCAAAGAGTACCTGTTGAATCAGAAAAGAATTACACAGCTACAGGAATAAGACTTCTGCAGTCATGTTACCTATGGAGAAAACTCTTGATTTTCCTCGAAGTCCCCTCCATATGACTTTGTCATTTCAAACCCTTCTCTTTTCAGTCCTTTCGCTAGCCTTCTTTTCTCATCCTTTAACACGTAGGTAGTATTACTCAAGTATTACAGTAAAATTGAGGCCGTTATCAGACCACAAGAAAAGCAATCCCTTCTTGGTGGCGCAGTACAAGCCGCAGGTCGTTTGTGGGAAGGCGTTCAGGTGGCTCATCACCTAGCTGAAGTGTTGTCTCGTTAATCAGGACCCTTCGGTTCCATCTCTAGCCCTGCCACTGCCTTCATGGATCGCTTTGAGCAAGTATAAAATTAGTAATGATTGTGCCTCTCTCTCAACAGGTGTTGTAAGACTTTGTTTATTAAACCACATAAAACATGTGCTTACAGTTTAGCAGAACTTTTCTCCAAACTCCTAGAGGTATTATCATTCTAATACACTTAAAATACTCGATACAACCCTAATTGGCTTTTAAAAATTTCTGATAATGGGTAAATTAGCTTCATCTGGAATTAAAAGCTATTAAGATAAATTATTCAACCCAAACATTGTTATTTTGGCAATGTAAGAGATACCTCAGGTGTAATTTCCTTGCATGGCCCCAGCTGAGAACTCTGCTGAGTCCACCTGAGACATCTGTCTCATCTCTTTCAGATATTGTACACAATATTCTAAAAATCAAATTCAACAAACTGTCAATGAGATACGCCCCAAGACATGTACTTGAATTTCCCCCCAGCCAAAGACAAAGTTTGAAGGAACCGCAGAAAGGTTTGCGCCAGCGTTGCAGCACTACAGCTCTTCCATGTACTAGGCTTCAACAGAGTTTCAGGCACCTCCTGGGGGACGCGTATTCCTCTGTACCATCTGGTCAGGGCTTTAGGGAAGAACCAAATGCAAACTGAGACTTATCTAGGTCCTTTGGGGAGCACACAACATGAAAAATCAGAAAGCTTATGCTGAGAGTATGGGGAAAAACTGTAATGCAGTAGGAAATATAAGGATGCAGATGCTGGAAAATATTGTAACTTTACTGACATAAAAGGGAATCATCATTGCTGTTAACAGCAAAACATTACATGCCAGAACGAAATATGTGAAATGTCCCCCACCATTACAAAACAAAAGCCACCTTTAGTCACCTTGAGTAGCCCAATTTCCAGAGCAACTCTGCAACTTCCCATTCCTTTCAGTTACTCTTACAGGTATCGTATCATCCATATAGAGAAATGAATTACATAATAATTATCACTCTTCTTATAAAGACCTAGACTGATGTTTGAAGCTAAACAGGTAAAATATAAGCAGCATCTATCCACAGCTTCATTTAAGGAAAGGTCTCTACCCTCTGCAAATCAGTCTCTCAACATTTACGTATCTCACTTCACTAATACTTTGAGGTATTAGAATGGCAGGCACACTACTATTATTAAAATGTTAGAATAATTAGCAGCAAAAATTTACTATAACCTTATATAAAGTGATGCATGCACAACTGATTCTTTGCCAAGCACTGAAACAACGTGGGAATGTGCTGCACCACTGCACCGCCCAGAAGAAGAGTTAACACTTCCTTCAAACACAGGTGGCCCTTCCGTGCTGATATATTTTACCTCCAAATTCTTTTGACTTTATGGCACAGATCCCTGCATCAGTGCAGCTTATTGTTGATTTAACAGAGTGACAGAACTCAGGCTTCTGTATTGACTTACTCTATCAGCACAATTTGGAGCTACACCAGAGCTATAGAGAATCTTCTTGTAACATGGATGCTGTGTGCTCAGCTAAATAAATGGTGTTTGGGGTTTAATGTCTGTTTTATTTTGCTCAGACTATATAGCAAATACAGGGAGCAGGTAAAACCAAAAAMAAGCTCTCTCCTTATTCATGTATCACTGGTCTGTACAACACAAGTGCATCAGTACACAAAGTGCTAGATTTGGCCATATATATCCCTGTTTGTATTACATTCTTTTACACCGCTTATTCAAACAGAAAACAGAATACTGCTACAGTCTTATGTAACGAAGCTATTTTAAAGATTTAAGTAGTCACGAAGAACTGTCCCTACTGCAAGAGCCAAAAAGCATCAATAGGTTCAACAGAGCCAGAGTGGGAGTTTGGGATGATAATTTTCCAGAGGAACACAGAAACATTTTCCTAAGAAAAGGCACATACCCATAAATCTACCATTCTTCCTACTCGCAGCAAAGAGAATCCCTGGGATTTCACTGAATCTAGTTGTCTGAGGGTGCGATTGTAGGACCAGGCCCTAGCGCTTTAGAAGGTCGCTGCATTACTATTCTGCATTCGATAAGAGTCACGACGGCCAACGGCAGGCTCAGTAAGCAACTGGAGGCAAATGAGAAGACTTCATCATCTACTGTCTGTTCTCTATGTACTAGATAACCTGAACCCAGATGTTCCTAACAAAAATCTCTAGATGGGGATTTAGCTGTTGCTGCCCTATAAAAGTGAAAACCATTCAAATATTTAGTCGCCTGACAGTAGGAACACTGGTATTTTTTGCAGTTTATTGGAAAAAATTATTGACCTTTCGAGGAACAAATGAAATCATAACTACTAGTCATTTTAAGAGACCAACTCTTCCTACTTGCAAAAAGGCCACATATTGCCCTTTCAAAATTAGAGCTGAATGCGAGATGCAAGAATTTAAAGTGTAATCTTGTAGAAGTTCTTGCAGATGTGAAAAATGATGCTTCACAGTTCAAATCCTCTTGAAATCTATAGACACCATTAGCTCCAGAGTCCACCCAGAATCCTAGAAATAAACACCCACCAAACACATTCTCTGGGCTCCCACCACAGAGAAGACATTTCCTCTCAAAATCACCAAGTCAAAATCACCTGGAACCACATTTTCATTATCAACAGTTAACAAAAGTTGCATTAAAACTGGAAAAAGTGGCCGTTTCAAGAAGAACAGACTTCAGAATCTCAAGGCTAATCTAAAAGAGCAGCACTGAAGTTGAGCAAGCAATGTCCAATGTCTCTCTAGCTACTAGAAATGCATATGATGCTGGTCAAACTCCAGTCCAAGCTTGCCACTATCTCTTTGTCTCACGGACTCTTTAATCTGAATTTATGCTAAGTACTGCTGCCAGCACAGAATATAGTAATGACGTAGTTTATATGGAGAACTGAATGCAGGCAAAGAAGGGAGTTTTACTGTGCTGTTTCCAGTTTATCACATTATCAAGCTATTAAAAGGCCACCCTAAGCAGTGGAAACTAATTCTAATTTAATCAGTAGAGAGACTACTGCTTGATTTCATCAGCTTGCATCACCTATATGAAAAAAATAAGACAAAATAAATACAAATAAAAGAAAAATATAACTAGGTAGAGGAGGCTCAGCAATGAGTTGAGAAGAGAATGAAAAGGAAGAAATGTTATGGGGAACTGTAAGAGAGGTTAGTGAGGAACAAAAGCAGCCACAACAAATGCTTGAAGCATGCTTTGGGTTGAAAGAAGCAAAGTTCTTTTACTTATTTATTTTGAGACAAGACTTGAGTGGAAGAGAGAAAATATCGAGCAAAGTCGCTATTTTCAGTGCCCTGCAAAGAAGTTAAGATTGTAGCTATTATTTCTGAAAAAACACTGCCATATTAAAAAAAATAAAATAAACAACAACTGCCTACCCCTAACACAGATTTCTCCTCCTGCCTTGAACAAACTACGTGACTGAAGTTTGGGTCAATCAAAAGCTGCTCAGAGATGGCAAAAAGGGAAGCAGTATCTCTAGTGATGAGAATGGAGGAACCTTGGCCTGGCACTGYAGTTGAACCACTGGCCTGGAGACAGGAAACTCTCTGAAAACTGTATTTCTAGGTAGATGCTCAAAATCAGGAAGGAGACATTTTAAATGCTTTGTGAGGAGAAAGCAATAAASTGATGCCACTGTCCTTTTGAATCTTAGGAAAGTGTCACTAAACGGAGGAAACTGTAATCACTATAATTAAGAGAATACTTAATTAAACTCATTTGGTGAATAATAAGGCATGCTGGCAATTACAGCCTAATGAATAGGACAGCTCCTCAACAAGGACAGCCGCTGCTCTTTGCTTCCTCCATGGCCAAATGGTACACGGGGAAAAGCCTACCAAAAGGGTATAGGTGAATGACAGCTTTTCTCCCACCATTATTTTTTGCAGTAAGGCAGGACCTCAGCACCCTGCTGTGGAGCAAGACCCAGCTGCAATAGGTGCAAACAAAGCGACATCCCCCAAACACCCACCTTCCCCATGAGAGTCAGGCACTGCCCTCCCCTACGGCAAGGCAGGACCACTAACGTGCAGCAACAGGCTGTGACCAGACGCAGACTCAGGGCCCAAGATATAACCCACGAAACGCAGCATCAAATCGCACATGCACAACATCCACACTGTTTTCGGAGGCAGCTCTCCATGTAGCTGCCTGGTACACTGCTGAGGCACAGCGTGCAACTTTTTTTTCTCTGTAGGAGWTAAAAGACTAATTGCATCAATATGGTACATTAATATGGTTTATGATGGAAGAAGAGTAATGCATTAAAAGGGACAATATGCTCTTCTAGGAACTAGTTACTGGGAATTAGTGCCTTATTTTCAGTGCAGTCGCAATACTATTTCACTTTGTAGGGATTAACGATCAAAAGGCAGTTATTTCTCTCCTTTGGTGAGAGGTGAAGGATACACATCCCCTACCAGTTGGCAAACACAGCAGTGAGCTGAAAGAAGCTGAAGCATAGACTGCTAGAAGATCAGCTAAAACAGGAAAGAATGCTTTTAATTCTGCAATTTTGGTTGCAGAAAATTTGCTCAAAAATCATACTGTAAGTCAGTGATTGACTAGGATATAACCCAGTCRTTTATTTCTCAGGTACTGCCAAATGGAGAAAAGATTATCACGCTAAAAACTTTAAGTCAGTTTTCAGTGTCCATATAAGATTTTTTTAGTTAAAGGATCTTCTAAAGACAGATACAAAAAAACCCAACAACCAAAGTTGCAGCACAGTTAGAGCAAAAATTTCATTCCACATTTTCTCACCCTGCAGAAATATCTTGAACTGAATCCTTTCTCTTGCTCTCCCCCTGGCCCTACATGATGACATAGTGCAAGACAGGGAATACTTTTGATAAACAAAATAACAGACGTATAAAATTCAAAAGTCTCATTTCACTGAAAATCAAATTAAGACCTACATTTGACTGTCCAGAGTTCCCTTCTCTTACAGCCTTCAGAAAACATTAATGACCAGGGTCAAGAAAACACTCACTGTATCGCGCATTTAAGTATTTGAGTGTACAGAAAAATGAGTGTCAAAGGGACAAATTCTCAAAGTTCATCTACACGCTCCAAAACCTTGTTTCAAGCAGGGATTCAACCACACCTAATGAAAGGCCGTCCGCTTTCTTCCACTCGGGTCGTCTTACTGCCTAAACAACGGAATAAAACCATAGGCATTTAGGAAAGATTACAGCTAATATTTTGGCATATGGCCAACTAGTCAGAAAGTATTAACTCATTCACTTACGAACACTTGTCYGCTTTGAGCTCTATTTTAAACTTGTTTGCATTAGGGCATATTTTTAGTTCTGTTTTAGGTCTGCAGAGAAAGTAAGAAGCAGAGCATTTTATCTCTTGTTCATAAGAGATATAAATCGTTCTGTTCTAAAAAGCTATAGCAATTTTTGCTCTAATTCTTTTGCAGTCACTAGAGCCTAAAAACGAGGCCCCAGTCTAGCTGTAAGCTGGCTCTCCCTATCCAATTCACAGCATTGTATGCGTTCAGCAATTTGCTTGCACCACGAAAAATGTTACTTTTCTTTGCTACTCGAATTATTACTGTACTGTAGAGAGTGTGAGCACTAAAAAAAGCAGGAGCTGCATTATGCTGAAATATTCTGCTTGCAAAGACAGATCAGAGCCGCTCGCGGTCCAGCTTGCTGCGCCAGATCGCGTGCTCCTGCTCACGCACACGTTACTCACGGGCTTCACGGCACAACTCCACGCTGAACTCGGAGCTCGAGACTGACCAATAAATAACAATCATGATAATTTCACCAGGGAAGTTTATTCCCTGCAGAGCGGGACTGGAATAACTCAAAGGCTTGCAAAGCAAACTTGGTTGTCAACATAATCCAGCGTTCAGAAACGCACAGCGCATTCAAAATCAGGCTAGTCGATGCTTTGACTTATTGCCATCGCCAACAGAAAGCCGTTTCRCAGCAGCTACTGCCTACATCATAAATAAATTCTGTAATTTACATTTGTTTTTACTTTGATATCGATTGTGCTTAAACATGCTAATTATCAGAATAATGATTTTTTTTCCCATGGAAAAGACGACAATATCAAGATTTGTGAGTAGAAAATACTTTGAAAAGAGAGCAATAAAGATGCACAATTTTTTTAAAAAAAATAACTGGAGTCAAGGGCTCCCTTTATATAATTATAAAATCATTGTTGGTATGACTGATTTAATTTGAACAGCATTCCCTGGGGAAATATAGTGTGCTATCAACTTGAAATGATGATGATTATTTGGCCTTCAGCAGCAGTGGGATAAAGTCGGCAGCAGAGCTGGATGGCAGTATGCCCACAGCTACACCTAATGAAACGAAACACATCTGCAGCTCTGACAGGAGGAAATACCGGGGAACGAGCTAATCTCACAGCAGCTCATTGCCCGTCTGATGCCAGCAGAGTCTCCGAGCACCCAGGCTATGCCCCAAGGTCCTTAYTCAGCTTTTACTCAGAACTGAGGGAATTTCGATTAGAGATAGAGTAAAAAAACCAAACAAAATAACAAACAAAAAACACCCCCMCACACACACTCCCCCCAACAAAGGTGCAGATGTTATGTCAAAYATATTAATAGATGGTGGAGGCTATCTCACTGTCCTGTTTGATCTGTAARGAGATGCTGAGCGGTCCTCAGCGAGCCTGGATCGTAGGAGCGTGAGGTAACCCTGAGCAAGTTATTTCCTCCTACTTATAGAGATGGGCAAATATGAAAACGGATATTTTTATGATAAGTTAAATGGAGTGGAACTTCATCAAGCTGGCAATAACGGCTTTGGTTTGAGCCACTCGAGTTTGAGCCGCTCTATTAAGACCAGCTAATTTCATTCCCTGCAATGTCTGTATGGGAAGCCTTCGCAGTATCTTGCTTTGACGCATAAAATAGGTGAATGCCTCCAGCACACGGAGAGYGGATTCTTGGAGAACTTCCACTCCAGCAAGCCAACCCACCACGGCGATACAGAATATAGCTTTTTAAATTGCCCWGACAGGTTGGACAGTGGTGCTCTGCTGCCTCCGCCCCGGAGCCGACCAGGCGGAGTTCCTCCTCGTTGGAGGTGCTGGCGTGCTACCACAGCAGGTCAAAGGAGATGCTTACACAGAAGAAGAGCCAGCACCTAGGCAAATGGTTTGAGACGAGAGAGGAGCCCATTCGAGCACACACATTGGAAAAAAAAAAAAAGATCTCCAAACAGGCTCTGCAGGAAGAACAGGCTTTGCCATCCCCTTCCTCGGAGCCCAAGCTCCATTTTGCATTCACAGTTCATGTGGCCTCCAAGAGTCAAGCGCTGCCTGCCCAGCGACTCTGAACCACCTCTGCGCCCCTGCGCTTGGCTAACGGCTGCGTGCTGGAGGGTAGCGTGGCTTCGCCCTTGACCACTGTCTCCATAAATTTTTCCATAGAGGAAAAATTAATGCCAGAAAAAGGAAATGGCTTGTTTTCCATGTAATAGCAGAATGGTTCTGAACGCAGTAAGCAGGTTTTCCTGCCTCCACACAAAGCAGAAGAGGTCTGTGCAGAAATAATCCCCTCTGTCACAGAACGAGGGGTATGCACAGTCTAAGGATGACTTAAGCTTTCCTAGGGACGTTAACACAGGGCACAAAACGATGCACTGAACTTGTGCTGCACCTGTACAGCAGCCAGTTTCCCCGGGGCTCCTGGGAAGCATCGAGGCCGGAGACACTACAGCTCATTGTGCAGCTTTTTCCTTTCCAGAAATCTGGATCCCAGTTCTCCCCCTCCTGGAAYGAGATGCCGCCAGGAGACACAATGCAGAACACACAACATAATTGGGATGGGTAAAGCAATCCGATTAAACTGAAAAATCTGCCTGGAGCATGAACAAAAGCCAAGAAATGAAGAAAAAGATAAAAACGGGAGCAAGTTCTAAATAATCAAAAAAAGTCATTTTGATTCTTTGCAAAGGCACCAAAACCATGAAAAGCAGTTTTTACGGTATTCCTCTGGCTGGAACGGAGGCAAGAACTAGATAATATTAATAATCATCATTTTGATAACTTGACAGAGTCACATAAATGTTTCTGAGAACACACAAAAACACCGAATAAGATACGCCATCTGTCCTCAAGTTCTGCAGAAGTCGGTGCCAGCAGGATAAAAACAGAGCACCAGTTCAGGCAAAGGTGGGTGTGCTGCTCCTTGGCAAGGAAAACTACTGCAAGCAGGACTCGCAAAAGAATATTTCATGGAAGGTAATGAGAAGTATGAAGCAGCAAGTACTTCCTCCAGGAGAAAGGAATCATGAAAAAAATCTCTGAAGGCARAAGCTGGTTAGGAACTAACCAGGGAGGACTTGCCTGAGGCTCACAGGCAGGGCAGGAACCTGAGCTGAAACCAAGGTGCCAGTACAGCCCATTTGCCTGCCCAACTGGCACTTCAGCAGAGACTTGGCCACTTTGCTAGTTGCCTCGTCTTTCTGTAATTTAGCTTCCCTCTATGGGAAGTGGAAATAAGGGTTTCCTAGATGGAAAGCTCCTTTATCAACTTCCAAGCTCCAAGCAGCATTACAAGTGTTCCCAGTGTCCTCAGCTCCGAGCAGAGATGGCCACCAGCCTTCCTGCTCAGGACAGGACTTGCASGACTTCGCGCTCCAGCAGGCAAGAAGCGCTCGCCCCGTCAGCAGATGCTGTGCTGCTGAGAGGCAGCAACCCAATGCTAGCAGCCAAGGAAAAGCCTGCCATCCATGGAGATCCGGGCAAGCATTATCACCAAATCATGTCCCGGAAGGAGGAGGAAGATCTTTGGAATAAAATTAGCAGTAGTTTCCAACAGACTGGCAAACGTTATTCCCAAAGCACCCTTCAGCTGCAGCCCTGCCTGCGCACTGACAGCTATACGAGGATTTCCTGGACTGGGCCGTTCCTGGAAAAGCGTGAAGGCATTCATGGCGAGTCTTACGTACTAAAACAAAAGCGGCAGCGACACAACGCGAGAGCGACTGAAGGAGGTCTGCCAGAACCACACTAAATGGGCCCATCCTCAACTCATTTTTGAAGTTTTATCACTGTCAAAATTACTACAGATGAAGGCTATATTCTAATCCTGTGTAGGTTTTCTGCTTTTTTTCAAGTTAATAGATTATTGCTTGCCAGTCAGTTATCTGGTCATCAGCTAGCTTTAAAAAAATCCAGTAGAACATTCTGTAGCAAATAATTATAAAGGAAAAATATTTTTGAAGAGATCACTTCCTGAGATTGAGACACACGAACCTGCCACCTACTGAACAATACTGGATTCAGTAGTGGCGAAATTCTACTTTCACTAAAATTACTGGCATTTTGAGTTGAACCAACATCTAGCACTTCTGAAATATCTCATTCCAATTGGAAAGTACAATTGGAAATTGAAATCGGAATTCCAAATTTCAGCAAATCCAAGAGCTGAGCAGCTACTTTGCTCAGCAATGGTCAATATTCTGGGCCAAAACAGAGGTCAACTTCAGCAGGTCTTTGTGACCTGCTTTTAATTTTATGCATATGCCAGGTTTACCTGGAAGAACTTCCAGACACAATAACACAAATATGCAGATGCTGATAGTGATACAGGTCAAGAGTAAAGGAGCAGAATAAATTGTGTCACTGGGCAAAACAAGAAAGATCTCCTACGAGGCAGCAACTTACAGCAACTCACAGGTTACACCATTTAGGAGTATTTTACATGTTATATACTATTAAGTTGAAGCCTTTTATTAATAACTATCTAACCCACGTATACATTTAGACAATACAATATTATAATGAATCAATTCCTCAGAATTTCCACGGGAAAGTTCTTAGCTATAGTTAATATAAATATGCATATCATTAGATCCATCAAAGGAAGAACTGCAGTGTCAATGAAACTCACTAAAGCATAACATTTTAAATCTCTCGGCCTTGGGCTGCCCATTGAGTCTATGCAGCATACGCACCAGCCTCAGGGATCGGCGTGCTTGGCAGGACAGGGATTCCTTTGCAAGGCCAGAAACATTGTTCACAAATGTGCAAAATGCATCACACGCGCACTTTATCATGCGAGCACTAGGGAGGACATGACACAGCCACTTCAGGAACAACCGGAGCTTCTTGAAACACGGGAGAAAAATCCCGTATCCTTTATTCTTCAGAGAAATGTTGCTAATACATTTTCTTGACTAGCCAAATCGGCATGTTTTGGCTATGGCTGTTTGCATCAATCCCATAGACTAAAAGATATAAAATAAGTTACTGGTTCTCTACAAAGCCCCTTCTGAATAGGGGCACCAAGGGTGCTYCTAAATCGTAATGCTGCTGTGTCGGAAAACACCAAGCCGCGTTCAGACTGGCTTGTGAGTACCCAGGTGATTTTGCTTAACCCAAACATTCCTCTTTGTCAGATGAATCAGAAGTTCAAAGGGCCTTTGGACTATGCATCCTCTCCCCTCTTTGCTTCCGAGCCATTCTGGAAGATTTTCTTGTTGAAACACTAGTTCTTGTGGTTCAGATTTGAATCCTAACTCCTAATGTTATATTAGACTGATTGATTTATTTTGATGTAGTACCATTTCTTCCAGACTTTGTCTTCAAAAATCCTTCTCAAATGAATTTATTTTATAAGAGGGTACTGCTGCTATGGAGGAAAAAAAATGTTGCTATCTTTCTTATAAACTGTTTTCAACTAAAACTTTACAGACATTTTTAAATGCTTATACACTTGGGGGGAAAAAAAGCCTGTCTAAAATATAAAATCCTTTTAAGTAGCTCAGCTTTTCAGAGCATGCTAAAAATTCATGAAGAAAGAAATACAGGAGGGTTGTAAAATTTCATGCCTGACCCTTGCATGTTATCTTTGGGAATCCAGTCTGACTAGGATAGGTATAAAAGGAAAAGAGAAGTTTGTATAGCTCCAATACAGTATTATATCTGGGAAATTCTCCTGGAATGAAGCAAATGGAACAACAACACGTCTTTCAAATAGCATTTGACATATGTCCATGTAAATACAAGTTAATTATTTCAGATACTGTCTTGTATCCTGCAGGATGCAATTTGGGATTAAAAATAAATTCAACAGTACGTATATCCTGATCAGAAACATTCATATGCACAGCTAGATACAGACATAGCAACTTGAAAGGATAATTAAGATTTAGCATCTCTATTTATAGAACAGAAGTGAAGCAGATTCATTGTCTTTAAATGTGAAGGCTGGAGCAAGCACAGGGTGATATTAGTTGCTAGTGAAAGAAGATATAATTCACTATAAAGATGTGTTCTTTTTCAGTATAAAATAATGTGAGATACAAGAAAAATGAAATGATAAAAAGAAATGACAAGATACAATACAGGAAGTCAAGAACAGAAAATACGTTGTAAGCCAGTGGGACACAATTTTGCTAAAGCACTAAATGAAAAGGACTGTAGAGAAAAAAAGCTGTATAGAAATACAAGACAAAATAACAAGAAGCCTAGTGATACAAGTGTTTTTGCTTTAAAATAATTATTTGCAAAACAAACACCAAATTTTCACTGCAAAACAATCCATTAGCTGCTATTATTTCACATCTATTAAATTAAGAAAGTCTGTAATGCTCAAGGAAGTCCACTTTTTACTGTTGATAATTAAGAATTTTTAAATGAACACATAGCTATTCTAAAAAGAGAGCTGGAAAGAAATTTAATTCTCAATATTCTTAAATCCCTTATTATAATATTAATAATAATCAGATAAAGTAAAGTTAAATGATTCAATGACTCAATTTACATTTCAAAACATTAAAACTGTAGAGCAGAGCTTTCTGGATCTGATATCAGGATTAGCTCTTTGAAATATCCCTGGAGAAAACTTCTAGGCAATTTCTTGTTTTTGTTAGTAGGCTACCTTCATATCCGATTTTCTATAGTACAGTCAAGAAAAGATGTGGAAAAAGTATTAAATATATTTCAGAAGGAATAAATTACTACTGTTTTTAATTGATTTACAAAGAGCTGCAGAGTGCCACTGAAAACTCTCTATCGCAACTTGGTCACAGGGTTTTAACCACACTGCACTACTTTGGATTATTTTTTCAAGACGACGGCTGCTCGGCTCAGCCAAAGCGCTGAGCACGAGGTATCTCCACTCTGACGATTCGCGGCTTCAGTTAAGAGAAGTTGCCTTTTCTTCTTCAAAATGAGTGGTAATAAAGAGCACAGAAGTCTAGTTTAGATTTGTTGTCTCCTTTGTTCACAAACTTGACGTAAAAATCAGTGATCTGTAAAAAGTATTTAAAGTACTATCGAGATAACTGATGTACTCTTTCATGGGGAGATACTAATAAGAATGTTTTTCATATGTACTTTAGTGGGGAAAGCAAGATGGGCAGAACAAGCTATCACTGACTGTTTAATACTTGCTCACAGTAGCCATCAGGTTAGATGCAACTCAGAGAAAGCACAATCTACGCAGCTATAACGCGATGCATCAACAACACATGCCATTTAGATAAAAAATGCAAAAAAGAGCAAAATGCAAGAAACTCACTGTCAGTATTCCTCACCTTAGCGAGCGAGCGAGTGACCTTGCGCAGACTGGTGACACAGCTCCTACATGGCAACAAAGATGCATGGAAATTGAATCCGTCAGCGCTGCTGGAAGCGGGTAGCTTTTGCTGACTTCAAACTACAAATATTACAAGAAACAGCAGTGGGAAATTTGTTCTAGCCTTTCATCTAACCATGAAGCAACTGTGCTCAAGAACACGATGAAAAGGTAAAAGTAAAATAAGAGGTATTGCATTAAATGTAAACCAATTGGAAAACAAGAGATACACAGGATAAAAATACACAGAATGTGGGTGTCTCAAAGTTCTTGAAATCTCTTGGAGATATCTTATTGGTATGATAACCTGCTTTTTCACATTTCTTCAATGTTTTTCCAGGCTATCATTTTACAGCATACAAAGTCATATCATCATAACAAAACACCATAAACCATGTTTCTTCCCATACAATGAGACTGCATTGCAGAATGAATGAAAATACCTTGCTTCTCTTCTTCCAGAGTTAAAATTGAGAACAGTTTCAGAATATAAATACTCAATCTTTTTTGCCATTGTCCAAGGGAATTCTTGAGCTCAGCAATAGCCACTTAAATGGCAACACACTAGACCTAGAGATCTGAATGCTGAAACCGATGTTTTTCCTGCTTCCTTATCAGGAAGGTATGGGAGATACACTGGTATTTCAGCCAGGCCCTTCCCTTCCACTGAAACAGACTCATTGATCAGAAGATTTTTTTTTTTTTTTTTTTTTTTTTTTTTTTTTTTTAATAGGACCAATGTGCATCTAAGTTTCCACTGCTGTTTCCAGGCTGTGTGTATTTTGCCAACAGTGTGAATCTGGAGTTCCCATGCCACAGAGGGTCACCAGCTAGCTGTGTAACGATTATACCCTCACTGACTACCATCTTCTCTGGAAATGCTTCTTCCTCCCACCCCCGCAGTTATTATTTACTATGCTTTTTGTCTTTGCCCAGTACTTTTTGTTTTCTGTACCACAAGGTTTTAGTCTATCTGGATTTTAACTCTTACCTCAGACATCTTATTTGCAAAAACATGCAAAAAACAAACAAAACCCTCCTGAAATTGTAACTTTCAGATCCCTCAACCTTCCTAAGGTGCTATGACACAAAGCAGAAAAACTGAGGAGACTTCTCCAGCTAGTGAATGGGCATAGAGCTCCATTTGCAAATACAGTATTTAAGCAAGAGGAGTGCAAGCAGTCCATGACTAGAAGTGAAAATCTTTGAATCTAAGCATTTTCTGCTACTGAAATACTTGGCACATTCACAAAATAATGGTTTAACCGGATCCCAAAATACTATCAATAATGATTATTACCATTAACAAATCACCATATCTGATGCTTTTCAACTTCAGGTGAATTAAAAAATCCCATTCTTTACGGTTACTTAATTTTCTAACTATTGCTGGCTATCTAAATTATCAGACAAGAAGCAGCACTGCACCTGCACTGTTGGGTCAGGAAGGGGAAGGATAATTGAATTTGTATTTTGTGCCATCTTTGCTGATATTTAAGTATAATAGGGCTTATGTGCTGTGGGCTATGAAGTAAGAAAGTTGTGACTCTTCAGACAGTTATAGACCAAAAAGTAAGACTTCCTTCATAACAAAAGTAGAAAAGACAAATGACAATATAAAGTAAAATAGAGGACAACTGGTGAGGAAATAAGTGAGAGTGTTCGGTAACCAGAGGTAACCATCTTATTCACTCACGCTTTATTGTCTTAGGAAAGTCTGTCACACTCCTGACTTCCCGCTGCAGGAAGCTCTACACATCAAGAAAAAGGCAAGTGAAGTGATGAACTACTGGCCAAATAGGTGAACATTCCTTAGAAACAGTTCTTTCTTAAATAATTGAGCTCAAGCTTAGGCTTGCAAATGGCTAGTTACAGACCCAAAAATAGGATGACTGTTTCTGCTGGCAAGAGCAAAGCAGAGCTGCACTCCAGAGCAAAAACTGCTGATCATTAATACATTCTGCAAGAAAAACAGGAATTTTACCTAGCTCTCATTAGTCCAAGAACTAAACTTGTTCATGTATCCATCATGCAACCTAGAAAAAAGTATGATGTGGCAGGCTAATGAGGGAAGCTGGTGAGCAGACTCATGAGAAAAATAAATGTATAAGGAGAACAAAAAGTGTTAGAAATAACTGCAAATAAGGATGGAGGCCGGAGGACAGAAACCTGAAGAGGAGATGCAGCAGGGCCACCATTTAGTGATAGATCTCCTAAAAAACAAAAACCAGCATAATTGAACTATCAATTCCTGTTCTAAATAGTTAGATGTGCCCTTCACTGTATTATTAAATCATAAAGTTGCACTTGACACAAGTAATTCCAACACGCATAAATTACAGATACAGAATAAAAGTCAAATGGCATTTATTCTAATAATACAGAAGTCTGACTGTATCAAGGTCTGCAAAACAAGGCCAGAGTAATTGGCAGCGGTCACCTCACCACAGGAAAGGACGGCACAGAAAGGCACACGGCATAGCTGCAATGTGAACAGGAACTTCAGGATCTTAGTGAAGCAAAAGGTCAGAGAAACTGAGAAATCAATGCTCCCGGCAGCACAGAAGGGATTGACACATTTAACTTCTATTAATGTGAATGGGATTTATGTCCATCACTATCCCATCCGTCAAGGGAAGAATTCATAGCTAGGTCTATCTCGTTTGGAGGAGGAGGGGGTCAGCTGTATATTTCTGCCTCCCAACGCAAGACTCGCATGCAAGGCTCACAGCTGGGGAAATTATTTACTGTGCAGCAGCTTTAAGGTATGGAGGTTACTGCTTCAGAAAGAGTCCGTGAGAAATACCATAGGGCAAACGTCGCTCCGAGAAGCCTGTGGTATCTGTGGGAAGAACACACATTACCCTGGACAACAGAAAGAGGAAATCCTCACTTCTGAGAAGCACGGGGCAGTAAGCGGTACCACAGTGCAGATACAAGAGCTAACATAGTGCTGTGAACAGTTCACACACGTACCTGCTAACACAGTTGTGCAAGTGAAGAGGACATCTAGCAGGCCACTAAGGCAGCACAATTCAACAGGCCAGTTAAGAAACAGCTGCATGAATTATACTTAAACAGATGTTCAAGCCTAATGAGCTCCCCTTCGAGCTGCTAGGTTAGCACAGAGGGGATCTAAATTGCTTTGAACTCCCTCAGCGTGCAGGAAGCAGACTAGCTCCCGGGAAAGGGGAGCTGGGCGGAGCGGGAACACGCTCCCCGTTAGCGACGCTAGGCCGACGTAGCTTGCAGTCGCCTCGAGGAACACTGCACTGTTTGAAGCAACCTTTGCTTTACAGAACAAGAAGGTTTTACAGTCAATGAACTAGCACAGGCGTTATCCTGCATAAAACGTGCACACTGAGGTTCTTTACATTAAGGCAGATGTACCACTAAGTACTCCTGATGCTTCCAGCTGCTTAGTGAAAAAGTGTTTTCTTGTCCCCTGATAAAACATTGGCTCCTTCACACAAATCACAACTTAAAATAGAATTTGGCATTTTCCAGGAAGTGTTCTCTGYGCTTTAGAGAGGTTCAAGTGGGGACATCGTTCCACACTTTGGCAGAGGGAGAAACACCTGCCCTGCTCTCACTCAGGTATCAATGCCCTCYGCTATGAGCAAAGGCTGAGAGAGCAGGGACTGTTCAGCCTGGAGAAGGCTCAGGGGATCTCGCTGATCTTTAGAAGCATCTGAAGGGAGGGTGTAAAGAAGATGGGCCAGACTTCTCAGGGCAAGAGGCAAYGGGCACAAACTGAAACACAGGAACACTTGAACATAAGAAAACACTTTCACTGTGAGAATGGTCGAGCACTAGAACGGGTTGCCCAGAGAGACTGCAGAGTCTCCATCCTTGCAGACAGAGACTGTCCTGACTGGACACAGTCCTGTGCAGCCTGCTCTAGGTGATCCTGCTCAAGCAGGGGGTCAAACCACACGATCTCCAGAGGCCTTCATCAACCCCAACTGTTCTGTGATCTGTAACCTGCACTTCCACCTAACAATTTGGCCAAGCAACAAATTCAGCTAGGAAATGAGGTCAGACTTAGAAGCATGCTTCCAGCCCTGCCAACAGGCCAGCAAGTGTACTTCAAGCCAGAAGCATTTTACTTAGCATGTTCTTGAATTGTTTACTATCTGTATCAATTAACACTACAATGTACTTTACCCACCTTTTGAGAAAGTATTGATTACATTATTGGGGTTTCTGCTTTGTACAAATGTAATTAAACTAAATTAAAGTAAGTAGGTTCCCCATCTAACTACTTACTAGCCATATCTCTTCCCCTACCCTTTTTCTTTTAATAAAACAAGCAAGCTACTTGTGCAAATACAACTTAGTATACGCTAAGGAAATCCATATTAGGGCTATAAATTCACACCTGTTTACTGTACAGCAGCTTTCCTGTAAGGACAGCCCTGCAGTGACACTGGGTGGCTCCATCCTGTGGGAGTCATCTCAGGGGCTTTATCTGAATCCATTGGGCAGAAGGAGGAAGCATACGGATACGGCCCAATCACACAGTGGAAAGCTTTCATCAAGCATCACCGAAATTTTGTTTTTGCTAGCGAAGTTTCCCAGATTGTACAGAAAGGAGGGGACAAAGGCATAGGGTGGCAGGAGCTGTGTCATTTCTGCTAGCCAGAAATGTGTCCTTTTTCTGGAATTGTTTCTATCCTGCAGAAAAACCTACATTCAGCTTGTGAAAACTAGATCAAGGCATACCTTTGAATACTGTTTTGCACAACATAGCTGCTACCACATAAGAGTGGAAAGGCCCAAACATGGAGACCTRTCACCAGCTATCCCTACTCTGTGTGTGCCAAATCTGCTTCCTTCTTTACACATTCAGACACACATACAGTGGAGTAAAGATGATAATTCAGGATCTGTAGATGCAAAAATTCATACAGACCTGGATTAACATTTTTACATATGTTCTTAATCTATTTGCAAACCTAATAAGTGTACTTAAAAATAGAAACAATAGAAAGGCAAAAGAGAAAAGATGTTATTCCTGTCTCCAAMGCCTTCTATTTCCCTCAGGCTCCCTTTGATATTCATACAGAGATCCTGCTTCACAAACCTCCATGCACAAAYTGCAAGCCACCTCTTTGTGTTTTGCCAAGCACGGTACAGGAATATTAACAACTGTTCTTTGTTGGGATTAGTGTTTGATGTACAAAGCCACTGATAACCATTTAATATGAGATATTAAAATAGGCACATGAACTCTGCAAAGGTCTGAAATACAAGCTTCAATCCAGAAGCAGAGTCTATATTTAACAGCTTGAATGAAGAGCTAGATTCAAAAGATGGCTGAGCATTGAGCYGCTGAATTTCTGGATCCCAGTTCTGCAGCACAAACTACTTTTCATTAACAAAGTGAATGCAGATAAGGAAGAAAATCTACTGTGAATGTTGTTACTTGACTGTATGTAGATCATCCTTAGCTAAATGGTTCCACTGAAATCAGTGGAGTTCCTCCAGTTTGCAAAGGCCAAAGCTCAAGCACTAAGAATAGCTCAGATTGTACATATTATTTCAGAGAAACGAAATGTAGCACAGACAAGCTGGAATGCTGCCTATACATCTAAATTCTCAAAGCAGTAATAAGTTGTTCCATTTTTCTTATCTCCTGGAAATTAAAACAGTTCCTAGTATGTTGCAGGACATTAACTCAGCAAGACGCGAACAAGTGGAAGGAGCAGTAGTTACCGATTTGTCTGCAGCTCTTAACACCCCATTGCTGGAATAATGGTTGAGAAATAAAATATAATGAAGAATTTTAACATCAGTTAAATGCTAACAGTTGTGAGACCTCCCCAAAACTGTCACCCCTCCCAGAGAAAATATGTATGGACAGACTTAGTTTGTATAAATCATGTGACAATATACTCTGGAACGCGGTGAAGGATTTTGACCGTACATATTACTGTCTTGCATTTTAGTGAAACAACTATTTGTATTCTATTATAGCAAATGCATTTAGAAAAACACCCCTACATTTATTTCAAACTATTGCAAAACTTTGCAATACCTAAATTATAAAATTTAGTGAAATTACTTCAACCTTTGTATAATAAACTAATGTAGTGTAGATTTGGAACTCAGAACTTCAATTAAGATTTGCATTTTCAGGTCCTTAATTTCTGCTAATCCAACTACATGACTACAGTTAATACCTTTTCCTTCCTTCAGTATACATTTTAACATCCCTAGCATTTCTGTATCAATTACTACATCCAAATTAAATGCTTACTGGTGTCATTTACTTTTCAGGATTCCTAACCATGACTATAGTCTGTGACTACTAATTAGATGTAAAGGTTTGAAAACGAGTGAACACTTTAAAAGAAACTGTTTAGTTATAACAATTTCACCTGTCAGTATTGAAACAACTCTGATAGAGAAACATATACTGAAGATAAATGGCACTGATGCTGGTTTCAACTGAAGATGCCTGACTTGCAGGAGGAAATGAGATTCTAATGAGTTCCGTATTTAAAAGCCTCCTTAGAAGTACAGCAAATTAATGGAAAAGAAAAGTAAAAATTGGTAATTTCACATAATAYCAACCCTGACAGTAGTATGATCAGTTTAGGTCAGGAAGTAGTACAAACTTGATCCTTTAAAATTATTTATTCCTTTGCTTGGTCTACATGATGTTTTAAATCAGTTTCCAGCATCTAAGAACTCTTTTTCCATACAAGAGAAGATGAAGGGTTATAAAAGAGCTTCCATGCAGTGTAAGGCAAGGCAAGTAAGCTTTTTAGCTCCATTATTACACATCCTACATTACAGAGATGTGTATAGATTGCAATAACATATGGTAAAGAACAAATACTTCTTACCTCATACAGACAAGCTGTACACAAATCCCATCAAAATGTTCAAGACACTCATTTTTATCATATTTGCTTTTTTTTTTTTTTTTTTTTTTTTTTTAATAATAGAACCTTTTTTCCACAAGTTTGGAACTTGCTCTGCTAAGTGGCAATGCCTTCTGGAATCTGTGAACTATAGGAACTTCACATTTCTCAGCAGAGTTTAGCAAAGGAATCATAGTTTGATGACAGCAGCACTTACTACTTCATTTCTAACATTTGAAGTTCCTGTGCCTCACGCCCGACTTAATGCGACAGTTCCCAGAATGACTGACATCAGCCACCAATACAAACAGGGTGAGAGGCAGTGAACGCATCAGTGGAAAAATGTCTCTTTCCTAAGGTATAATTTTGAAGGTTAACCTCCAATTTCACAAAAACGTCCTCCAATAACAAAGCCATTACTGTAGATTATACTGTTTACTAGCTGAAACGTTCTACGTTAAGGAATTGCCCCGTAACTGATGGCAACTTCAGATTCTCGTTGACAGCACATAAAAGTATAGTCTGTATCTCCTTGCTCTAAATTTCCCAAACATCTGAATACTTTAATAGGATTCCACGTGAATTTTTAAGGTTTTAAACGCTGCAATATTAATTTCCCWGACGAAACGTGCAGCAAACGTACTGAAACATCCTGCAGCCTGCGCTTTCAGCACCAAGCCAACAACCGACCAACCTCTGCTTTCAGATTTAATTTCACATAGCTATAGCACAGATGAGAKTTTTCTAAGGGATCATTCAGCAAGTGCTGCATATATGCAGCTGGTTATGTTAAGTTTAGGAGAAGACCTTGATGAAAGTTTAGTAGAACACAGAAATGGAAGGCTTCTTCAACAGTGGTGATTTCCCGTGACTCGATATGAAGTYGTCATCAGAAGAACAAAGAATTGGCAAGAGTATCATGAAGGTAATTGGAAAAGTACTATGGAAGTTACTCATCCAGAGGAAAGTACAGTTTTGAGCACTGAACTCTGAGCCACCTTTACAGATGATGGCTTAACTTTCTAAAGTCTTTATTTTGGATAAGTATCTTTCTGTATACTTAGTCTCAAAACAACAGTCACATGCCTTCTCCAAGTAACACTTTCAAAGCCAAAAGATTTTATCTTCTCTGGAAGTTAGAAAAAGGAAAAAAAAGAGACTTTGACGAACACTGAACCAAAAGAAATTACACATTTAACATGCATTTCAGAGTCTCAAATGCACTCAATAGAAAGGCATCTAGGATTATTCTAAAATCTCAATTCCTCAGAATCTGAAGGTGTTTTCCCCCATACAAATACCAAGGACTAAATAGCGTCTGTAGGCAGTACATTTCTTTGGGCTTACAGGAACCAAGCATAATGTAAGTATTTTGGTTAAGACACTTTTCTACACTGATTGTATCAGTGATGGTGACTGCAATGATAATATCCCATCAACAAAATATACCCTAAGATGTTTTGCATTTTTCAGGATGAGTGGAGAAAGGGTTTCATGCCTTAGTGAGCCTGGTAATACTTTTCATAGGGCTTCCTTATCACGAATGCAAAAGAAGTTTCTGCATTGATTGCAGTGGTCTGGCAAATCCAAGAGAGCATGCAAGGGAAATGGATCATGAGAGTAACTCCAGCAATGTTTAAAAAACAAAACTTTTGAAGTTGTTTGGATGCTAAGAAGCATGCGAACACAGACAARTACAAGGACACAGCTATAGAAACAACCAGAGACCATTAGAGAACTATCTGCACATACTCATATGGGTCTCTTGACTGTAAAAGAAATGTCAAACAAATGTTGTATTTCAAGATCAACCCCAAGGTGATAAAACTTGGTGTGATTAAAAGGATTTTATCTACACCAACAGTAAATTAGCTACTCTCTCAACTGAAAGCTRCTAAGGGCTTGATTGAAAAGGGCATATTTTGATGTAGTCACTGACACCTAAAATGTATCAGAACTTTCCAAAAGTTGTCTGTTATTACACAGTTAAAATGTGAATAAACTACTGTCTGTTTATTTTTAAGATAGCAAGGAAACAGTACTAGAGAAGTTTGAAAAATATAAAGCAAACACCATATGGTGTAAGCTTTGACATACTGAAAGAATTCTGCAAAAAAATTCCCACTGTTAACTTTGGGAGACACTACTCTTTTCAGATAAACAAATGAGGACGAACATTTGCTTCCTTTTCATAGCCTAATGCATTATCTAGCTTTTCTTACTTTGTTTTGTAAGTTGTCATTTGATCTTTAGTGTCATRTTAGAAAATTTTCTAATCTCTCTTATTCATGTATCAGAAAAGCTTCAAAACTACAGCAGAAATGATTGTCAGTCTTGAACACATGGAAACACTGAGCCATGTTTCTACAAGATATTTATACATATAGGCTGCATGAAGATTTTGAGCTATTGGAAGTTGCTTTCATACTTCAAGCATGTTTACCAAATTGAAATTTTCTAGATTTTAAAGAAAGGCAAAAAGCAGATGACATAAAATGCTCATCTTCTGAACAGTAAAGGACTGCTTGTGCATGTTTCATAGTGTGCTAAAAACAGCACCAAAACTTTACAACAGCTTCTTAAAAAACAGAACAAGCCAATCTTGCAGAGATGAAATTAATGCTGTAAGACATTCACCAACAGCTTAGCTAGAATAAGGATTTGAAAACCTTTGGTTTGGTCATAAATGTAAATTTTTATCTAAAAGCACATCATAGTAAAAACAAAAAAGCAGAAGGAATTTCATTCACATGTTCTTAAATACCTGGATTCTTACACCGACTTCAGCAAACAAAATTATTATAACTTAACTCAGCTATTTTATATGAGGGAAAACAACAATGCTGACCTTTTAGGAAATTTTAAGAGTTACTGAAGGTTGAAATGTGATAAAGTCAGATATGGATTGTTATAGCAGAAATATTATGTTCTGAGAAATCCACCATTAGAATGTGTGAGCTTGCTTCACAGGTTTTGCATTAGAAAATGCTCTAATGTTCTGTTCTTCCTTCAAGCTCCGGTTCTCTTGATTTAAAAAAAAAAATCGTGAGTTCTTTCCTCAGTATCAGTAGAGATGGAACATGTCCCTCAAGCAGACTTCTTTATATTGTAGAAACATGGTAAATATCAATTCTGCTAGAGAGTTGAATAATCTCCACGTGTACATCTGAAATTACTTAAACTGATGGATTAAAATAGCTGAACACTAAGACTGCAGTATTGTATCCTTGAGGACAATAACAAACTTGAGCAAAAAAAAAAAAAAAAAAAAGAGGTAAAATCTTAAGGGAAATAATATTCTATTCTAAATATGTTCTCAAAGTAAGACATTGTTCTGCATCTGCCATTTTGTTGCCACGCAAGGAAGACAGCTTATCCCACTCCTTCCTGTAGCCCCATATTACTAAGAAAACTTGATTCCCAGAAGGAAACCCCTGTGGAGCAAAAAGCAGCACGCACAGCTTTGTACGGACAGCAAGACACACTATCAAAGGTGAGGAAGAGCCCATACGGCTCAGGCACTAAGGGTTAAATGCAAATATCACTACAGATGTTGCCACAGATGACGGAACAGCAACATTTGGAATTACTTATCAGAGATCTAAATGTCTATGCAAAAGCAACAGAGGTTTGGCCTGCAGGTTCAGGTAAGGCAGGCAGGCATCCCACCAGCATCTCCTTTCCTACAACCAGCAGGCAAACCCCAGAGACTGGGAAAGCAGCAAAACTAACAGACCCAGACAGGCTCTGCCATCTGGGCAGCGGAGCACGCTTGCGAAGGGAAGTGGAAGAATTTGAACATCCGTAATACTGCCGTGAGCTACAGATAGTATTGTTCTGTTCAAGTGGATTTTTGAAAGGATTAGGTGCTCTAGTTCAACTTTAGCTAGTGTCAAATTAAGCCAAAAAATGCAAAGAGTGGGATCTCACACTGACGAAATCTGAATTGGTTTAAACTGGTGATAGAGTGCAAGAAGGAGGTGTTATCYGAAACAGGAGATACTCCAAATCTACCGTTTTCTGTAAAGGTCGCATTTGTTCTATTTAAACTCCTAATGTGTTAGATCTATAACTAGGTTTTTGATGCATGACCAGATAAAGTCTCTAAGTAGACATATCAGTAACTCTTGCTTCAATAAAACACAGAATGTATGCCTTCGTTTGTCTTCCTGGAATAAAAATGAGATGCAAATATTTTATCCAATTATCAAAACTTAAGGAGAACTATGACAAACTGTTCCTGTTTTTCATAAAGAACGTTAGGTCATTAGGTGCCTAAAATCAGATGGAGAACGGCAGGAACGAGAAGAAAGAACAAGCWGCTGAAATGCTAAGCTTAGCTGACTCAGTCAGGTTCCCTAGTAACAAAAGCAGCTACATTTATAAATATGCTGCAACTCCCACAACATAGATTATTTCTTGTTGTTTTAAAAAAAATGGCTGCTTTAAAAATAAAGACTAAAAAAAAAAATGTTGCCAAGATATACTAGGAAGTATTTTCTGCCACCTGTGCTCACACTGATTTATCCCAGGACTATCAACTCTGAGAAATGTACTGCTCAGTGAGAGTATAAAGGGAGCAGAATCTCCCTTCAAAATGAGACACCACCATTAAAATGAAGATACCCAGTTTCCACCATCACCTTTAGGTTCCTTTTAAACATTTCATTTTGAATAAAAATATGCTGCTTATTTAGTGCAGAACATAAAATGGCAATAAAGTCCAAGGTTGTGGATGTTTTTGCATAATTTTAATTTACAATACAGTAAAAATACAAAATATGTAAAGTACTGCTCAAAATAAACTTTTCTGCCTGCCTTAAGGCAGGTATTAAGAACTATATTCACACTTGGATAACCATACATTTATTTTAACTTTGGTATAAAATAACTATAAATCTAAAATATACCAAAACATATATTTGTAAAAGAAAGTCTACTTCTGATACGCTATTCTTCCATATCCAAATCATGTCATTGATGGCAGTTATTTGGACAGAGCTATAACTCACTCTTAAGTCCTCAAATGTGCTTGAACTTTATTGCTCGGTGGCTAGACCCATATGCCAGAACCCCAGCTAACAACAGGTCTACATTTTAAAGACTATCTTTTAAAATTAACAAAGCAAATGCTAGTTATCTACAAAAGTCATGGCGGAAATTTATGGAGCTCTTTTTAAAAAAATTAATGATAGGCCTGTTTTGCTGAATCTGTAAAAAGTATTTGCAAGTGCACTGTTTAAACAAACAAACAAACAAAAAATCCGCTCAAAGCCAAAAAATCCGACAGGTCAAATTTCTTCAAGTTCTGTTTCTTTCTAAAATTTTTTAAGATTTGCAACAACAAATAAAAAAAAACACACACACACAAAAAAAAAAAAAAACCCTAAGAATCACCAAATCAGCTCCAGGCAACTTCATTCCCACCTACACCATCTTTTCCTATGGAAAACAGAAGCATCTGCTCAGCACTCTCCCTCTGCACCTCTTCCCCCAGCTGCCCTCCCCGTGCGTGCCTGCCCGCTCTCCTGATTCATGGAGCAACGTGAGGCTGGCCCTGCTGCAGGAGGTTTTGCTACTCACCGGGATGGTGCAGATTTTTGCTTTTTCCATTTCCTTCCTTCAATTAATTCTGTTCTTTCTCCCAMCTCAAATATGACAYCTGCCTATTCTCCAGTTTACTAGTATCCATCATACACATCTATTTTGTCTTCATCCTTGCGTATGCTTTCCTGATGCTCCACACATTTTGTACACTCTTTATTCCTTTCTCTCCTAGCATTGCAAGGAGACAAAGAGGAGCTGCAGGGCTCCTGCTGCTGCCTCTTCCCACTTTTCTTCCAGTAACACTGGCACCAGCCCGCCTTTTCCACAGATTTTTCTTAAAAAGGTCTCTGGCTCTGAGAAGGTGGGTGCTATGTGCTTCCAGTCGCATCTCTGATCAGCTCTTCTCCCTCCCCTCGCAGAACAACAAACGCAGCAGCCAGGGCCAAAGCAAGTGAGCTGAGGAGGCACCATCGGGTCTGGCTCCACCAAACATGGTGGCAGGAAAGGTAGGAAACCGGTGGGATG
This sequence comes from Rhea americana, assembly GCF_003343005.1. NCBI lineage: Eukaryota > Metazoa > Chordata > Aves > Rheiformes > Rheidae > Rhea > Rhea americana. The sequence continues at coordinate 3,414,160 of NW_028186756.1, forward strand.
TTCCCCATTGTTACTACTGTTCCTCCTCRTTATTACYATCTAAYGYTACCTYGCTTATTATTGTTCTTAAGTRCACTGTRAAACAAGAGGTGGACTAAGTAAAAYGTAAGATACTCCAAATGAGGTCCCAGGAACACAGCTAGTCCCAAAGAGGTTTGGTTCCAGGMAGCTCTCAAATCTAAGTTTCTTTAGGGCTGCAACATTCACGTGGCAGGCACAGCTAGAGGCTGACAAGGAAAGCCATAGAGGCCAGCTATTTTCCTTCTAATTTATTTATTAAAGGAGAGCCTAGCACTTTATATTCCTTAATTCAAAAAACCAGTATTTTAAAAGCTCAAAATGCTTCTAAAACCTGTTACATGAAATTGAATGTGTGGAATTTGCACGTGTGAGCCCCAATCTTGAGCTCTTGCTTATGAACCTCCATTGTAAAGCTAMGGTATTAAGCAGCAAATCAAGGGTGTTCCAGTCGCCCAAGCAGAGATGGTCTGGGCACAAGCAGAGCTGGGGGAGGACAGCCCAGCACGAAGGGGGCAGATCTGAATGACTGATGTTGGCAGTGGGACATGGTGCAGCCAGAGGAMGCCCGAGGCTTTCCCAGCTTTGCGCTTAGAGACAAGAGAGTCACTTGAGCACAGGGCAAAGAAACCACACACCCACAAGAAAAAAGCAGTCAAGGCCCAGCTCCGAGGGCGAGCGTAACCCAGTTGCTGCGCCAAGTGCTACATGCGCAGATGCGATCACCGTGGGGCAAGTGCATGGTGCAGACAACTTGAGGAGGGAGACACCAACTTGGTCAGGGTTGCTGATTTGGAGGAACTCTAGGAGAGGGAAGGGGTAACTGAAAGCACCTTCAGGAGGACTGTTGAGCCATCTCATCCCCAAGCAAGAAGAAAGTCCACTCCTGATGAGGAAGGAGACAGGAAGATAGAGATGTTCATAGACAAGACTTTCAGGAGCAATACAGAGCTAGACTAATCCAAAAGAACAACCCTAATTTTGTGGCCAAAAGACATCGGGATGGGAATACCAATGACTGGTGCTTCACATCAGGAGACCGTTGTGCATCCTCACGTGTCAAGGAAGCCACAGCCTGGGCTGCAAGGACAAAGCAGACTGCAGCAAATCAACAGTTAGGCTTAGGGGTCCTAAGAAGAACACCTCCATAGCATCCACCATCACAGGAAAGTCAATTTTTTATTGTCTGCCCTTATCCAATTTTTCTTTTTCCCTCCAAATACTGAATACTCATTCTAGTGAGCTAATTGGAGGTAGTAAACACAGAAAAATTGCTACTTTTCACAGTAATTTGTCCTAAAAAAACTTGCAATTCTTGCAAGAACACAGAGACTGAGCATGAACAGACAGAGAACACTGTAGACTGCTCAAAAGTAGTACCTGAGAAGCTGACACAAAACGTGATAAGCTGGGACAAGCCATCATGATTTCTATATTACATCAGACTCCTGAATGCTGAGATGATCAGAACCTTTCACTCTGTTTCAATTTTGGCTTATTAAATATTAGATCAATATTTTAATAAAATGCCACTACTGCAAGAGCTAAAGAAATCTTGCAAAAATGTTCATTAAAATAATCATATTTCTGAGAAATCTATTCCCATTGAGTTATAAAAACACTGCTGGTATGAAGCAGCAGCTAAGTTTTGCATTATGATGCTTTCACACTTCATGACTTGGTGCTTTCTTCATCTCTGTTTTGTGTATGTGACTGACAATTATTTTAGCTACTACACGTACTGGGGATGAGAACAGAAAGAACAGAAAAATTAAATAAGCTTCTCTGGAAAATGTTTTGCTAGCTCCCTTCCTCTCTGCCCCTTTCTCCTTTTCATAAATATTCTAGCAAAAGCACTCACTGTCAGGGGACAACGCACTGAACTCTTAGGCCCAGCTGCAAACCCTGCACTTTGTCCAGTGGAAACTGGGCACTACAGCAGGAGGTCCTCAGCAATAAAATTTTACAGAGTAATGAATTAYTTGTGTTTAACACATCATTTAGTCAAACAAAGGAAGGCACGTAAATGGCAGCTAGTCAAAATACAAGAAGCCCCTACCCTTCTAAACCAGTATTTCCAAAATGGAAACTTGCAACCCAAAGCCTGGTGCTTGCACAGCAGTGGCTGCCACCAGCAGGATGTGGTGACCACAGGCACAGCCACAAGCTCTGCTAGAGACTGCAACAGCCTCAGGTGGGCACGGTAGGTTGTACAGGTCATACCCTGCCTCATACTTTCTCTTGTGTGTCCTAATTGCTGCTGGGAGACCGTAATTTTCTGCTAACTTAGGCTCAGCTGATTTGGCCAGCGAACGGACAGAGGAGGTAAGTCCTACCCACTCTTTCTGAGGCCTGTGCAAACTGGTGAATAGCTTGACTGATTCCTGACAGCCTAGACGCACGGTACGGCTTCCGTGGGAGGCGATATGAGCCAGACTCTGACTCACTCTTATTTTCAAGCATGGGTGCATGCTAGTCTAAAACTACTTCACACCGAGCTATTTAGAAGAATGAGAAGGATGTTTAAGAAAAATGACATTTGAGAAAGTCACAATCTGTTTGCCAGTTTTTCCTCTTCCTCCGTCTATCAATTATCAGCAAATGCCTTATTTAATGCCCATCCTTTGCCCTCTTTATCTACAGAAGCTTTTCTTTTTCTTTCAATCTTAAAAACATTTAAGGCAGCCTTTATTTTTCAACATAATAAATTAATCTTTAGATTGCTCTCATACTCACATAATTGTCAAAAGAAGTAGCTCCTTTGCTGTGATACTTTCACTGTGATACTGCCAGAAAAACTTTAAATTTAGCTCAGTATATGTATTTTCCCTGCTTTCCCCACACACACAAAAGCTGCACATTCCAGTTGGAACTTCCCTTAAACTCTTTAATTACACAGGTTATTTAGTCTGCCTCTTTCCTTTCCGATCACTTTTTAACTAAATTAGATGTCTGCCTCTTGCTGTCCTTTCTACATTAGTAGGCCCATTATTGATTTTTACTATCTTTCCAAAGAGAAGTTTTTGCAGCTGATTGCACTTTACACTGTAAGCAGTTCACTTATGCTGAGAATTCATGCTGCCACTGAGACTTCAAAAGATGGCTTATAGCTCCACTCTGCCCAGCGCTGAACTGGTTATTAGTGCCAACACCGCACAGCTTTGCAAAGGGAAATACAGATGAATACACAAATGCCTTGGTTGCATAAAGAGCACAATGATGGCGCTCATTTATTAAGCAACCTCGTAGCAAAATAGCTCMTCATGAAAGTTTATAATATACCAGCCAGCTCCCTAAAGAGGTCTCTGATGGGTCTCCAGGATGCAGTGATGTTTGCAGAAGCAAACGTGTTGCTTCTCCCCCCTTTGTTCACCATCAGTGCAGGGAAAAAGCAGGTAAAATGGAAGAGAGAGAATGAGGGAAACCAAAATAGAGAATGCTTTAGGCAATGTTCTTCCTTCTGCCAGTCCCCGAGGTGTTAATGAAGGGGCTGAGGAACGGCRTTTGAAGGCCAGAAGTTTCAGGGCAGCTGGTCATTTTGATGCATYGACTGGAGTTGGCTGTGAACAAGAACAGGCTCAACTCCTACTAGTTAYAGACCAAGTTTTCTCTCTGTTGGGTCCATCTGAACAGCAAAGCTCTGCACAGCAGTTTCTTCAGTGATTTCCCAAACATTCTTACCTCAATGCTTCAGAGAACTGATTTCTTGTGTTTGATTATGCAACTTCCCATTCCTAGCAAAAGCATCAGAGCAGAAGAATCAGAGACTGAAGCAAGAATAAAAAAAATAAATAAATAATAAAAAAAAACTTGAAGCAGCAACGCTGATTTGTTTTACCCTTACAGTGTGAGTCTATGTTGCTTTCTCAGCTATATTTCTGAATCCCTGGAGCACTGTATAAATGGTCAAAAGCAGATGAAAATGAAAACATAAATTGATGATTCAGAGACAACGCTGGAGAGGAGCACATTTCAAGCAATATATGGCTTGTGCTGGATTGAGAAAATAACTGCAATTGAAATAAATATAAAGCCTCTTGACAAGCCTACTAAGAAGAGAAAGAAAGAGAAAAGGACAAGAAATTACAAATCTAACGAATGAGAACATACAGCATATTACAGTAATTAGGATCTCTACATTTGGCCCAGCCATGAACACAGTCATAAAGCCACCCCACTGAAGAATCAAATGATTTGTTTGGCAATTTGAGCCTTCACAGCCTACAAGATTAACATAACAGCACACAAACTCCTCCCTGTAAATATACCAGTATCCTCAAAGGATGCAGAAAAGCTATTTGCTCATCCATAAAAACCCTTTTTGATCAGGTCTGTGGGGGCCATCACGACAGTCACAGAAATGAGTGTCACCAAATGTGAAGATACTTGGTGTAGTTACGAGGTAACTAGCTGGGTAACGATGAGCAGAGCAGGTGCAACAGAATTTGCTAAAACCCTACTACAACTCTCGCAGTGGTCCCATGCCTCCAATTCAGCCACTCGCAGCCTTTTGCTAGAAATGGGCAACATTTCGTAGTCCTAGCAATGCAAGATCTGAACAAGAGCTGTCCATGAGAAACTTGCATCACACTGATGACAGTATAAACACAAAATGGAATATACAGCTGTATAAATAGAAGCACCATCTCCCCCAGTATATGCTCCATAGGATGTTATAAATACTAAGAGCTAAAATACCAACTAATATATCTTCTCCTTCCAGCAGGACTTCTAGAGTGAAATTTCAAYGCAATTTATTACGGCTCTCAAAGTCACAAAAATTTGTCTCACGATGAGACTTCTTGCTTCACAGGCATTGGTACCTCTAGCTACATGCATGGATTGCATATCACAGTGAAACTGCAGCATGGGATAAATACCTCTGGCTGCATCCATTCATTACAGCACGTCTTTCAGAAGTTAAAATTTATTATAATTTCACAGCATTATGTGTGTGACTCACTGAAACACGTCTGGTTAACAACAACAAAAAAAAATATTGTAGTCCATCATCTTAATCTCTTTATTCCCTTCTGTGCCTTTACTTGTGCTTCTTTCCTTCATTTCCATGTTCTCCCTGGGTCTTACGAACCTGCTGCCTCATTTTCCTCTTACACTATTAACTGAAAATTAGAGTACATCTAACTCAGTAGTGTTTTGCCATGTAAACCAGATGGCAACTCATACATTTAAGTAACATAACGCAAAAGGTYAAAGGCATCACTCTTAATACACCAACCTCCATGCTAATGTTGATCTATCTGGCTGGGGATTGGGACATATCCCCAGGGGATCTTACGTTCGACTTCCCTCGGCTCTGGCAGCTGCCCCTCCACCCTGCCCAAGCAAGTTCCAAGTGTCCCTATCCACACCAGCATGTTTTCGCTCTCCACGAGCCCTCCTTCAGCCCCATGGCAGGAGTTTATTAAAGCTTAGCAGTTAAGAAAGACAACTGCAAAAAACTACTTTGGTCTGTTTTAAAAGATCTCTCAGTCACGAGCAGAAGGTGTCTCCCCGTCTGCTTTGTACCCATTACCCACACATGGTGGATTTTACATACTACAGGCAGAAGAGTGTTTAAAATCTCCATAGACTTGGGAATGAGACATTCACCAAGCTCACGAGGTTCGAGACACAGGGGCAAGACAAAAAGGAAGTTATATGTTTTAAGAATGGTGGATGTATTTTAAGTCACTGCTTTCATCTGAAATTTGAAATGAAGAAAAAAAACCACAAAAACTCATCCTCAAATTTTGAATCAGAAGCATTTTTAAAGCTCTCTCAAATACCAGAAATGATAGACATCACACTCCACAGGTGATATTTTTCTCCAAAAAATTGCAGTGTTGCAGAACAGAACTGTTTACCATCTACCCCTTACGGTTTCATAGAACCTGTTTCACAACATGTAGTAACCTTTATTAAAATTGCATCAGTATTCCCCTTCAAAAAAAAGATGATGTATGCAGTTTTTCATGCTACACCAAACACGGCAAGAGCAAGACAGAGATGGAGACACATTTGAATTTACATAAAGATTGCAAACTGTTGTGCCAAAGTAATTCTGAAGTGGTGTGCGCTGTGTGTGAGCATTTGATCTGATCACACTTGTGCATATTAAATATAACATACATAAAATCTACAATTGGAACCTGTTTTCTGGGAAGAGAAATAGCTTTTTCCTGCTAAAAACAGAAAATGATGTATTTTTAGGCAGGGCGGTTTTTGCATTTAGACCAGTATATATTCAGATCTGATAGCAATTTCCCAAAGAAATATTTAAATACCCATTCTATATTAAAAAGTTTTACTTCAATAAATACATCTGATTCTTTTTCCTGAAGTAGAAGTGCCGCATTTTATTGCTTGAGTTAGGGCCACTGTGTTGGGACTGACGTGTTATTTCATGCATGCCTACACCAATCCACTTCTGGGCAAACACTCCAGTCTTCAGAGAAGTTAAGGCTAGCTTCAGTTCTTAGCACTAGATAAAAAGTAATAATAAATACTTTTGCTGGTCTACACACTTAACAGACATTACTGCTTTTCAGGTAGAAACATGAACTACGCGTGTCCTCGCAGACTGCTTTATTTTAAGAGTGTGCAGTTCACAACTAATAGCCCGTTTGGAGCATTTCACCAAAATCACCCAAAGCAGATCAAAAGTTKCCCAATTTGTTGCCTTTTCAGGAAATTTACAGATGAGTGAGAACGTGAACTTAGACCTCATCTYCTCACTTTGAACGTTCAGACCCCAGGCACTGTGGTCTGACCGCCCAGACCTTAAACCTAACAGAACCCCAAAACATATGATAAATAACCACAGCAATATAATAACGTCCACAAATTTGGAACAACAAAGAGTTTGATGCCACTAACCCTCTCTTGTCCTCCAGTGGTCTCTAGCAAGCAGGAAGCTGCTAGTCCTCAAGCAAACCCTTCCATCACCATTGCAAAACAGTAATAGGCATGTGTAAGAAATAAAGGAGAACAAGATGATGGCCAGATAAGATGGCTGTAGACAAAAGCCTACGACTTAGCAGAAAGTAAGCTACGGAAAAAAGGCAAATTGGTGAAATCAGAGTAGAAAGACAACAGCCATCAACCTCTTCCTCTGAACTGAGACAACTCCAGCAAGCACTGAGACACTCTGCTTGCAATTCTACTAAGTGCAATTGTAACCCAAGCCCAAGTTCAACCGTGCGTAAGCACAGCAAGCGAGTACTATGCAGACAGAGGGAGTGACAGACCGGAGTCTGTTGCCACACCACATTTGTGCTCTTCCTAGGACTGGGGAGGCGGTTGCTGATGTAGCGAAAAGCAGAGCCTTGCTCCRAAGTGCTCCAGCCCTTGCTCCTGGGGCCAAACCACACAAGAGCCCAGGACCCTGCTGGCACGCATCAGACAGAGCAAGGGACCCACTCCTCTCAACACTGATCCTCCTCGGCTCCTTGTTCTGGAAGCAAGAGGCTGCTGCAAGCCACTCACCTCCAGTCTCCTCTTCCCCTAGTACTACTCCCGTTCCGAGCCTGCCACAGACCGCCACAGGGCAGGGACCGCTCCATCCTCCACAGGAGGCAAGGCAGCTCCAACAGTGCTGACCTCCTGCTCCTTTCTCTGAAGCTTGCAGATGTCTACAGGCAGTGAAATGCTGTGTACCTCTTTCTTCTGACCACGACCCAGCCTACACTAACCCTAGCCCTGCGGTGTGCCACTGCATTCGCAGGAGGAAGGAACCACAGCCTAGTGAACATGCAGACTCCTGCGCACAGTCTGTCTTCGCAGTTTCTACTGTGCTGCCCCCATGTCTAATCCTAACCTGAGAATATACATCACACAAGCAGGAGTCTACCACCTTTAGAAAACTCTTGCCTTCTGAAGAAACGACAGAGTACGTGATCCAAGAACTATTAACAACTGAAGACACCGAAGAACGGGGACCAGGTGCACAGATCTGCAGCGCTGGCTCACCAGGGAGGACTGCTTTGCTCCTGCAAATCACAGCGCCCACTCAGCACCTGCCCGCTGCTCCCTCGCACCAGCACGCGCCGCGGCTTCGAGCCACGAGCCGCTGCCTGCTCCCCAAGCCCCGCAAGCAGCCTCCCCGTTTCCGCGTGTCCTTCGACGCTGTGAGACCGGTGCCCTCATAGAAATAAAGGCATTTTACTGCCTTTATTTTTCAAAGAATATAAAACTCTAACACTAAAAGACTGCAGGGATCTGGCTGCGCCCCCTTGCACATACATGCTAAGGCCCACCTTTTAAGCAGTTCGCTAGTATATCTCTTGGAGTAACAATACTGAAAAAGACAGATGAATAAAAAGCAAGCAGATGGGTGAGAAAGTTCATCTGCATCTGAGCTTAAAAAGTAGAACACTTTATTTATATATATATATATATATATATATAAGTATATGCATGTGTGTATACACACACACACACACATATATATATATATAATGGGTAAACTAATAGAATACAGCTTAAATTTCAATGACAAAACTATTGACAACATTTTACATTCATGCTTGAATACTTGTTTTTTCCCCAAAGGCTTTTTTCTTTTTTTCCTAAGATGAATTTATGTAAGAACAAAAGCAAGCTGCTGAAAATGAGCGATCCTTCTTATCCATATTAGCTCACAAAGGCAATGCCTTGGCCTTAAAATTTTTGTATTTCCTTGATTTTTCCAGTATTCTGTATAATATCCTTCCCCAGCTTGTGCTCGGTTGCTCTCTCATACAAAGTCCGAAGGAAGTGCCTGCTGAAACAGGCTGAGCTAGAAGGCAAGAAAGGCTTCAGCTGATTAGGCTCATGGGACAGGGAGCGTGCAGTTTCTATCTGCATGAGCACTCACAGAAAAATATCCTTAAGACAGATGAACTCCTAAAGTTGGTTTGTCTCTAGGACTCCGAGCAAAGACGACTGCAAAAACAATGATTGCGCCTAACATGCGACTTGCAGGCAACAGAACTGTAACAAATCCAAGCTACTGCAACCATCAGAGCCATTGGATTCAGGCCCATCTTCAACAGAGAGGCATTAAAAATTGTAGAAAAAGCAACCAGTTTTTGTGCTTCTCAATTAGGCTGGTATTTGGATAGTGGCCTTTATTAGATTTTGCGTCCATCACTTCTGAGAGTTAAAAAGGTCTTTGTTGGTATTAGGAGTATAATGTATGAATCTCAGCAACTATTCACATTTGCTATCCTGTACGTGCCATTCTAACCAATGGGAAAAGCATGAAAATCAATATATCTCAACTAAGAACTGAAACTATCTAAACTGACCTATGACATGAAACATAATACATATTTCTCATCATTTTATAAAATGAATCTTGGATTTGTCAGCTAACATACCTATAACATTTAACTATTAAATTTCTGAGGAGCAATAAATGGATGAGCTATGTCCACTGTAGGGCATTTTAATATCAGTGATAAATTTATACTATCCAGAAGAATGGAGCAATACTGCTCCCAGAAACTTAATTATTGTTGTTTCACATGCTTAACATTCAAACTCTCAGGATCTCACTGTTCACAGCCAAAATGTCTGAACCATCACTCAAAGTTAGGGGGCCTTTTGACAATTAGCTGCATACTACCAAATTAAATAATATTATATATTACAAATTCTTTTCCATTCATGCAACAGGACAGGTGCCTTTCTAATACCTCATATCTAATAATAATACAATTGCTTTCTACTGTACCTTGATAGAACCAATAGTCTGCACATCAGTCCTTACATGGCTGATGTCAGTCCTTGGTGGCACATGTTCAGAGGGCTCGTGCTGGCATGAATCTGGGACTTGGCTGCTGTGTTCATCATTCTAACCAAAACTGAAAAATTCAGATAATTCATAGTATGGAAATTGGGTAGCTGGTACCTCTATGCTATTGCCAGAGCACTGCCACTCTGCTGCATAAATTGTGCCTTCCCCCATCCGTCCTCACTATAATCTTTGTTCCCTGGCCATCAAGTAAGACAGGCCTTTGGCTGCTTGCTAATGAATACATGCCTGTCACATAGAGTCCACATACTTCATACCTTTTTCTATTGCCTCATGAGGAGGCTACGCCACGTAACATCTCCTGAATGCTTCTGAGGGCTAAGAAAGAAGAAATATTAGGCTCTCATGTTTCTTTTGGTATGTAGTTTCCTTGAATTCTAGGTTAAAGATTTTGGCAGCGATTTGCAATTCCAATCAATTACTTGCAAGTTGACCTAGATTCAAGAAGTTACATTTGTACATAACTGATTATGAGCTAGAGGCCTATATACATCTACCCTGGAACAACTCTGTATTTTTTTTTTTTTTAAAAATTGCTTAAAAAAAAAAGTATTGAAATAGTTAACCGGCTCAAATTGAGATTCTTCCCTTTCAAACATTTTCTTAGAAAAAAATTTTCATTTATCCACTAATCCTACCACCACCGCAAAAAACCCTAGAATCGAAGCAAAGATGCCTGGAAAGCAAATCATGATGAAGAAGAACAAAACAGTGCAGAAAAAGATAATGCTCCAGATTCCACATCTCAGCACAATAGAACATACTAAAAGCATTTGCTAAATTTTTGTATGCCAAAAATTAGAAGTCATAATTATAGGATTGTAAAGTTGTTAGAGGGCAGAAAAAAGGTGAATATTCAGCTCGCTTAATATTTTAGTTCTTCAATAAATGTATYTATTTAAAGAACTTAATTGTGATTGTGACTAAAGAAAAGCAGTCAACCGCTTTCTGTAATTATAACCACCAAAGAATTTTGTGYCCCGTTTCAAAGCCGAAGCTACGTGAAGAGCAGTAAAGCCTCGAAGAAAAGCTTCTCTGCCAGTTCTTTCAGGGGCACAGGCTAAAGAGGAGYATTTATCTGAAGTTATTCGCACAGAGAATTTCATCTGAATATTACACTTTCTTACTAATAAACATATGCCTAACACACTGCACTTTCTATAATCTTCCTGCCCGGACTCAAGCTGTCATTTAACGTTTTTTGTCAATTCYTATAGACCAGAAGAAAATTGAAATCCTTTGCTTTGCTCTCAAAAAGCGTCTATTCCGCATTTCAGCCAGAATCCTTTTTTGTTATAATGCGCCTTCTCAATAAATGTCGCTCCTCCACACTCTACCTCCTGTCTCTGCCTCCTCCAGTTAAGACAGTCTTGTGCTGGAAACTAAATTAAGAACTTTAAAAATGCAAATGAAGTAGGCAGAAAATGATTTATTGCAGCCCTAAGAATTTAAACCAATAGAACAATACGGCGCTTTTTGATCAAATGCCCCACAGGCAATTTTATTTAAATCATTGTGTTATCTAAAATAACACAAAGGGAAAAATAATTCAGAAGTATATGCTCGAAATATTTGAATTGGCTTTGTAGAGACACAAGGGTACTCGCTTCGGGCTGCGTCRACGCTGGTCGGCTGATCGGCTTTCTGCAGGGGCCACGCGATGACCCCGAGCGCGCCAGGACTCGCCGAGCTGCCGGACGGGCGCAGGAAACATAAAACGGTCTCAGGTGAGAGCGGGCTCGACAGCCGAGACGCTTGTACACAGAGTGACCGCTGATGCTTGTAATCAAGACTTCTGAAGACTCGAGGTTCCCAATTAGATACTTTAAACCCACATAATTGGATACATGCTGCCACATTACCAAATTCCCTTCATAAAACGAGCACACARTTTTCTGCTGGGTTGAACCAAACTTTGTATCACACAACCACAGGTGACACCTGCAGCCTTCTTAAACCGCGGGACTGCCAAAGTCTCACTGAAAATGTCATAAACTTGGGAGGGGGGCAGCTAAAACAGCCTCCATCAGTCTTGAGCAGGGCTTCAAACACCAAAAAGCTCGTTTTTTGTTCTTTGAGGACAATAAGCAGTAGTTTTGCAGCAACAGAATTCTTGCCAAATCATCTGGCTTCTCTTATTTAGACTCTTTCTCCTAAGGATATTATTCACGGAAAAAATAGCATTTCTGCTATTAAGCCCAGGGCAAGCGCCTCCGGCGGCCGCTCGGGGTCGGGATCCCCCCGCTTCGGCACGGAGGTAACACCGCGGCGCCGGCGAAACGAGGGGCGGCCTCGCCGTCCCGGCGCGCTGCCACCAGCGCTCCGCTTCATCGCAGGGCCATTTACGCCTCCGCAGCAGAGCCTCGCCCCGCGCCGAGGCRCCGCGGCGTCCCTCCGATTTATTTCCCTGCTGGACAACGAGAAAACGTGAACGTTTAAGCAGAAAAACAGAGCGTGAAGGCCCAGAGCCACGGACGACGCWCGCGGTGCTTCCCTACCGACGGCCGCGCGCAAGCCAGCGCAGAGCGGAGGCTGGGAATTTCTTGGTTTCCAAATAGGCCGTCATCAGCCTGAGTGAACCCACGCAAGACGTTTTCCTTGGAAACGCTTTTCCAATGCGAGAAAAGCAGCCACAGAACCACAGACGGGCAGCTCTGCGCAGCGCGAAGACGAGGGCCGACAAGGACGCCGCTGCACGCTCGCTGTTGAGGACGGCGCTCCAGCTCGTTCATTCGCAAAATAAATAGCTGTTACTGAAAAAGAATATGCCAGCGTGGGAAGGGGGCAGGCTGCCTGCTTTGTCACTCCAAACAAAGGATCTGCTTTCCAAAAAATCCATTTTTTAATCCCAAAATATACTGTGAATACTACTTACTCGGGAACATAGCCTGCTTTTTCTGGGAAGGACAGTCAAAGGCCCTCACGTTGCCAGATGGCTTAGTATTGGCCAAAAATAGCCAGTAATCAAAAGATATTTGATCAGCAAGTGTGACAACTTATTAACACTGGAAGAGGAGGAAACTAGAAAAAAAAGACATTTGACAAATGACAAACTGAATTTACACATGCTTTATCCTATTGTTAGCACCTTTTAGGCCTTAAAACTCTCAGGAAAAAAAAAACGTAATTCAGGATCGCAGGTTCGAACAGCAGCGCATAAAGCTGCGGAGCAGCAGTGGCGGCGAAGGGCTCGGCCGAGCGCCCTCCCTTTCCCGGGGCCGCTGCGCTAAGCCTCCCGCCGCGCCTGGCCCCCGGCTTCGCCGCAAAGCGCCTCCCCGGCCTGGGGAGCCTCCATCCCACCTAGCATCGCGTATGGGATCGATCGGAAGAGACACAAACACTGGAGTGTCTTTGGCCACTTGTGAGAAGTCATTCTTCCTAAAAAGAATCAGACATTTTGGCAGAAATATAGGTAAAATGCAGGAAAGTCTATCACTGCTCATGGTACAGTTGTTCTGGAGGGTAAGTAAAAGACTTAAAGCACCACGTTCACTTAATAAGGAGACTCCTTTTGAGATATGTGATAACACAAGACAGTCTTCTTGAAATTCTAATTTAAAAAAAATCCTGTTTCCCAATAATTGTAAAATTCTAAGATATTCCAAAACAACAAGTCTTAGATGAAGTAAGAATGCAGTTTCAAGTGAAGAAATCCACAATTTTTCTTTTCCACTACCATTTGCCCTTAGACTGAAAGTTCAAATGTTCTTATGAGAAGAAATGTAGGTGATTTCTTAAAAGGGGAACATTACAAGGGAATTACTAAGAAATTATTTTTGCAACATATGATAGAAATTATTTAGAAAACTAACTGACTAGGTAGCAACAGTGCAAGCAAGCACTGCCTAAATTTATGCGTTTTTTTTTTTTTTTTTTTTTTTTCCAAAAACTCTCATCTTTGAAAGGTGCCTGAGGACTGGAAGAAAGCCAATGTCACTCCAGTCTTCAGAAAGGGCAAGAAGGAGGACCCAGGCAACTATAGGCCAGTCAGCCTCACTTCCATCCCTGGTAAGGTGATGAAACAGCTCATTCTGGATGTCATCTCCAGACATATGGAGGGTAAGAT